>NC_137462.1:202398170-202998170 GCF_964235325.1 Thermobia domestica | reverse complement strand
TCAGTGTAGGGTGGATTCTTTTCCGATTCCTAGCATGGAGAACGTGTTAAATCGTGTTTCTGGAAAGAAATTTATTACAACGTGTGATCAAAAGGATGCTTTCTTCCAAATCCGCATCACAGAAGATAGCAAACCAATCACGCGTTGTCTGTTCCGGGAGAGGGATATTTTCATTATAATGTGGTTCCCCAGGGATTACTTTGTTCTTCTGCGGTGTTGAACCGGCTCATAAAACTGACATTAGCCGATATTCCATCGCCCCATATATTGAATTATCTAGATGGCTATTTTATAGTAGCTGACACCATACCGGAAATGTTATAATTATGCACATTACTTTTTGATGCTTTTCGCAAGCGAGGTTTAAAATTGTCTCCAAAGAAAACCAAGTTTGCGCAGACTTCTATAGTTGTTCTTGGACATAAAGTAAATAAATATGGTATTTCTGTGTCTGACAAAGTAATTGACACTATAAAATGTTACAAACGTCCTAAAACTAAGAAACAACTCAAGTCTTTTTTCGGCACTTGTAGTTTTGTGAGACGCTTTGTAAAGAATTTCAGTGAAATTTCAGGTCCTCTTTTACAGTTACTTAAGCGTGATGCTAAATATAGCTGGAAAAAGCCACGACAGGATGCTTTTGAAAAACTCAAAGAAGCAATAATAAATTTACCAACTTTAATGAACTATCACCCCAACAGACCATTATTTCTGTACACGGATGGATGTAAATCTGGGGTGGGGGCGGTTGCTAAGCAACCAATTGATGATAACCCTGACAGTGAATTAGTTCCTATTGGGTATTGTTCCCGGTCTCTAAACGCCACAGAAAAAAATTACTCAATATATGAGATTAAGCTTCTTGGGGTGCTGTACGCACTACGTTCTTTTCGTTACTGGCTCATCGGAAGACATTTTTTTCTAAAAACGTACTGTAGAGCGTTAACATTTCTGAAACAATCTAAAAATTTTAGTGGCAAGCTAGCTCGGTGGCTTTCTCAACTGGAACAATTTGACAATATCCCATGTCTCAGGAACCGCCAATATAGAAGCTGATAATATCAGTCGTTTTGCTTCCAATAAAAGAGATCTCGAAGATGAGAATCTAAGTTCAGAGGACCTCTGTGTTTTTTTTTCTAGACAATAACACCGACATTAATATTAGCGAGGCTCAGAGAAAAGATAATGTTCTTAAACACATTATTGACTGGCTTGAGGGCAAATCTAAAGAAATCAGTATGAAAGACAAGCTTTCTGTTACGAATTGCGCAATAACATTCTTTACAGAAAAAATAAAACACCTATGGGTATGAACTACTTGCTTGCCATTCCTTTGTCATTGCGGGAAACAGTTTTTAAGAAGTGTCATGAGGAGATTTTGGGAGCCAATCACTCTCCTTTTAGTAAAACATATAAATTATTAGTTAACAGTGTATATTTTCCTGACATGAAACGCTTTGTATATAGACGCTGTAGAGAATGCATTCACTGCCAAATGTTAAAGAAAAGAGTTGGTTTGAGTTATGGTAAGCTGCAAACTCACCCTAGTGTTATGCCCTTTTACCGACTGTATTTTAGATGTAGCTGGGCCTTATTGCACTAACAATATTTTGAAACACAAATATTTTGTAGTCCGTGTGGATGAAGCCACAAGATGAAGCTACAAGATAACAGCTAGTATTCCAGACACCACTGCCAACACTTTGGCATCATTCCTTTTTAATGACGTCATTTTAAAATATGGGTTATTTTATTAACTTTGCCTAGACAGGGCAGCTGCTTTTACAAGCGCCATATTTAAGGAACTGTGCAATATTTGTGGTGTTACGTTGAAATTTGCAAACGTGAAAGCACATTTTTCTATTGGGCTTGCTGAGGTAACAATACGTAATTTGGAACAAAAATTAAAGTTCAATATTGACCCAGATAATTCAGGAAACTGGGTGGAGTTACTTCCCAAGGTTACATTTAGCCATAATATTTCTATTAACACAAATATGGGACACTCCAGTTTTGAATTACTCCATGGTTCAAACCAAGGTTAATACATCAAGCTATGTTTGACACACAGTGTCAATTTCAAGACAACTCAGTCAGGCTATCTCATCTTAATGATATTTGAGAGCAGGCTGCTGAAAAATTATTCAAAAGGTTCCAAACTTCTGCAAAATCATATGACAAGCGTCATAAACAAGTGCAATTTCAGAAGGGAGATCTTGTTTGGATATATGTAGATAACATGAAACGGCGCCAGACACGTGCTTTCACTGGGAAATACATTGGACCAGGTGAGATACAGGGCAAGAATAACGAAAATAGTTACTTCGTTAAATTCACTACTGGCACAGGAAGACAGAAAATAGACTCCATTACGGTTGACCGTCTTAAGAAATATTACCCTCCGTCGCCTCTGGACGAGTTAGGAGATCACTACCATCAACGCAAGAAGCCTCCCACCAGTGACGATATTGAAGCCAGAGACTCAGCCATTCAAGGAGAGAACGTACCCCCTGAAGAGAACTGTACAGAAGATGAGGAGGAACGGAATCAGCGGAATGATGAAACAGGATTACCAACATCTAGGTTTATTATTGAATTCACTGAAAGGAAAGAGGGAAAGCAAAAAAAAAAAAAAAAAAAAAAAGATAATCAAACTGACAATTGCACGTGCTTAAATATCGTTAATGCCATTTCTATGCTCCATTTACCGGCGTGGGATGTCACAGCCAGACGTACGCTACATAATGCACCTAAAGTTCCTTCAAAATTTGGTGTGAACACTGAGATCAATTCTAAAGTAGCTTTGTACCATGGAAGCATTGTAGAACTCCAGGGCGATGCCATTGTAAACCCAAGCAACACGGATTTATTACCCATAGGGGGCGCAGACAGGGCAATACACTTAGCAGCAGGGCCACAATTAACTCAAGAATGTGCACGCATTGAGAAATTAAAAGAAGGTTCGTGCATAATTACAGAAGGCTTCAATCTTCCAGCTAAACACGTAATACACACTTTTGGACCTAGAGGTGAAAATAGCAAATCATTACAGTCTTGTTACGAGAAAATCTTATTTAGTGTTTTAAACAATGATTTTCGTACAGTTGCATTGCCCACCATTTCAACAGGTGCATTTTTATACCCTAAAACACCAGCATGTCACATAGCCTTAAGAACTGTGAGAAATTTCTTGGAGGGAAATTTGGATTCCATAGATAAAATTATTTTTTGTGTTTACGATGTACAGAATAAACGAATCTACGAACATTTGATGTATGAATATTTTCCTGTGTAAAAAAAAAGTGAGCTTGAGCATATGAGTGAATAAGCTAATCTTGTTATTACGATACGTTAGTAATGTATAGTGAAGTATTGATACTCTATTTTTGATAATTTTGAAAGTACTTTTTAGTTTCTGTGGGATATTTTTATAGTCCTTTCATTTGAGTATTATTTATTGTGTATGAGTAGTGGGTTGCATGACAAGTGTTCTTTGAATATGTTTCATATTCCTCCTTGACCTTTTGATGGTCTTTTCTTTTCACCGTCAGTGAACCTTCAAGGTAACATGGAAGTAAATAAATAAATAAATAAAAGTATATATGTACATATTAGACGAAAATAAGGGAAAAAAGCACTCTAATGTTTCTAGTGCTGTATATAGTAGATAATTTTAATATTGTGTTATTATTGCTCATAGCTCTTCACCGTGAGGTTAAGTAAACACAGGAATACTGCTTCAAATCTATATTTAATTGTAGAAATAGGCATCATTTCTATTCACTTGGCGTTTCAAAGCTTTTTAGGAATTACTGACCTGCTCATCTTTATAACCCTAGTTCTCATGTTATTTGTGTTAATAAAAATCTTCCGATTACTACAAAAGAAACCATCATCTCTTCATCGTACTCTTCCAAGATTTTTGCCTGCTACTGCTGGAAACAACGCCTCGACAGAAACACGCGAGGACTTGCATCACTCCACGCTAGAACTTACTCCGAGAAATATCTCAGCATCGTATTTAAACAATTACATCCCTTATGTGTAATGTATTTTAGCTCGTGGTATCCCAGTCATTTAACTAATCTGGAATTGTGCTACTCTTCATATACCGTTATCGAGTAGTCCGCGGTATATCGGACTTTTCAGGCACTTAGTAGAGGAAATGCTACTAACCAAATTAGTTAATCTAATTGTATCCTCCCATATTCTAACACTCCACGAAATATCAATTTTAACTAACACAAACTTTTACGAATACCTAACTTAGAGAGATTTTACTTTGCAAATGTATAAAATATATATTATTTATCTTATAGCTATGTTATTTATTATTTATAATTTATCTTATTATATTACATATATTCATATATTTAATTTATATATCACAATTAGGTTAAGGAATCATATAATTATTATATATAAACAAGTTACAATTAATTTTTCTTTCAAATGTCATTTTTCCTTCCCACTTAACCCCTTACTTGTATCTCAGCCATAATCTACATTAATAATCCCATATTAAAATTATTACACTTACCTCCCATCAAGATTGCATAACACCACACTTCCTGAAGTACTATGAACTAATTCGTTTTCTTTCATGTAAAAAAATCTGAATCAGCGCAACCTTGAATTCTATCCTTCTACATCTTCAGTTTCTACGTAGTACTGGGAGCGTCCGCCAGAGGGCAACCTTCGACAACATATTATAATTACAGTGAAACCTCTCTAAAGCGGACAGCCGTGGGGAATCAAAAATTGTCCGCTATAGAGAGGTGTCCGTCTTAGAGAGGTTTCGATATTTTCTTACGTAAATTAGTAAATAAGGTGATATGTAATTACAAACTATTGAAGGTAATTTATCAAACCGTTCTATGACTGTGGGCATGTCGACATCTGCGGATTCTCCACAAATCGCTTTGAAAGAAATTTGGTCTAATCCGAAACTTCTCTAACCACTCTTTCGAGACCTTGAAATCTGAAACATTCATTTCTGTTGCTACCTCCAAATTCTTAGCTTTTAGCATCAACCCTAACACATGATTTTTTTTTCCCATTCCGCACTCTATAAAAACATTCACTTGCACACCAACTTTGTTCAAAGCAATGAGACACAATTTTCATTGTCATTTTCACACCACAACTTTATTAACTTGTCTTGGTTTTATATTATCTCAAGTGCTTGTGTTTTACCGATACAAAAATTTTCAGCTATCCTTCGCACACCTCAGTATTCTTCGAAAATTCAATCAAAAAGTATCAAACGTGCCTTCTGCTTGATTCCAGCGGAACAGTAGAATGACGTGTCATCCCAAATGGCAGGCAACTGTCAATCACTTTTGATTTTAAAACAGGTTGGGTGGGAGTGGAATGCAAGCAAAGGATATGAGGGTGTTGTTAAACAAAGACGCTTCATCTGAGTTTCTGGACAACCAGTTGATGAGGAAAAATGTTATTACAATGCTTCCTTGATGATACATGTTTGCATTTCTGAAAATATTTTTTCTGAACTTTTCAACTTGTTTCTAGAGAAAGTGTCCGTAATACGGATGTAAATAATACCTATAAGAGACAGAAAAGACTGTCCGTGTCCGTACTAGAGAGTGTCCGCTTTAGAGAGGTTTGTCAACATGTTTTTTTTTCCTATTACAGTGTTTGGGGATTACAAAATATGTCCGTTATGAGAGGTGTCCGCTTTACAGAGGTGTCCGTTAGTAGAGGTTTCACTGTAATTCATACCTGACCGCCATCTTAAGGACATTGGAAAATTACTACAGCATCTTTTGGTCAAAACTCTTCTCCAGGAGAACACTCCGAATTTTTTTCAAAATCGTCGTGGAGAAATAGAGCAGGGAGTGTAGAGGATATCAGGCTTAGCGCCTATTTTGAATTCTCCCTGTATGTTGTTATTGTTCTTCACACAAGAAATTGTAATTATTAAATAATAAAGAAGAGACTTCCCTATGTTGTCACCTCATCCCAATACAAATTCATGCTTACCATTCTCTTCCTAGTTTCCGTAACTTCATCAAAACAAACTCAGCCACGCCGTTTCAGCAATTAACAAACTTCCCTATTGACCAAGATAATTGTGATGAGCTAGTCACCCACGTGCGGAGCACCAGGAAGAAGCAAAGGCAAGGAAGTAGAACAAAACCAGGGGACAGGGGACCCTCCAGGTGAGAAGTGTGACAGAAGCCGCCAGAAACACACTTTGGACCCCTATTCAGAAGAGTCGTCCTAGCAGCAATTGAGAGACGGTCGGCACGCCTGAGCCCTCACCAACCACTGCATGACAGAGGTGTCATTCCGAAGAGGCCAGGACATCTGGGAGCTGTTGCCCTGAGGTCGAGAGGTTCTTCACTCTCGAACGTGAGGTCCAGGATCGATACCAGACGGAAACACTCAACGGATTGGAGGATAAGGCTTCGCCCGATATTTGAAGAGGCTCATCATATCGAAATGGCTGAGGTACAGTAAAACCCTTTCCTTTCCTAGCCTTTGCGTCTCTGTGATTTCTTCTATTAGAAAACATGCATTTCATTTCATTCATCCCCAATTAATTACTTCAGCGCTGTACTGCTCAGATCCCCACGTACTTTCTCTCTTGCTATGCGAAGTGCTATCCCCACATTCTTTCAGTAAAGAATTAATAATTGAGCATATAACTGTGGTTGTAAGCCCACAGTACAGTACAGCAAGAGTTGTTTGACACAATATTTTCATTGCGGATTTATCAAATCTTATTACCGTGAAGATTAGCACATACCTGACGAAATAGCTAAGGGTTGCCAGGCACTTATTCATATTGATTCACTGTGAATAAGTGGTAAGTAACTATTCTCATCTTTCAGACGAGCGAGATCTCATATAACCTCACTGATGAAAAAGAATATTAAGCTCCAAACAAACAAACACAAAACATTCTAAATTTCACGATATCTTCGTAAATTGACATAATTACATTTTCTCTTTTAACGCAGTCCTTAATATTACCTCATTTTATATAGGTACTATATTTCCGTTATGTTACGCCATTAAAGAACCGGCTATTAATATACATAAGGAAATGTAAAGATGAATTGAAAACTAGAAGCACAATATGCTTACCATTTTCGAAAGTATTACACATAACTTCTCGGCTCAAACTGATGTTATGACGTAAATTTCATTCATAAACATCTTTATTGAGTTTTCATTAACTTCTAATTTTCTTTGGTGTGTTTTAACAAAATACAGGCTAAAATCAACGCATATTTTCAAATTTTCAGTTTTAATACTCTTAAACTTAGCCTAAATTAAGAAATATTCATATTTAATGTATTTTAGCAGGACAATATGCTTTCAAATACATAATTGAAAGTAGTGGTTGCTCCTGAGGGAAGTCACAAAGTTAAAAAATTAAAGTTTCCTTGCTTCAAAGTAAGGGGAAAAGTAATCTAATGGACTTACTTAGAAGATGCAGGCCCGAATGGGAACACTATTGTGGGACTCCCGGATCCAGAAAAACAAGTAAAGAAATCGCATTAAGACTATATCATCCCGGTATTCATGGAGGTGTCATATCACTTAATAGGCCTATTTTTTCATCGGAAGTTGGAAACGTAAAGAAATAAAGAAACTACTGCAGAATTAACTTTAGAATATTGCTTGTTTGTTAATACAAACTATTCACTCCCTCAAATTCTAGATAGAGGCCAACAGGCAATACGTTCCCTTGTTTGTCCATTTGTATATGAGATCCTGACAGCCCATATTATTTTATACGGAAAGTACGTACACATGGAATACTTCCAGAAAGTATTATAAAACATGCGTTTTCAGCTATACGTTTGCAGTCCAAAAACTACAGGTTTTACAAATGTAACATACGATTTTACATACGCCATGTACACTTTTTTCTCAGTGTATGGTTTTGAAGCATGGTCTCAGATACATAGCTATTATCTACAGAGCACGACAATGAATGAGCCTCGAGGCTTGGCAATACAATAAAACTTGAAAGTGAAGGTTTGCTTTTAACATGTCTGGGATTTACTAATTTTGATGTACTTACTAATTCATGCGAGCACAAAATTATCATCGGTCAAGGTCGATTTCCGTTTCACTGACTCGGGGTTGGATAGTTGGTTTCTTAACAATGGGGGTGGGACGGAGGAGGGTTAACATTCTTCAGAGCACTAAGACCTTCAATATCTTGGTGACAGGGGTCCATGTCTCATGTACCGTGTCCTGCGAAAACGAACTAAAAAAAAGCGCCACTTTCATACTTTTAAGAAAATTACGTATAAAGGTTGATGTCCAACATTAATGTAGCCGTAATCAAAAGTGAAATTATGTTTCTTTTTTGGAAAGGTGTTGGTTTTCCTCTCTTTTGGATTGTGCAAAACGTTCTAATGCGTATCAGGAACCAATCGTCGCATTTACGTGGATTTTCAAAGTTTGGCGCTTAGTTCATTTTTGCATAACACGGTACATATAGCCTTGCTGATGAAAGGGGACGGTGAAAGATAATCAATTAATCAATCAACAGTATTTCAAATTTCAGCTGCATAAACAACCTATGACTTGTATGACTAGTTCATTTTGTTAAAGCAGCTGGTTTAACGAAGTTTAGTATTAACGTGTCAGGTATTTCTATGAGATAAAAAAAAAAAAACATTATTTTATAACTAAATAATAGCTCTATCCACATAGATTCTGCAAACAGAAACAATGAAAATCGATATAAAAGTGACTCACATTATTTTAGCAAAAATCGATTTAGATAATAGTTTGGGCTGCCGCAAAAATAGGAAAAGTTAGAAAACTCCGATTAATAAAATAAAAAAAATAAATTAAAAAATACAAAAAATATTTTTTCTAAATGTTTCTAAAAAATTGTAACAACTCCATCAGGGGTTGAAATTGGATGGAGCATACGCCATTAATCAGCCCATTAAGGTGTACAAGCACGCGAGCATGGCTCTTGCGCTCAACTGGGCTCGGGCTCAATCATTGAGCCCAAGCCTCAATGAAACAAGTCAGTGCGAGCCCAACTCAGAGAAGTGAGCCCGAGTGCAATTGAGCTCGAGCCCCAATGAAATACGTGAGCCCGAGCCCAATTGAGGGAACTGAGCCCGAGCACGAATGAGCGTGAGTCCAATTGAGAGAAATGAGCCCGAGCGCGAGCGCAGTCGAAAGAAGGGAGCGTGGGCCCGAGTGAGTGCGAGCTCAGTTGAGACAAGTGAGCGCGAGCCCGGGTGAGTGCAAGTCCAGTGGACAGAAGTGAGCGAGAGCCCGAGTGAGTGTTAGCCCAGATAAGATCAGTGAGTGCGAGCGCCAGTTGGGAGAAGTGATCGCGAGTCCAGTTGAGACAGGTGAGCACGAGCCCGAGTGAGTGTGAGCCCAGTCGAAAGAGATGAGTGCGAGCCCAGTTGAGACAGGTGAGCGCGTACGCTAGTGATCGCGAGTCTAGTTGAGACAGGTAAGCGCGAACGCTAGTGATCGCGAGTCCAGTTGAGACAGGTGAGCGCGAGCCCGAGTGAGTATGAGCCCAGTCGAGAGAGATGAGTGCGAGCCCGAGTGAGTGCGAGCGCGAGTGAGCGCGAGCCCAGTTGGGAGAAGTGAGCCCGAGTGAGTGCGAGCCCAGTCCAGAGAGATGAGCGCGAGCCCGAGTGAGTGCGAGCTCAGTTGAGAGAAGTGAGCGAGAGCGCGAGTGAGCTGGAGCCCAGTTGAGACAGGTGAGCGCGAGAGCGAGCGAGCCCAGTGGAAAATGGCCATCTATGCTTGGGACATTCAATTTCTTGAAAGTGTCAATTCTTTTTGATGTGAAAAAAAAACTTTTCTTGTTTTACTGAAGCCATAGGTACAGTTAATTTTAATTTCAGAAGCTTTGTAGATTCACTAAATATTTTTTTCTAGATTATTGTGAACAATTCATTCTAGCAAACTCAGTCCCTGACAGTGATCCGAATTCCTCTTCAGTGTAGGCTGAAGAGAGTTCGTAGCAGAGATTAATTTTATAAAAAAATGTACATTGAACACGCTTTATTCACAATTTATCTAGGAAAATTTAAAATAAATTGTGGAAATGTATCTAGTGCATACAACATTACTGCCATAAGATGTCCTGTAAATTTAAACAGCTTTATTTTTTTTTTCGAACACTCTCCTGAAATACACTTTGCTTGTTTTGTTGTAAGTTTATTCTCAGTTGAAAGCTGGGCATTTTTTCTTTTTTTGTAAGTTATTTACAATAGTCATGGTATGTAATTCATTCAGAATTTGTAGGTTATGTACAGAATTAAAGCACACACAATAAAATTAAATCTAATAACTAATAACCAAAACAGCTGATACAAAAGAGATACTGGTATATGAATTGCGAATGTCACATATTCATACATAGGGCTGTCAACTGACCGGCTTTCCGTTGGCCTAGGCGGAAAAATTGCTGTTATTTTGATTAAAGCCGGTGACGGGAACAAACTTCTCACCAGCCCCTTTATAACCATTTTTTTTTAAAATTTGTATCTAGTTCGAAGTGTAGATATTGAAAAGCAGCTGTCATTCTGTAAACTCAAAACTGTTACCTTTCACCATCTATCAACGATTAATATATTTTGTTCACCTGTTTAGAAAATTTTAGAGAGATGACAGAGACTGTATCAGGGAAAATTTGAAATTTACTTTCAAGGAATTTTATACATTTATTAAGAGTGGAAAAGGACTTCTTAAAGCAATTTCCTATAGTTGAAGTAGAGATTATATGTTTAAAGAGTGAATTTAATTTTCCAAATCCAAAATTGTCACGTAAAGATTATTATACTTTTGTTCATCTGTTTCGATAATTTTAAAGAAATGGTAGTTACTGGTAAATACAATAAATTGATCAATGTCGATTGATCAATTTCAGTTTCTCATTTATAGCACAATGTATCTATTAAGCTTAGTGAATGTTCTAAGGACATACAGAATATATGTATTAATGCACTTTTGTTCACGATAGTACATTTCCTTTCCATGGATAGGTCCGAACAGAGATACTTCACGCTGAGACCTATATCATAGAGAATTTTGAGGAAGTGCCGTTTTTTTTTTAATTTTACAGAGTTGACAACCCTATTCATATATCAACACACACACACACACACACACACACACACACACACACACACACACACACACACACACACACACACACACACACACACACACGTGCTTAAAAGAAAAAAAAACTACATTCCAAATCATCCGTTTTGGTTGTTACGCAATGCACGATGAACACAATATACTTCCACATGGGGCGAAACAATGTTTATGAATGTCATACGTTCTGGAAAGCAACCTTGAAACCCGCCAGATATAGGAACAACATGTTAGCTTGGAGGGGTCCAAAGTATTTGAGGAAGGTCCAATACGTCTACGTAATAACGAACCTGTCTTATACTGTACTCGAAAAGATAAGTAATTCTTAATTACTGTCACCTACAGTATATTTTTAGAAAAAAAATGATAGAACAATCATTTCTATAAGAATAGAAAGAGTACAAGAGTACGCTTAAAATAAAATATTTAGCGTATATCAATCATTTCTCTGTTAAACAAGTATAGTTCGTTAGGAAAGTCTATAAATGTTAGTCGTTTCGAAATTTTTGGAAGGTCCGGTCCCCCGTTGAATCCCTCTCGTGGCTACGCCTCTGAATATTGCTAACTAGTCCCAAATTCAATGTGGCGTTTCCCACCATACAGTTTTATCAAGAGTATAAAATATACTTATTTTATAAAAGATATGTATATACTAAAATACTATCCACAGAGGGGGGGGGGGGATTCTGCATATTGACTTATTAATATTTGGTTCACAAATTACTGTAGAAGAAACCTTCATTATCTATCATTACCATTAACTTGTAAATGCGGATCTACTTTCATTTGTTTTCTCCTCTACTAGATATTTTCTTTCTTATTTTGTAATTATGCAATCACTTTTTTTAATTGTCATTATATTGATTTGCTCCAGTATGGTCTCGTAATTCAAACATATGAATGCATAAAAACAAATTCCATTTGTTAATTGCTAGTGAAAGAAAATTCAGAAATCTTATTTAGCGTGAAAAACCTTCTCGTTCACTGAAAACCGTGCTGTGTTGCAGAAGCACTACAACGACCAGTCCCTTTAACTTCTGAGATAGGGGAAAGGAGACTTAACATTCGCTCCAATTCCCGCGCTGAAGAAATCTGGTCGTTGTATGCTCGCTGCAACACAATATAAATTAGAGACTTTGTGACGGATTATTTTTCGTTTTTTAAAACGGATTAACGAAACGGACAGTTACAGAAGTAAAAAAAAAATGTTATTTAAAGTATATATGGGAGTATTAGAAAGTATTTTTCCTGTTCTTTACTACTATTGCTAATAATATTTTTTTCCTGAAATACTTTGGTCGTTGCGCAACGCTGCAACACTAACATTAGCCGCCACTGTTCAAAACTATTGTCATTTCCCCAAGGAAATCGCACCCATCATTTTAGGTCACTGGTGATTGGCAAGGAGAAACTACTGCGGAAGATGCAGTTAAAACAGGATTTAAAGAAATAACATCAACCTCTTCTTCCGAGATGCAGGATGCTTCGTGCATTTGAAGTTCGTCAGTGTTAACGATGCAGAGTTCTGTTCCTCGTCGACCACAGATTCGAAGTGGCTGCACACGTGAAAGAGCAGGGACATCTCGTTTGTAAACAAGCTTTCGGGCATCTTCTTTGGACTTCGGACTTCAGTTTACCACTTTAAAAATTCTTTTTTTCCTAAATCAGTGCGAGAATGCGAATAAACTCTATTTCTTCAGAAATATTCAAATCCTAAAATAATAATAAAAAGTAGTACGACATTAATATCCGACGAATTAGGTTTTTAATATCTTTAGGTCTGCAAATCGTGCATTGCTTCGTCGCGGAAAATATTTCACGAAAAAAAAGTTTCTTCTGTTTCAAATGCGAAACTTCTTCGAAGAAAAGAGTGGGTAATGATTCAAATCAGAAATTTTAAATAATATTCTCAAAAATAGCGATACAAGTGGGAACGTGAAGGAAGTTTAAAGCGGTGGTCACGATCACTAACAACTAACTCCAGAAAAGCGTGTGACGTAAATGCAATGCTGCGATAGTCGCAAAACGGAATTTTATTGTATTGTAATACAGACAGGGTTCTTCACCAGTCATGCTGGTGTTTAGTGCGTCTTCGAATAACTTCTGTATGATTCAATTTATATAGGCAATAGTTCGCAACTTTCCGAAATAATGTAATTATTTATTTATCAATCTATATATCTATATATACAGGGTGAACGATAACTACGTGGACGAACTTGGACGGGTGATAGTACATCTTAAAGAAAACAAAAAAGTCCTAGCGAACATGGGGGGAAATTCCGTTACGTTTAGAAATGACATAGTGTTGAAAGCGTGGGAAGATGAACTTCAGAGGCCAACAGCTTAAAAACAATACATCGTGGAGAGTGCGGTTAAAAACGTCACTTAGAAAGTCATACCTACTCTACTGAAAAATGCATATTTGAAAACGCAGCTATGTGTGAGCACGGGATTAACAACGTGTGACACTTCTTTTCTTTACAGCATGTCCGGGAATCCCTCTGTTCCTTTGGGGAATTCCGTGTGCACGTATAGCTGCGTTTCTAAACATACATTTTTCAACAGAGTAGGTATGACTTTCTAAGTGACGTTTTTAACCACACTCTCTATGATGTATTGTTTTTAAGCTGTTGGTCTCTGAAGTTCATGTTCCCATGCTTTCGACACTCTGTCACTCCTAAACGGGACAGAATTTCCCCCATGTTCACTACGACTTTTTTGCTTCTTGTTAGATGTACTATCACTCGCCCAAATTTGTCACAGTAGTTACTGTTCACCCTATATATATGAATGAAATGACTACATTTGTAACAACTCTTCAGCCAACCGACTGATTTCGATTAAATTTTCAAGGTAGATGAGGTTCTGGCCTGGAATGGTCTTTATAGTTTCACTTTGAAGGTGCACTTTGAAGAGAAGGCGAAGATATACAAAAATGATCGAAAATGAGCAATATTAATGTCGAATCATAGTTTTCTGAGTGGCTGATATAAACAGTGCCACTTCCGATGCCGTTTAAATCCAACTTCAGTCCCCATTAGTACTCCTAAGGGGCATGGTGACATGTAAAAATAATTGAAAATTACCGATTAATTGAAATCCATAATGAAAAACGTTGTTTTTCACCAAATTTTTCATCTGATATAAATATTTTTTTAAATACTAGTTACAGCATATAAAAATGTAATGCAGGCCTACTTACAAGTCAGTTTAGTACCATTGTTTTATGGTAGTATTTACAGTACCTTGTTGAAACGTTTGTCTTCAAAGTGTCAAATATAAATCGCAGTAAATTGTGTAATCTACTGAAAAAAAAATTGTTTTCTGATTGGTATAAGGAGGAGATACCATACTATTTTTCGATTGGTATGGTAAAGTAGTATTTTTCCATACTGTTTTACAGTAAATTATTAATTATATGTAAACTTTGCTATTTTTAAGTGACTGAAGAGAGGTAATCTTACAATGATTTTTTAAAAAGGTGATCATTTGGGGGGGCAGGAAATCATTTGGGGGACCGCCGTGGCTACACCCCTGCGTATGATCATGGTTCATACCCCGTTTTGTTTCTAGTAAAGCAGTATTTCCAACTAGATCAATAAAATTTCCCTAAATTGTACCAAATGCGGGAAATTTCCGCTCAAAGTGGGAAAAGGGGATTTTCTTTTTTAAAAATCCCTTTTTTATCGCGAATATCTCCCCTTTGGTATAGGATATGATCATGCAAATGCTACTAAAAAAACTTTGAATGAGAATGAAATACAAAGAGTGGCCGTGGGATGGATAGTTTTGATGCTACAGTCGATTTACATATTTTCCCTTGATAATACCTTTTTAGTGAATTTCTATACTATCATCATCATCATCAAGACTGTTCATTGTAGGAACATGAATTGTACCTCGTTTTCTTTGCCATGAACCAGTCTTTCAAACGGTACCACACGCATGTCTCTAGCATGTACCATAGTGGAGAAAATTCGCGAAAAAGAGAAATTTTTGTCAAAAAATCCCTTTTTCCCCGATTTTGGGCCGCTCTGGCCGACCCCTGTGTCAACCCACAGAGCCCCCAAATATCTCAAACATACTATATACTATGTTTAATAACTGTACAAAGTTTCAATGTTATATCTTGAAAAATAAGGAAGGGCAAAATATTGCCCCATGTGCAAACAGTACCAGCTTTCTCCTATGTGAGCAATGGATAACCCATTTTGCAATTGGGCAATATTTTTTCCTCTATTTTTCAATATATAACATTGAAACTTTGAACAGTTATTAAACATAGTATATAGTATGTTTGAGATTTTTGGGGCTCTGTGGGTTGACACAGGGACTGGCCAGAAGGGCCCAAAATCGAGGAAAAGGGGATTTTTTTGACAAAATTTTCCCTTTTTTGCGAATTTTCTCCACTATGGTTCATGCTAGAGGTTCCGTTTGAAAGACTGGTTCATGACAAAGAAAACGAGGTACGTATCATGACTTGAGAATAAATAGTGATAATACTGTATATACTTTACTAAAGTAATTGACTAAAAATGTGTAAAAAATGAAAAAAAAAATTAAAGAAATCGAGATTTTTTGACACATGTCTGTTGACACTAGCAACATGAGTCATACCTAATTTTCTTCAGCGTAAGGCAGCCTTTCAAATTGTACCACTTAAATTTCGGTATCGTGTACCTGTAAAGATAAAAATGGGGAAAGGGAATTTTTCTTTAAAAAATCCCCTTTTTTAATTTTGGACGAGATTTTTCCGCTTCTGGTACACGATAGGGAAATTTGAGTAGTACATGTCGAAAGCCTGTCTCATAGCGAAACCAACGAGATACAAACCATGATTCTAGGGTAAATAGTAATGTGTCAGAGATTTTTTTGAAAAAACTTCTCAAATGTACCCTTTTTTAAACCCATCGTCCATGTTTGTGACGTCACAGCCCCCAGACAGAGCACGCGAGGCTGCAAAATGCCCATAAAATATGTTCTATGATGCTTCCATATTTGAATGAATACAAAAAAAAACCGGTCTAAAAAGTTTTACTAGAGACTTATAAAGCAAATTCCGAAGGTCGACGCCATGGCACAGGTGTTGTGCCATCATAATTTAAAAGGGTTAAGGTTCCCGAGGTAAGGGCAGTAAAATTTTGCGTCATATATTCCAAAACAAAAACTCATACTCTGAACTCATTCGATCGGGATCAAACCTGGCAGGTAGTAGACCTTGATCTCTTTATTAGCGTGTGCAATATTACGCTGTATAGGCTTTGATTTCCCGAGGAACAAATTTCTAACTCATTTGACATAACGAAAACATTACCGTTTTAGTAGCAATTAAATGACACTCTTGAGCATATCTATATATATAAAAGAGAACGTACAAAATCCTTTGTCCGCTCATCACGCTAATACGGCTGAACCAATTTCTTTCATTTTTGGGGGGTTATTAGGATTTGGACCCTAGATGGTTTTTATCATATCACTTTAATTTTTAATTACCAGTGTCTTGAGATAATTGACCATTCAGGTGTCCACAAATCCTTTGTTAGTTCATCATAGGTAAAAATAAACGTATTTATATGCAACCCGCATGACCGTGTCACTCGGCGGGTTAACATAAATGACAGGCGATATACAGCGGAAAATAGCTTGAATCTTCTGTTTAAAATTTTTTAATTGATTTGCTTATTTTTACAGACACTTTTACAATATGCCAGCACCGGGATGACCGCAGCGAAGCGGGGCGGGTTAACATAAATGACAGGCGATATAATGTTAAGATTTACTGCAATCTTCTATGGTTTTTATCATATCACTTGAAAGCGAAAAAGTAAAAATTATCTAAGTAACAAAGTTTATTGCGTTCCGGGGTGACCGCAGCGAAGCGGGGTGAACGCTGCTAGTATAGTAAAAATCTAAAGAAAAAAATCTTAACAACTTCGCGTACTTCATTCCTGTATCAATGTTTTACATTTATTTTTAAATTTAAATATTAAATTCATATTTTAGTGGAAATTTCCGTTCATGAATTCCCTGTCCTGAATCGACCTATTAATGTTGATCTTAGATATTTGAAAATATTTTTATTTTGTCGAAAGTATTATTTGATATTTTAACATATTCATAATTTGCAGTGTCACGGTCACTGCGAATTTCCATGTATTAAATACCAGTACTTAATGTTCCATGGATTTTTACTTCTAAACCTACTACATCTCTCCAGACATTTAACAGAAGTTTTGTAATTATTTATTTAATTTGTTCTCATAATGAACTGATACATATTTAATGCTCTATTGTTTATCTTTAAATATTATTTTGAACTACGAACTTACTTGAATTAAATGAACAAATCAATGAATGGTCAGTTAATTTGTTTCTGTCTGCTGAATTGTGTTTTGGTTGGTCATAAGTCGTGATTAGCTAAGTGCAAATGCAATTGCAAATGCTAAATGCAAGGGAAGTACCAACAAAAAGTACACAGAAAGACATAAATATGTGATGATGTGTATTTCTTTGGTGTATCGAGGAAAATGATTGAGAGTGTGAATTGGCTCGTCATTGACATTGTAAGTTTAATTTACAGCATTTGAGGGATTGTGTAGTGAAGAAATGTAATTCATTATACGATAAAATAATGATGATATCAGTATATTCTGGGATCTTTCATTTAGTGTTCCAATGTAGAAAAAATCATAAGTTAAGAAGTCTACACTGTATAGGTATTCAGTTGCTCTACGATACAGTAAGTAAGCTTGTATATTAATTGAATGAGTAGCTTTGGAAAGGTCATGAGTCAGAAATGACCAGTTTGCTTTAGTCCAACTTTTTATTTATTTTGAAACACACATGTTGTTCATTTCATACAATGACAAGAAAACTGTTCTTTTAAACAGAAGTCGGATATAGTATACATAAAGCTGCATCGGCTGCATCCAGCTTCCCGAAGGAGCAGGACGCGCATACTTTTAGGGATTATTCATTGAGTATGTACGAACTTACAAAGGGGGTAGCAAAGCGACTTTTATTTACTTATCGACTGACACGAAAATAAAAAGGAACGTACCTGTACTTTATATCTGCATGTGTAGTGCCCTTGTACTTTATCTATGACTATGTGTGTGTGTGGGGGGGGGAATTTAAAGCATATCGCATGTCTTGTGCACATGGATACGGGGCAAATTTTTACTTTGAGCCAAACAGTGACTACAACCGATTCATCTGATCCGGTTCCCGGAGCAGTTTAGAAATCGTCCCTAAACTGCTCCCAGAACCGGATCAGATGAATCGCTTACAGTTACTAACAGAGTGAAAGTAATGTACGATGTTAAGAATTATACTATAAGTACAAGGGCCAAAATGTTACTATACGATGTTTAGAATTATACTATAAGTACAAGGGCCAAAATGTTACTATACGATGTTAAGAAATATACTATAAGTACAAGGGCCAAAATGTTACTATACGATGTTAAGAATTATACTATAAGTACAAGGGCCAAATGTTACTAAACATCAATTTAGGTGAAGCGGTGACTACCAATTTTAAGATCTAAATGGGGGGCTACCGCCCCCCAACCCCCCCGCTCAAATACCATAAAAACATCCAAAACAACAATAAATAATCAAACCACTACTATAAACCTAATTTACAAGCGGGAAACAAATCAAGAATAAAAATAATATAAATTAAAAAAATGAAAACACTCACCGCTAATGATAGACATATCCAGCATGCCGTAAAAATTGAAAAATTGAAAATACGTAGAAAATTTGTGGTATTTCATGTAGAAGTGGTAATAGAACACAGAAGAAACGCAGATCAGGGGGTTCTCATGTATACTATTACCCAGAAGTCGATAATTTCATGTCGGGTTAACTTTACAATGCCCGCTCCAGCTGGTATACTCAATCAGAAACGAGAAATTACACTCTATTAATTTATGAAAATGGATCAAAAACTCCCTAACGTTAAACTAACTCGTTCCTATCTCTACCCTACTTATCCCTATCTTACTGTACACTTCTATACGTTTTTAAAGCGGCCCTAGTTATCGATGCGCAGCTGGAGCGTGTATTGTAAAATTTACCCTACATGTCTGTCAGAGTTTTCAAAACTACTCATTCAGTTGTTCTATTGTAACTAGTAAGCCACTGGGTTTCGTAGCGCATTATGATCATTCGAAAATGATCATCTTCGTATTATGTCTTCACACATTTCCAAATTTGGAACTCGATATTATATTCACTTGGGACATTAATATGTATAGTTCACGAAGGAGGAGGTATACGAATATTTGCGAAAATAACGTTATTATATATGTTACCATTTTACATTTCTCGTAGCAGGATTGGCTGGTTTAAAACAGCTGCTTTTTTTTCTCTCTCTCCAAGAAACCAACTAGTTTAAACCAAAAGGAAAAAGTGCTTTAAATCGTGTGAACTTCATAGTGGCATTTACACGTATCAAACCATCTGCATTAGTTTTATGTCCTTTTCACCTTTTAATCAAGGCATCCCATGTTCAATTCTCGGTCGAACCATACCCCTTGTTTCAAGTCTAAACCAAGTAGCGATTCGAATGTCACTTGAAGCGAAAATCTCCTTGATAACCTCGGTATTACGTAAGGTTGTTAAGTGTAAACATACGAAACGAAATCAAATTGTATATTTCTGTTTGCCTGAATGCCTGTTGTTTTGTAAAGAAGCCAAGGTTGCTTAAATATATTGATAGAAATTGGTCAAGTTTATTGACTGCCTACGTAGCTTCTAGTATTAACTTGAATTGGACTTTCAGTTTTAATTTAATTGAATGATATTTACATACCTCAGCTTTAGCGTACTGATTATGACACGTTGATCTTAAAAATTTTTCATGTCAACCAATAACGAGATTTCCCAATGGCTAAGGCGGAAGTTTCCCAATTTACATATAATTCTGCATAATGATTTCACTTGTGCAACTGTTTATCTTTCTGTCCTTCTGAAATGACTCTTGATGATTATATTAACAAGTATGTAAAAATCAGTACAACGTATTTTTATCAGGAGTGCTTCGTGAGTGAGTCTGCAGACTCATTGTATTTGTGGCCAATTAGTTCCGGTTTCGAGTCCAAATGGAGAACAATTTCTCTCGGATGTAAGCCGAGAAGAGGTTTGGATTCCGCTTTAAGCTTATGTGACCCCTTCCAACATAACCCCGTTGTTGCATAATAACACAAAGGTGAAACAAACTTATTTCTGTCCATCTGTACTAATTACATAGAGCAAATTATTTAAACCAAAAAAAAAAAAAAAAAAAAAAGAACATCGTTTAAACAAAAAAGAAAAGAAAAAGTTTAAACCAAAAACCACAGTTTAAAAAAAGAAAAAACAAAACATGTTTTTTTTTTTGCCAACTCTGTCTTGTAGGTACAATAGAGCGAACCTGAGCAAGTGAAGGCCAACGAATAATGAGAGATCATTAGGTCGCCGAACGTACAGAGGCGGGCTAAGCGGAAGCAGGCGAGTAGCACGAAACACGGATACATGGATTCCGAAGATGACAGGAAATAAATTCAAAATATACGGAGATAGAAAAAGAATTCAAGACATAGTCCAGATCAATTCAGGCAGGCAAAGAAAAAATCTGAACGTGGTAGTCTCAGAAGTTATTGAATTTAACAGATGTCAAAATGCAGGCCAAAGTAATAAACCTGTATTTTTTGTTCTGCCTGGTCCGACATAAGGCTGTCAAAAATGAGGTCTTGAGTGTCATTTCTCACGTACGAATTTCGGCACAATTTAAAATGCTGTGTCTAGAACGGTTCAAGATTTTTTGTTTTATTTGAAAGATAATAGTTTAATGATTCAAGTGATATCCTCCGTTAGGAAATACGGTATGTGCTCAATTCTTCGTGCTATAGCCTTCTGATTTTTCTTTCTTTTTTTTTTTTTAATGTCATGCGTGAAAAGGAGGAGGGTTATGTTTAGGTGTGTGGTGCCAAAAGTAAGTAAAAAACAGAAGATTTAGGTCAATTAAACAGAAGTACACTGTATGGAAGTGCGATATGCATAACATATTTTTTTTAAAGGCAGTGTCCAATTTATACAAATCATGAAGAGAAGTGGAAATTCTCGTTAAACCTAACCGGAAGACAACGGAAAATTAGCGTAATTTTTTTTTTTTCTCAAAAAAGCTGCCTCCGTCCCAAAACCAAAACATATGCCAAGGAGAATTTTCGCTTTTCAGTCGCACAAGATTTGTAAACAGTTGAAGATTTTTGCCATAGATTAAATTAGTTTCCGTTACGACCTTCGACATTTATTCCAAAATTGGTCCAAAATTGGTCGTCCGCCAAGTTTTTGCCTAAAAAGAGTATGGTTCCTTTTTGTACCAAATTTCAATATTTAATTCACATAATTAGTATTAGCGAGTGAAGGCGAGTTAGAGTCCCGCAGGGCACGTTGTTGCTTTCTGCCTTTATTACAGCTAAATGTCTTCTAGAATGTCTTCGAGGAAAAGGGAATTGTCTTCTAGAACCTTGCTGCCATATTGGTTATGTTACTTACCGTTACATTGAAAAGTATAACTTTCTCCACGTATTTTTTTTTTTTTTCAGTTATTTGCTTAGCACATTTTCTCCAATTTATTTTTAGATTTATTAAGTCATGATTTTTACTTAGGTACTTTTAATATATTTTCCTGATTATCACTTTATTGTTTCATAAATTGTAATAATGTTACCTCATATCCAGGGTTGCGTATCTGTATACCTGCAGCCATATTTACAAAACAAGTGCTTCTTACATTCTCACAATCCTACGATGCAGTAACGTTACGCCAAGTAGTTCTCTCCGCTTGCCAAGTATTAGAATCGCTTATATAAGAAAATAAATGCAACTTTCGCTGTTTTTATACATTATCAAGCACACAAACAAGCAAATTATTTATTTCTTCCCGATAAATTTCCAAAATTTTGCATGAAACGGACGTACAACCTTGAAACTTAACCCCGACAATCTCACATATTGGCCTCATGAAATCAAAATCTAGTCTTATTCGACATGGCAGTTTAATTCTGCACAGAGATAAGTAACAGACAAAGCTTTCAAATATGTGTACAAGTCCCAAACAACATTTCAGGTTTCGAAGCACGGTACGTGACGTTTTGGCGCCGCCGTTTGGACACTGGACGTTTGGGCGCGAAGCCATTTGGACGCCAGACGTTTGGACGCAAGTTAAATTAAAAAGTCATTATGTTAGGCGCTGAGTACTAAGTTCGAATCAAGATATCACAAGGTGTCTACTGTAGTGGAAGTCCTTGAATTATACTGGATTTTGTTTTACATACTAGAAATACTGGAATTTGAAAATTCTAAAAACTGAATTAACAATTAAATTTTGTAAATTTAAGTTTCAACCAAAGTTAAGTATGCTTTTTATTTGATAACTTTTCAAGCCAAAGGTAAGTAGACCAGACTAGATATGATTGACTGCATTACGTACATAGTGAGCCTATTCCATTAAAAAACTTAAAGCAGGATTTCTACTGAAGTTATGCAATAAGTGTGAATGTCAAACACATTTCTAATGGCAAAATGACCAATATATGTACACTTAACTATTATTTTTCACTTTGAAATCGTTCTTTTTTCTTCTTTCGCCACTTTCTTTAGTGCAGATTAAATGCTTACAATGGGACGAAAAAAAAAAGTGTGTTTTGATTTTTATATTGGAATGTTAATAAAAAAAAAAAAAAGTGATACCAGAAATACAGCATACTACAGTTCCTAAACTCAATGTCTTAGACACCCTGTATTAACAGCTTTCCCTCAACTCGATTTTTAGATTTCTGGGCTCTCGGCATGGAAGGCCATTTAGCCCGTCACGTTTGAGGGGGCACACTATCCGGGGAAAACAAAGGAAGAAAGGATTGGGGAAGGAAGGAAGAGGCCTGGACCTATAAATTAGGTACCAACCCAGCATTTGCCTGGTGTGAATGAGGAAAACCTCATTCAGGGTGGTTGGCCTGAAAGAGCGTGTTACACTTTTTCGACCGAGTGCCCCTACCGGGAATCGAACCCGGGACCGCTCGCACCGAATGCGAGAGCGTTAGCGACTACGCTACGCGGGGCCACATCTCTCAACTCGAGTGCGTGGAAATCTTTTATTGGTAGTTCTTTATTGGACTTAAGGAAGAGTTTGGCAAACGTAATACGAAAGAAAGCAAATTTTAATATTCATAAGTATGTAATTATTAACTTTTTTAAAAAATACAAAAATTAAATCAATATATTTTAATTAACATTAAGAAAATTATTAACAGTTCGTCTGATTCCTTCATTTTCTATATAATACTTCCTATATATAGCTTTCTTATATAATACAAAAATTAGATCAACATTAGATCAGAAGTACAAGGATCGTGAACAAGCGAAAAATCAATCCATGACGAGGTTAGGCAACAAATGCCACAAACGCATTAAACTATTTAATTTGGATGAATAAATAAGATAGAAAATAGATAGATAAATGAGGTTAGATAAAGATAGAAGTGTAGGAAATGTATATATCTTGATTTGCGCTTAGTTTTCAGTGCCTAGCTTACTTTATATTTCGTAAATTGTGACTTTTACTATGTACCTCGCGCCCAAACGTCTGGCGCCTAAACGGCTTCGCGCCCAAACGTCCGGCGCCCAAACGTCCTGTCCCGTCGAAGCACCATTTGTGTGCACTCTGCTTAAAACTAAGATCAGCAATTCAGTGAACTAAAAATGTGTTCAACTGCATCCTGTAACTTCCTTTGATATTGAGTTACGCCTTTCAATGTCAATGTCTGTTCAATTAATAGGTTCTGGGGCACCCATAATCTCTAAAACATCGCGAATTAGAAGTGAGCACTGATGATGATGTTACTGTCTTGCTGGTGGAAATCTATAACCAGCAGCTGTCTATATGGTAGCATGCAGTTCATAACAATTTAATTTAACTCATATCTATAACCTGTGCAAGCCAATAGTCACAGTCATACACACAGGCTACAAACATCCCTCTGTGGATTGTGAATTCGAATATTCTGTAGTTTTTAAGATCTTGGTTGAACAAACATTTTTAAACCCCCAAATATCTTTACCAATTGACACCAGTTCTTGAAAATTCAATTTTTAAATGACGTTTATAGAGCATAAAAAACTGCCACTAATAGAATTAATACTTACCTTCACCACGAACACTGTTCCTATTTTAACATTTTCATTATATTTCGGTCATCTCTGTGACCGTAATGTCATGCACGTGATTACCACTATAATTTTGTTCAAAATGTTCCTTGTCCTCTAAAGAGAAGACAGCCTCCAAGTACTCCATAAATATATGGCATTAAGTCCAACCCTTGTAAATTTTAATCCGATAACCTAGTGAACTAAATTCTTACCCAAGAGATGTTACCGTAATAATATTTCAATACAGTTGTGTTCGTACCATACCAAATCTATTTTGAACGAATTATATAGTATAGTTTTTATGGCACTTAATTTCTGGTGTGTTAACCAGCTGTTCAGAAAACCTAACACTATCAGTATCGTAATTTATATTTCAATTCAATGTCATTATGTACCCTTGAAGACTTTTTTTTTTTTTTTTTTAATTGTGCACATCTTCCCAAACTGAAGATTTCAATAAAACTTTGTGGATCAGTGTCGGCAGATCAACTTCCAACGTATAGGCTGCTTCATAAACTATTGTCACCAAAAAGAGTAATGCAATAACGTTTTTAAGATAATAGTTTAGTACAAGGAAGTTGTTAGATTAAAATTTTCAAGTTTTGAATTTAATTGTCAAACAATGTGGTTTCTGGAATACTTGGGGACTGTTTTCTCTCTACAGAACAAAGTTCATTATTTTAAATAGAATTATAGTGATAATCTTAACTCACATCACACATGCATGGGATCATGATCAGAGAGTAAGGTTGCAAAAAATCACAATTAAAAAAAAAAAATCATCATTCATACCATAAAAGTACCATTTTTAAATGTGATTTCAGTTACGTAAAGATGTGTTAGGTAGCCCTCTGGACGAATCTTCAGAATTAGCATTTTCTGTACACAGAGTTCATGAAACATAGATACCAGAATCTCTTACTTGAGCTCTTTAGTGGTTATATGGTTATCGAACACGCCTTCAGTGTATATCATTGTAATTAAAAATCCGTCACTAAACGCAATTAAAGGAAATTGTGATAGCGACTTTTTGGTAACAGACTTAATTTTATTACAAAACAACAGACAAACTTTCTCAGGTAGATTTTTTTTTCATAGCACTGCATAAATATACATTTTTTTTTAAAGCATAAATGTGTTTAAAGGCTGCCAGGATTTCCTTTCATCAGTTTTGTCGCCACTGAAAAGAATATCAAAGTTTAAAAAATTTGAACCATCTTTGTAGTTGTACTTAATGCAATTTATTTTATGTGTTTTCAAGGAACGAGATTGTACAGTATGAATTTGCAAGGAAGAACTCTTCTTAAAAAATTTGAACCACCTTTGTAGTTGTACTTAATAAGATTTATTTTATGTGTTTTCAAGGAACGAGATTGTACAGTATGAATTTGCAAGGAAGAACTCTTCTTAAAAAATTTGAACCACCTTTGTAGTTGTACTTAATAAGATTTATTTTATGTGTTTTCAAGGAACGAGATTGTACAGTATGAATTTGCAAGGAAGAACTCTTCTTAAAAAATTTGAACCACCTTTGTAGTTGTACTTAATAAGATTTATTTTATGTTTTCAAGGAACGAGATTGTACAGTATGAATTTGCAAGGAAGAACTCTTCTCCGATCAGGAACTATAAGCTTGTGTCTTCTCCAGTCAGTGCCCTGTGGATATCCGAAGTATTTTTGTACATTAAGAAGAGCGTTAATCCAAGCTAGTAACAGTGTTTATAAACTGACATACACGAAACCATCGCAACTAGTATTATGTAACTTTTGTTTAAGGAAAAGCTATGCAAATTTTCAAAGGCCTTTACGGTCATTTTGGTGGCTTAATCACACAAAAACTAGGAACTTTTATACAAACACCAGTAAATCATTTCGCTCGAGAGAAGCGGAAGTGAATCCAAAGTCCAGTGGTACTGCTGGAAGAGTTGCCGCAGTGAAAAAATCGGAAGTAGTTCGTTTGTTATCACTAGCTAGAAATGAAAAATGGAGGCTAGCAGGTAAGAGTTCAATATTTTAGTTTGGCCACTGTAGATATAAATTAGATCTAAGATTAAAGCCTTTCTACTTGTGCAAAAATAATAATCATAATAAAATCGTAGCATTTTAGAATTTTCTTTAGTGCCAGTGTTGTTAAATGCAGTCAATATGTACATCTTGTGTCCTTTAATATATGGATACATGTCATAATGTTCGATGCTGTGGTATGTTGCATAAACAGACACGCTTACGATAGTTTTTAGTAATATAAACAAAGTTTATATCGTTTATATAATTTTTTTTTTTTTCGGAAGAGTTTGTTGATGGTTACAGCATAATTAATCGGAAGTTCAGCTTGCATTAACGTCCAGGGAACTTAGAGTAAGATTTTTATACTTTCTGTTTTAAGAATAGTAAGATATGTGTGTTGAATAACCACAGAAATATATATGATACAATTGTGCATATGATTTTAGAGAATTTCAATCAGTGGTGGCGTGGTACGATCTCTCGTCCCCACTTCAAATACCGATTGTGCCAAATGATTTACACACAATATATTGCCGTTTTAAGATATAAATGAAACGCATAAAATAAGTACCATAAGCTTTATTTAGTACAATTCACAATAGGAAACCCATTGAATAATGAAAAGAAAGACTCATCTTTATGCTCACCTGTAATTTTATTATAGTATGATTTTGCAAATTTCCATTAAACAGAGGTTTAATACGAGTTTTTCGTTAGTTACGACAAGCTTTATTACAAATTACAACAATAGGTGCTGTAGTTGTAAATACGTGGTTATGTGGATGTGTACGCGACTTTCATATGGGAATCCCAGATTCAAATCCCAGCGGAAGCTTATGTGGTTCGGATCCACACGTTGAGGCACAGTTGCACTTCTCACATAGCCTCGCTGCTGAAAAAGAGATGCTAAACTCGAACCCAATCCAATTATAAATACCGACCTTCTTGCATCTAATTCAGGAAATTAAATGAAATCAAATTTCTAGTTTTACGTCCGACAGTTATGTCCGTTACGTTAAAGAAAGAATCAAAGATAATGATTTAGAGTAGTTTGATGGAACGAGGAAATGAGGAAAATGGAACAACCCCGAGAAAACCCACGAACGTGGTGCTGTCTAGCAAAAACTCGCGTAGTAAGAACTCGAACCTAGGACTCGTTGCACAAGAGATAAGCACTCTACTAGTGAGCTACTGTGTCCCTTACATCTAGTTCATCTAATACTGGACCGGAGAGACCGCTCCCTTTCTTCGTGTCGAAATGTTTTAAGACCAAGTCCTGTGCTGGTTTTGTGTTCATATCTTGAACCGATAGAATGTCAATAGTCCCATGAAATATGAAATATCTTTATTAACTGAGTTCCACCTACAGCCGATACGAGAATATCTTATACGATGGAAACGTTAATGATGGGAAGTGGGAGAGTTAAGGAGAAAAAGAAAAGAAAAAAATAAACTCTATGAGCTCTCAGGATATACAGGAAAATGTATACCAACTTAACCAACCTTACCAACTTAAGAAATACTGCGACGCCACCAGCGGTAGGTTGTACTCGATGTGCAAGCCTTGTCTCTTAGCTGTCGCCCTTCATTCCATTTTCCACTGAAAGAGACAGCTTTGAAACTGTTTGATCCTGTATGTTCCATTCCTCTTAGCAAACTTTCTAAATACCGACGTGGCTATCGACCGCCCAGCGCTCGTTTCAAGAACCAAAACTTACAAAAGTCCATGGGAGATGGATCGGAGGATTTCCCAGGAATGTCTGTAAAAGAGATTTCATGGATTCTTAATTCACGTGTCATTTGTTCCATGCTGGTGTTGTATGAGTAGATGCCTTGCACTGATGAATGACAACGCGAAATGCGTCATTGGCACATAAGAATGGAATATTATGGAGGTATAGTGGCTCTAAAATGCTCGCCTGGTTATAAACTGCATTGATTTTAGCCGTTTTGTCTACACTGGCAAGCGTTCTGTTAGCGACTGACAGAACTACTTCCAGCCTAACAATGAACACTTGGTAAATGTACGGCGTCGTTCTAACAGGCGTATTAGGAGTTTACTGGACCTAATGGACGCCGGGAAACGAACCCGGGACCCGCGAGCGTTAGTCAAACACTGTAACCGCTAGACTACGGATGCCCCGTACAGTAAATGCAGTTAACATTTTTTTTTTTTTTTGTGTGTATGCTATATTCATTTTTTTATTTTACTCACAGTTCAGTTCAGTGTCCCTTTGTCGACAAGCATTATTTTTATTAATTCTTGGCTAAATGAACTATTTTCTCAAAGTTTACGAATTGCGCATTCGGTAACAATTAAGTGCAAAAACTGCAACCTACCTTGCTGATTTTCTACTGGATAACTATTTCAGTTATTTCTCTGATATCTTCCTCAGATCCAAATTGTTCAAAACGTAAGTAAATGTTCTTCTTGTATGTTTCTAAATATAATACGCATATTTAGCTTGTACTAAAGTTGTAATTTTTAAATACATTTGTGTTTGAAACATTTGATTCAAGTATTTACAAATCTCCGATTTAAATTTGAGAGTTTTGGAAAAATATTTGATCAGTAAATGTACACAAAATGTGAAAGCTTTTATACATATTTATTAATCAAAAAGAAG
Source organism: Thermobia domestica (assembly GCF_964235325.1). NCBI lineage: Eukaryota > Metazoa > Arthropoda > Insecta > Zygentoma > Lepismatidae > Thermobia > Thermobia domestica. The sequence goes on along the minus strand of NC_137462.1, from coordinate 202,969,203 downwards.
AAAAAATAAGATTTTTTAGTTTTAATGCAGGACTTCTATATATTGGTATCAACATACATACAAAAAAAAAAAAAAAAAAAAAAGGAAGTTCACTGAGTTTGTGTTTTATATTGAGGAACACTAACAAGAATATTTACTTCTGTACCTGTTTGAATCTGAGGAAGGTATGAGAGCGATCCAGTAAAAATCAGCAAGGCTAGTAATGATTTCCGTTTTTCTTTTTTTATTATGATTCGAAGAAATTAAGATAATCACAATGAAAATGAATAAAATTCCATTTGATTATAATAAGCTGGCAGTCTACATACGGAACAACACTACCAACACAATAACGCAATCAGACCCCTTCGCGACTATGTGGTTAGCGTATGCGTCTTCGGTATAAGAGATCTGGGTTCGATTACCAGTGGTAGCTCATACGATTCAGATCCTACGGTGAGCTGTAGGTCTACGTCTCATATAGCCTCGGTGCTGAGCAGGACGATAAACTCCAAATTAACCAACCAATAAAGCAATCATTGTAGCAGCACACACATAAATAAGTACTTAAAGGTTAAATGTGCTTTTATCGTGTAATTTCCATTTAGTAGATGGTATTCTTTAATAATGTGTTTATTATGTATAAATTATGTGTTGTATCATATAAACTAAATTTGTAATTATGTATTTCAAAATTGTTTTATTAGGAGCCATTTGCTTGCTGCTTGTTTCAAGTACGGTTACGATGGCCGTTCCATTTTGCCTTGGCAAAGTTATTGATTTAATATATACTTCGGATCCAGTGAAAATGAGGGAAAATTTGAATACATTATGTCTAACGCTTGTAGGAATTTTCCTTCTGGGAGGTTTGTGCAATTTTGGACGCGTCTATCTCATGTCGATATCAGGTGAGTACATGATTGATACATCTGATTTATAATATCATATATATATATATATATATATATATATATATATATATATATATATATATATATATATATATATATATATATATATCGGGTGTTCTAAAAATGGAGCCCACGAACAACAAAGCGCTTTTTTTCTGGTCAAAATGAAGCGAAAATCCTATATAATGGCACCTTCCAGGGCTTCCTTCAGCCGCTATACGGAATAAAAATTTCACTTTGTGGCAACGTCGTAGGTTAACTTAAAACCATTAGCATTGCCCTACGAATCCATCAAACAGTAACAGCGATTATTATGCTAGTAAGTGTGCTAGTGTCAACGTATATCGACTTAACTTCGATCTGGAAAGAATCGATGTAACTGTTTGATACATTGGTAGATCTTCTCTGTGATTCTTCATCTGTGACATTGCCATGTAATGCAATTCGCGTCTCTAGACGAGACCCAAAAGGCATAAATTATATTTATTTTTCACGTTATTTTGACTTGCAGAATAACTCTGTAGTCCGTAGGCGCCATATATATATATAATGTTTGTGTTTATGTATTGCTCAGTTGGTTGCAGATATTCATTTATAAAATATTAAACAAGACAAGTGTATACCAATTTTTATGTGATTACTAATATTGAACTTTTTAATCTTTATAATATTTCATAATCAGTTAGGGAATTTGCTAGTTAAATATGCTTTCTGTGTGCCTATGAGATTCGCTTTATAGATGTCATTGGAAAAGATCCACTCGTGAACAGTTTCTGGTTGGCTTTTTATACTAATTTGAGAACACGGAATCCAATGGAGCTATTGTTAAACATATACGTTATAGAGTCACGAAAAGAATGACCTCAAAGTTCGGATACAAATCTTTGCTTAAATTTGAGATACTACTGATCATAAAGAAGAAATTCCTCGAGTATATCGTAGTACTAACATCACTGAATCATTTACAAACACCTTTTTTCTTACTAAACTTGCGGTTTCTTACTAAGGTAATTAAAAAATCAAAGCCTTTCAAAATGCAGAAGAAAGCCCTAAATTGTATAGAAGTTTAACAAAAGACACGATGTGTCATTGGGTACACAAAAATATTAAAACACAACAAACTTAAAAAGTAAGCCAAGTAAGAGAAATAGTCGGTTAACCAAGAGAAGGGTCAGAAAGATCAATTTTAGTAGTGTTCGTTTTCTTGTTTTTTATTTTTTTTCCAAGGGAGTCGAACTCTGAACCTCGTGTACCGAAGACACGCGCGCTAGCTACTAGATCAGTGGGGATGGACACTTTTGGATGAGCAAGACACCACGTTCGCATAGGAAATGCTGATTGTTATATAGAGTTGTGTTAGGGAAACTAGGAAAAACCTCATAAGAACATGGGAGAATAAAAAGTTGCATCTGGAAGAGGTAGCTGATAAAACACATTAAACTGGATTGAATTTAAGGATTCAGTTTTTCTTGGGCTTCTGTTCGTGCAAATTCTGTGATCTGTAAGTTACTTGATTTGTAAATGTACTCTGTCATTCATTTACTGCATCTAATATATCTAATATTTAATGTATTATTAACTGCAATAAAAGAACAACAAGAAATTATGTTAAATGGATATTGTAGTGCAAGAAATTTACATTAAATAGCGCAAGACAAAGTTCCAAGAAGTGTTATGAGTTATATTTGATTTGTTGAGATGTACTAAGGAAGATGTCAGTGAACACCGAAACAGTACCATTAATAATATATTAAATACTATACACAGTAAAGAAAAGAGGACATTTACATTTTTTTTTTTTTAATAAATATGCATAAGTTAATGTCCTTAAAAAATTACAAGTTATTTACTTTCGTAACTAAAATTGTAAAATTTTCAAAATGTAAGTAAAAGGATATTAAGTTTATAATGGATCTTAAGTCTATGTGCTTTAATTTATGGTATGGTGTATGCAGTGGCGTATTTAAAGGGGGCTTCCGAGCTTAAGCCTTACCCCGAAATTTTATTTACTACACTAAAGGAAATATAACATCTTGCAGAATTTTCACATTTCTAGGAATAAAGTTACCAAAGCCCCTCCCCCGCCTCGAAACAAAATCGTAAATACGCAACGTCTGGTATGCATACATTTGTATAAAGATTAACCAAAGAAGAGAGTAGATACCGGTGGATCTTTGCTTGAGTGAGTTGTTACGTGAATTTGGTCTAAATGTGGATGTTGAATTGTTATGTGAAGTTTATTTTTCAGCAAGACAAATGTGCGTATTTTTACTTGTTAAGTAATGCTTACTGTTTTTGTGTCTCCATGCAGGTCAGAGAATTACTCAAATGTTGCGCACAAGATTATTTGATTCAATTATGAAACAAGAAGTGGCATTTTTTGACAGAAATAAAACAGGAGAATTAGTAAATCGATTATCAGCTGATACTGCGCTAGTTAGCCAGTGCGTTACAATGAATATTTCTGATGGATTGAGATCGTCTGTGATGGTTGTAGCTGGAGTGTCCATGATGGTAGGTACTTCATTCGTGAATTTTATTTCTGTAATTTGTGCAAAAAATTTCTTTAATGTTACTGAGAGATTGCATTCGACTTTGAACGCATGAAAGATGCAAAATCAATAAACAGTCTTATCTTGTAATTCTGTATGATACTTGCAGATTGAGTTAATTTGTCCTTTGTGAACGAATTCTATAAGCTGTAACAATCTGATTATAAAATTATTCTAACATATTTTAAGAATATCTTTTCAGCATTCTGTATTGATATGGCGTTTATACCGATTTACTGTATCAGTTGCAGTATGAATAAACTTTGAAAGTAGAATTACGTTTGGATGTCATGATTTACATTGGAGGCTTTCTTTGTTTTCTGAGAATAATTAAAAGGTATTGTGATCGTTTGTTCATTCATGATCCATTAGGTAAGAAACTGTATTATGATTTCTGTATTCTGTATTTTTCTTTTCTCTTCTTTTTATGATAAGATTCAGACTAGTATAGCAAATGTAAAATTATATAAAATGTAAACAAGTTCGTTTGCTTTTTTTTTTCTTTCTTTCTTCAGTTTTACGTTTCTCCAGAGCTGGCGATGGTTGGACTAAGTGTTGTTCCTCCTGTAGCTGGTATGGCTGTTGTATACGGAAGATATGTCAAGAAAATAACGAAATCAGTACAGGTGAGACTTAGTACAACTGAAAACAGTGTCCTTGGAACAAATATGTTAGTTAGCAGTTAAAATTGAAACAATAATTATGTTATTTATCATTTATAAAATGCTTCTAACATCTTTTTAAACTAATTGATCGTAACACAGATTTAAACTAATACAGAGATACGATGTAGGGAATCATGCGTATTTCTGTTGGTGAGTGGTCGAAATACTAAATAGAAAGACACTTCAGATACAAAGATAAATAAATAAAAAAGTAAGAAACATAAGTTATGTTCTTTGTGTTCTGAAATGGTCAATTTTATTTATTTTAACAGAATATTTTAAACCAGCTTTCCGATTTCCAAACAATTAAAGAAAAAGACTAAATATTAGAGGTATTCTACAGATCGTAGTATCCAGTTAGACGTATACCAATAACTAACTGTGGTCTATGGAACACAAAGGTTCAGTGCCATGTACACAAAAGCCCCCCACTGACTTTTGTCCTTAGCCAACTGGATCCAGTATTCTACTTTGTATTCCTATTTCTACGAGAACCATGGTAAAGTCATATTTAAAAGTGTTTCTGCACATAAATGACAGTATTTTCATGATATTTTTAACAGAAATACACCGAAGACACTAAGCATAGACACTTAGCTTTTCTATATAAACATGTCGTAAACGGAATGCAAGGAAAGAGAAAAAAGAATACTGTGGAATGCCATGTATGACAGTGACACACGACGTTGGAAAATAAAGTGTAGGATTTTGGCAGATTCTAATTATAAGTAATATGTAAAACAGTTATCTTTGTAAAACATTGTCACAAATTAAAAGAAGTACATTTGAATCATCCTCTTTGCGCGTTAAAAATCCAGATCTTAATACAGATAAAGCAAATTTAAGAAAATATTGGGGCATTATTGTAAACTTTTTTATTAAAAAACATCTACATTTTCAAGTTGATGTTCTTATTACTAACAGAACTAGCTTCTGTGATTTGATCGTACTTATAAAAATTGAATTAAGAACTTAAAATAAAGAAACTTTGTTACTGTTGGCTTTATTTATTTATTTATTTATTTTTTATATTAAGACATTTGTAGTACTTAAACTTTCTAGGCCTCCGTAGAAGTTCGTAGCGCAAGTGGCAGAAATTACGAGCTGCAACTGCAGCAGTGAACACAGCAAGGCTCATTGACATTAGGGTCAGTAAATTTCATTACAACTGTTATTACTATGCGAATACGAGGAATAACACTTGACTGAATGCCATTATTATGAATAATGTATTCTTTGTGTACGATTACTATTTAAGACAATTTTCTCAGATGTTCAATAATTGTCTGCAAATTTCTATGTTTCATAAAGGTTCTGGCCGCCTAGATGGTTATTGAGTGATAAATGGTCAGTACATTGGTTCCTATTTTGCTCTTTCCTGCTTTCTTGTTCGGAGTTAGTAACTTCTTAAATTAAATAGCTCTTCAGTTTCTACCGTTGTTGGGCCACTACCAAAAATTCTGCGATTCACCGAGAACCTACGCACGGTCGTGAAAGAGAATATCTGTAAAGTTGCGTGGTAGCTCTAGTGTACAGTAATATAGAAAAAAAGCAATTTTACTATATAATGTTTATATCAATTTTACGCACATTTAAGCAAACTGTAATGTACATTTTTATTTATCCAATTATAAGTTTAAAGGCAATCTTTTTTCAATTTGACAGGTATTTCTGAATAGCGTTTGCTTTTTAGTATAACTGGATTTATCTGTTTGTTTCAGGATGCTCTAGCTGATGCTACACAAGTTGCAGAGGAGAGAATAGCTAATATCAGAACAGTAAAAGCGTTCAGCCAGGAAAGAAAAGAATGTATAGAATACTCAAATAAAATTAATCACGTTCTCCAGCTGACGTACAAACAATCTTTAGCGAGTGGAATATTTTTTGGCTTGGTAATCGTACTGATGTCTATTTTTCTTATTGCAATTACATTCTCTAATTTTTGATCGAGTAAAAAGTCTCTAATATTGTCTATGTATGCTTACTGTTTTTCAAGATTGAATAAGTATATAACATAATCTTGGCTTTTATAATGTGAACATTTGAGGTCATGGAAAAGAAGCAAATTGAGGAATGGCAGTAAAGTAAAGATAAATATTGATTATTTATTAATATTTCGATTAGGATATTTGTCTAGAGTTTACATTGTCCGTCTCATTACTTTCGTGAGACTTACATTAGTACTTAAATTGCACAATATTTGTGAGAGTTTATATTATTAATTAAAAGACGTTGAATATTGTGGCAACTCGAATATCCATCAATTATATGCAGAAATAGGACATTGAACATAGATAAGTACTGCCAATAAGATAGTTTCAATGAATCGAAGGTATGTACGTTGTAACTAGTAATATTAATCATGTAATGCAAACTTACCTAATATGATTAATGCAAATTAGATATTAAATGAGTTTGAAATACATACATACATATATACATACATATATATATTAGGAAAATAAACCGTGCATTCACCATTGTTGCTTCCAAAACATAGCACGAAATACTAATTTCTTAAGGAATTCCGGGAATCCGTAGCTCCCTTCGTGTGTCAAACTTCCAAAATCTTTTATATATATATATATATATATATATATATATATAGAGAGAGAGAGAGAGAGAGAGAGAGTTTGGAGTTTAACGTTCATATATTATGGCCCGAGGCTAAGGGAGACGATGATGGTGAGATGGATGAGTAGAAAGACGGGGTGGGAGGAAACGGAAGAGCCTACGCACACGGCGTTTGTCCACCACAAAACCGATTTGGTGGAAACTGAAATCGAATCAGATCTCATGCGCCAGGGATGAATGCTCCACAACTAAGCCACCACGAACTCCAAAATCAAAAATAGATCTCCGAAAAATACAGAGTCTCAAGGCAGTTTACACGAGCTGATCAGCTATTACTTTCATACAGAACATTTTAACAAATATTGCATTAGTTCTTAAAATCTCAAAAAGTTATTTATTACGACAATATTGAAAATCAAACATTATAAACTGATTTACGTGTGTACGTATTCGCTAAAATATAAAACAATTAAATCGTTAGGTTTAAGAAGGAAATAAGTCCAAAAATCAAAATGTTGAGAAATAATAATAAAAAACTGTATAATTCGTATAGTTTTTATTCTATAACTACCAGATTTGTAGTAGAACTTCAGAATCTATCTAGGTATAGAGTAGTATCTGAAAAACAACGTATATCTATGTAGAATTTGTATAGCGTTGAAAAAAAGTGGTAGATTTATTTCCTTCTTAAAACTTACGAAATGTTTGCTAGATGAAAAATAGTAAATAACACCTCAATGAAAAGGAAACTTATATTGGCATTTAGTTTACAACACGAAAGTGAAAAATGCAATGAATAAGATAAAATATTAAGAGAATGAAATTGAAAAAAACAAACAAAGTCTTTCATGTATTGACTTATCTTCATCGTGGTGAGAAGTTACAGGCCAAGTCACCATCACGTTGTGGAATAGTTTCTCGTCGTCTGAAATGTATGGGAGAAGTTTTGTAATATCGGCCAATGTTTTTGAATGTTTCATATTTAAGCATTGCACAAATATCGTAAGCTACATCCGTGGTGTCACAGCAACTCTTGACTTTTGCAGCGGTTTTTATATATATATATATATATATATATATATATATATATATATATATATATATATATATACAAGGGTAGCAGGCACCTTATATACAGCTACGTAACAGGTACTGGCAGAATCAAAACGAAAAAGTCTCAATTTTATCAATTGATTTCATGGACTTCTTGAAATACTTGGATGACGAGTTCTTGAAGTCCAAAATGTTTTCTGGCGAAATGTTTGCCACTGAGCAACCGATATATTTCTAATTTGTTATATCCCATCATATTTCTGAGGTTTGTATATTTTGTCCTTTCTTGTTATTGTTCTTTATGCAATGCCAAAGTTCCTATCACACTACAACGAATGTCCGCCAACGGGAGATACTGGTCTGCTTTCCGAAAGCGACCTCTTGATACTACGCTCAAAATTTCTACTCTAAAACATTTCCTGCCCTGTGATTCTAGGCAATGGTCAGTTCCACATATAGTGAAATCAATACATCCAATTTTTTTCTCTCTCTCTCTTTACATAAGACCATCTTTCTTTGCTTAGCATAAAATTTGGTTGCCTGACGCATGTGAACTACTTAATTTCTCGGCGTCAACAGTCCATTTGGCGTTGTTGTTGAAGTCAGGTAATTTAACTTTTGTTTCCAAATTTTTGCGGGTGGATCATACGTCGATTGAGGTCTTCCAAATTGGTACCTAGATTTTAATATTACGATCTGCACTTGGTCCTTTAACGAGATTGGTGAAGCGCGAAATTTCTGAGGCCGTAACTATCTTCACAAAATTTGCGGATCCTTATACTACTTCTGTTATATAACCTTCAAGCCAGATACTGCGACAAGTGATTAAAACTGCGATGCCGACTATCATCATCATAGGTATTCTGCCATTATTGTAAGATCACTTACGCATGTGAGAAGCTTCCATGCTTCACGGTCTTCAGTTCTCATTCGTCTTCACGTACGATTCTTCTGTTTTGACACCTTCCATCAACTGTAGCCTTATTTTCGTTTTTCACTCGGCCCAGCTAATTCATTTCATTCTTCTCCACACCCACATTTCGATAGCTTCCAGTCGTTTTTCATAATTTTTCGTAGTGTTCGTGTTTCTGCCCCATATAATACAATACTTTACATGAAGCATGTTATGTGTCTTTTCTCAACTTTTTATTCAAGGTCGTACGAATGTCTCTCTTTCTTTCTCTTTTTCCTTTCTTCCCGTTCCTCTTTCTCTCTCTCTGAAAGATGAAGAGAAAGAAGAATAAGCCCCCTCGCCTACTCTCTCTCTCTCTTTAGACAAAGAAAGAGAATCCCTTTCCCTTTGTTTCTCTACTCCTTCCTTTCTCTCTTTCTTACAGAGAAACGAAAGGAGAGGGAAAGAAGGGAAGAAAGACGCTCCTCCTCTCCAGGTCTTGATTTCTTCTTCCCTTCCCCTCTCTCGCCTTCGCAGAGAGAGAGAGAGAAATGATTTTTTCTTTCTTTCAGTTTTCTCTTTCTCTTCTACTTTTTTCTTTCCATCACCCTTGCTCATCCTCGTACCCTCGCCTTCTTCCCCTCTTTCTCTTCCAGAAAAAAGAAAAGAAAGAAAGAGGCACCTAGAGACTTTTTCCTCCTAAAGGCTTCTTTCGCCATTCCTATCCTTGCTGCTATTTCACGTTCACACTACTCACTCAGGTAGATAGTTTACCTAAGTATCGAACTGAAAAAATAATATATAGTTTTACTGAATTCCTTTGTTGTAATTATAGACATGATATACGTTTTATCTGACATATATATGAATTCGGGACAATATTCTTCTCAAAATGAATGGATTTGATTGTTATACATGTAGTATTCACAGGATATTATTTTTTTAAGTGCATTTAAAAGTTTACAATTCGTTCTTCATCATTCTGCAAAACAATTTACCTTAGTATATTTCTTATTATCCGCTAATACAGCATAATGCAAAATGTGTCAGATATGAAATTTAAAGTGGCGTTTTCAAACTACTGTCCAAAGGAATTCAAATCAGTTACCAGCATGCAAATAGTATTAGGCTCAAAATAAAATCATTGCATATGTTTAAATGTTTCAAATCACCATACTTAGTATTTGTGTAACTGTTTAATCTAGAATACGCAATTCATTCGCACACTATTCTTGGATTGCTTATTAATGAAATTGTGTAATCTTGTATGTCAACTTTTGTGCAGTATTTATAGTAAGTATGTGTAGTTAAGAACTTTATTATGTGTGCGTGAAATAAACATTCTTATTGTTTCTAGACAGGTTTGAGTGGAAACTTTATAATCCTATCAGTGCTATACTATGGAGGCGTTATGGTGAGCGGGGACCATATCACTGTAGGAAACCTGTCAGCCTTTCTAATGTATGCAGCATATATTGGAATATCTATAGGAGGACTTTCTTCCTTCTATTCGGAAATGATGCGAGGTTTAGGAGCGAGCACAAGGCTGTGGGAGTTAATTGATAGAGTACCTCAGGTTCAAGACTCAGGTAATCAGATTTTCTATTTCAACCAAGGGATCTAATTACCAAGGGTAAAAGATTATATATATATATATATATATATATATATATATATATATATATATATATATATAATGGATTATCAGAAAATAGTAGAAACCTGATCACAACAGTAAAAAAGTACCCCAAAGGGGAATTTTTAAAATTGCAACGTCCCACGTGTATGATATTTAGTCTAAAGAAGACAAATGATTATGAAATTGAATAATAGTGAAAAATGGGTGGAATGAGAATGTGGGAGAGGAAACGGGAGAACCCAGAGAAAATCCATGGACACGATGTTGTCCAACACAAACTCAACATGCCCTGACTGGGATCTAATAAGAGTCATCTCAGACCAAAGATGAGCGCTTTACCACTGAATCACTATGCCCACTTATTAGAAAAGTACACTTTAAACATTTTTGCTAAATCGTTTCATCATGTATGTTAAGAGAAAAGTAGTTAGAAAAAGAGAAACAAAATTAAATATTACAGAAACAGCTGAGAAACGTCCAGCCAGCGCCATGTTGGAATACAGGATTACTTGATAGTGTTACAAGGCAATAATTAGATGAAGTGTAGTAGAGGAAGAGGAAGCAGAGGGACTGTAGGTCGATTGAAATGTAGGAATTTTATTTTTGTTCACTAAACTCAATTTATCCTGCATTCCAACATGGTGACAATCCGAACAATTTTCACATTTTTATCTCGTTCTTTTTCTTCTTTTTTGTTCCTTTACATTCACTTTCTTATCTAATAAAACTTTTTAGCGAAAGAGTTCAATATTTATTCTTGGTGTTGCTATTGTCTTTTCACTATTTTCTATTAAGTATCTCACTTTGCGTAAAACTGAGCACTTCAGTTATGACAACACTTCATGTTGCAACTCGAAATTATTTGAAAGAAAGAAAAAGAATTTTGAAGGGCATAATTTCTATTTGTGAAAAGTCAAAATGTTTAATACAGTATTTTTTTAAGGAATATTATTGTAAGTGAAAGCACTGAAGACTGTGTACCTCCAACTTAATTCAGTGAGGAAAATATGAACTTGTTTCGTTCCAATTATGAATTGACACTCTTAGATTTTATTATTATTATTATTATTATTATTATTATTATTATTATTATTATTATTATTATTATTATTATTATTATTATTAATAATAATAATAATAATAATACATTGTCCAATACTGAATTTCTTTCCAGAAAAGAAATAGGTGATTCTGAAATATTTTTTTCTGCTAAATTTGAACATATCAGCTCTCACTTTCTGGGAAATCTAAAAAATGTAATTGAAATTTTCAATTTTCTGGAGCTGGCTTGGAAAAATATTTTTTTAAAAAGGTATCTTGATTATTACATAATTGTTAATTCATACACTTCAGCATATTAAACACAGATGTTCATTAATATGAAATAAATTATTCCTTCCCTCCTTCTCCGTCAAAGAAAAAGCTGCAAAAACTTTCTGCGAAAGAAGGGAAAAGTGACCGTCGAAGGCAAATTCAACTAACTCACGCTTGGCAACACCGGCCAACTCTGTAACAGTTGAGCATCAACATTACATGTTTGCTTTCTTCTTGTTCATATGGTGAGCTTCATTTCGCTCTTGAAGTAATGTGCGATAGCAGATAGACAACATTTAAAAATATGTTCTTGCGACACATTAATGTGGGGATGTGTGAAGTAGCCATCATGCAAACTTTCTTTCGTGTTTTGAAAATATACTGCTGTATCTAACAGTATCAAGGAAATGTAAGAACGACTGTTACAACTTCCGGTATAAATGTGCTCGGATAACTCCGACACCGAAGCCCATGAGAGTATAACACCTGTTGTAGAAAAGCGTATGAGTTGTATTTTTTCAGCGATGAAGTGTGAATGTGAAATGTAAGCAAGGATAGGAATGGCGCAAAAAGCCTTTAGGAAGAAGAAAATACTATTTTGTGAGACCTTGAGTATAGAGTTGAGAAAAAGACTTATAAAATGCTTCGTGTGGAGTGTTGTGCTGTATGCGTCAAAAACATGAACATTACGCAAAAATGATGACATACGACTGGAATCTTTCGAAGTGAAATGAAATTTAAGTTTTACGTCCCACGGTTGTGCCGGCTAGGCTAAAGGAGACGGTGATGATGAGTAATGAATGAAATGGTAGAATGAAGAGAGTGGGAGGAAACGGGAGAACCCGAGAAAATCCACGCAGACGGTGTTTGTCCACCACAAAGTTTACTTGGCGCGAGCTGGGATCGAACCAAGGACCCCATGCACTTGAGGTGAATGCTCTACCACTGAGCCACTGTGGCCCCCGGAAGCTTCCGAAGTGTGAGTGTGCAGAAGAATGGAAAGAATTTTTTGGGTCGAGCTGAAAACGAATGAAAGGGTGTTAGAAATGGTGGGGAAGAAGAGAACAATTTCAAATATTAAAAAGAGGAGAAGAAACTGGTTAGGACATTGACTAAGAAGGAACTGTATTATGAGGGAAGTGCTAGAGAGTATGGTGGAAAGAAGGAGATTGCAGTTAAAGGACGATATCAAAACAGAAAAATCGAACGTGAGAACGAAGATGTTAGCGAAAGACCATGGAGCATAGAAGCTTCTTAGTTGTAGCAAGTGACATGCCAATAATAGCAGAATACCTATGATGATAATGATGATCGAAGTTCGACATAAGCAAAAGCTAGACATCGAAATTGTAGTGTAAATCCTGTGCAGTGAATCTAAGGAGATGGTTACGTGGGTCTCACAAATATATGTCATTCGATACACCAATGATACGATTAGAATTACGTGATTACTTACACGAATGTTACTTTTTCCTTTCAAATGTAAAGGAAATAACGTACAAGGGTAAAATATCAATAGGACCTATTCCTGTGCCAGTGCCGCCAGAAGTAGGTACAATAGACAGCAATGATGTTGATGACAGTGAATGTGGGATGAGTAGTCAGCATTAAGATCCTACAGGGAACGTGCCAGAGAATTACATCTGATTAACAGGACAAAATGAACGACCTTGATAGAGACTTGAGCTTACCCAAACAAACAAGAGAGTCCTAATATCATGTTTTCAAGTTTGGAATCTTCTTTAAAAAGATGGGGCCGCGGTGGCTCAGTACTAGAGCGTTCACTTCTGGTGCTTGGGGTCCCGGGTTCGATCCCAGCCCACACCAAGTGAATTTTGTGGTGGACAAACACCGTGTGCGTGGGTTTCCTCGGAGTTCTCCCGTTTCCTCCCACTTTCTTCATTCCACCATTTCATTTATTACTCATCATCACCGTCGCTTTTAGCCTAACCGGCATAACCGTGGGACGTAAAACTCAAAGATTTCTTCTTTAAAAAGAAACCAAAGTGACATTCTACCATGATAATAACATGACTTCCTTAAATTTTACAACAATAGTGATGATTGCATATATTCCAAAAATGTAGAACTGATGCAGACATTACAGGTACAGTATAAAGCCGATGAGTGGCGGTTATTGTTAGACTCGTCAAAAGCTAACATGAAGTATGTCCTCTTCCACAATGCTAATGCGTACTCTTCTACTCCAGTTAAATATTCACTAAACTTCAAGGAAACTTATAAAAATTTGAAACTTCTGCTGCAGAAGGTAAGATATGATGAGCGTAAGTGGAACATATGTTGAGTCTTGAGGGTGATTGGTGTGATATTAGGGTTAAAGTCAGCCTACACAAAGTAGCGCTGTTTTCTTTGTAAGTGGCATAGTAGAGCAAGAGAAATCCATTACACACAAAGGGAATGACATTCGGGTATCGCTCACTCCTGGAATCAAGAATGGGAAGATGAATTTCTTGTTAATCGCAAGAAATTTTTTCTATCTCGCCTCCATATTAAATTGAGTCTTATGAAGGTATTTATAAAAGGATTGGAAAAGGATTAAAGTATCTCCAGGAAATATTCCCAATTATCTCAGATTCTAAACTGAAAGAAAGTGTGTTCATTGGCCAGTGAATCCCAAATACATTAGTTGATGAAAAATGATGAAAGATGACTTATTCCATGAAAATATGACAGAAGTAGAGAGCAAGACCTGTGTTGGTAGTCTGAATATAATTATGGTGGTGGTGAAGAAGTGAACATCTACCATTTGAGTCAGTCGGCATTTGTGTTCCACAATAGCTCCCTTAAGGTTTATTCAATTTAAATGAAACTGGTAAGTACCTTCGGAAATAATATTAATAATATTGACTGGGTCTGAAATCGATCAACAGCAAGAGGGTAAAAGAAAGCAACATTCATTTTCCATGTTGGAAGTTGGCATAGTACACAATGTAATAAGAAAGAAAAGAAAGAAAAAAGAACTTGCGCTCGCTTCTTCAATGAATAGCATCACTAGTTCAAATCAATATTTGACAAGTAGATGCTTCACTTCATTATATTAAGCTTGCTGGGAGTTCCATGTTCGGATACACATACGAGTTTGTTGCAGATCTCACTTGAATAGTTGGATTGCCTTTAACCTTTAGTACATAAGGACGTTAAAGATAATCACTATCGTAAACAATAAAGCTTTTGACACACTGGAGGGTTTTTGTTTTTCTTTTAATGGCGTTGGAATTACTTTTTGTAGAAAGGCTATATCGTAGTGTTCAGGTACGTGTATTACAGGAGTAAGTTGTCGACTTTACTTTCAAATATAAAGCACTGCTATGTTATTGGAGTAAAGTTAATTTAATACATTCTTTTGTTACTTCAGTCACTTGTAACAGGTTAGACAAAATCTTTCTCAAAGTGTAATAATATTGAATTGCTGCAAGAGAAATAACATTGTATAAAACCTTTATACAGGCAAATACAGTCTGTGTAATAGCATAGAATAAGGTTAAATGCTTAAATCATTGTGATTATTGTAGCTATGTCATTATCTGTCACTCTTTCACGTAAAAAGTTGAACTAGATTCAAATGATAATGTTTTTCTTTTATAGTAATCCTAATACTCTTAAAGTATAGATATTTTTTTTTTTTTTTTTTTTAATGTCAAATTCTATTTTCTTTATATGTTTGTAGGTAATCTCGTTCCTTCAGCGGAGCCTGAAGGACAGATAGTGTTTAAGGATATCCGATTCGCTTATCCTACGAGAACGGATTCGCCAATTTTCGATGGGCTTTCTCTCAATGTGCCACCGTCTTCCGTAACTGCTATTGTGGGCCCAAGTGGGTCTGGAAAGAGCACACTTGCAGCTCTACTCTTAAGGTTTTACGACCCGGACAAAGGAATCTTATTAGTGGATGGATACAGAGTAGATCAGCTTGGTTCACATTGGTTAAGAAAATATATTGGCACTGTTAGTCAGGTAAAGATTGGTGTTTTCACTTAATGTTAGTTATTTCTCTACCGTCTATCATCATTCATGTTTTAAATTACGAGAAGACTTGAAAAACATTTTCTAGAGATCATTATTGTGTGTGTATGTTAATGCTTGTAATTTTGATGTGCAAGAAAATTGTTCTTTGTTAACATAAGCGTGTAAATGTATGTAAATATAAGGAATTTATTTCTCAAAGCGTGATATAATATTCAGTAAGGCTATTTTCTAATAACATGAGTTCATTAGTTGTCAAAAATCTATACTTCGTGTTATGTTGCGTAAACGTTAAGTTAGTGACAAAGAACACTCAAAAGTATCCCAATAGGTTTCTGTATTGGATGCCTCATAAAGATTTTTACCTCAGCTCTGTGCTGTAGTAACAGATTAGCTTTGTGTTTATTTTGCAGTCAGTGTTCCACGTTACTGATGCAGATATCGTGGCTCAATGATAGAGTACTTGCTCGTAGTGACGCAAGCGTCCACAAGGAATATTTCCCAACTGTAAAACGAGCTTAGCAGATCAGAAAAATGCATTTAGGAGACTTTGAAAGTTTGATTTTTTCCACAGTTGTAGCTGTTAATTACAGTACAGTAAATAGTGAAGTTACGGTGGAATAAAGATTTGACGATACCGAATCCAATCATGATAAAGAACTGTTACTCATGTCAGTGGTAAAAGCGCCCACGCCCGAAAAACATTCTGATTGCGCTTTTTATAATACTAATTTGAGAAAGCTGAATCCAATGGAACTATGTATTTTAAAATATATCCGTACATGGGGTCACGAGAAAAATAACGTCGAAGTTGGGATATACACTTTGTATCTCAGATAGTATTGACCGTAGAGAAGAGAGAATATATCACAATACAAATACATAAACCTTTGTTCTTAATAAACTTCTGGTTCATTATTAGGGTAATTAATTAAAAAATAACGTACCAATATGAACATATTCATAATTACCTGTCTTTATCTCGTCAACTTTTCAGAATATTGCTAATTACTTTTGATAATTATTTCTTAGTTATCATATCTGCATTTGCTGAACTATATAGAATTGTGTGTAGTTGTTACCAAAAGAAAGAAAAAAAAAATTATCAGTAATATCTGACATAGAAGGAAATTTATGTCCCAATTTGGTGGTCATTTTCCTCTTGACCTCATGACGGAAATTATTACAAAAAGCACAGTTAGAAATGTGTTCAAGCGTTGGCACTTTTACCATTGGTATGAGCTATAGTTCTTGTAAATAATGGAAATATCTTGAAATGCACGTGAGCAATCAAAGAAAAACTTTGGTAACAGTAATACTATAAGGCTATCTAGAAGCGTTATCACTAGTGTTGTGAGAAATGCAGCGTAATTAATTTGATAGAGACTATTTATTCAGATGGTATTGCTTCAGGTTATTACATGTTTACTCTGTGCAGGAACCAACACTTTTTTCATCTACAATCAAAGATAACATTTTGTATGGTGCTGAAGACCCGGAGAAGATTACTCATGAACAGTTAGTAGCAGTAGCAAAAGAAGCCAATGCGTACAATTTCATATCGGAATTTCCGGATGGCTTTGAAACTAAAGTCGGCGAAAGAGGAGTAATGCTCTCAGGAGGTCAGAAACAAAGAATCGCTCTTGCTAGAGCATTAATCAAGGTACGTAAAATTGAGTAAAATTGATTAAAAAAATAAAATAAAATTTGTTTTCACACATTGTATTATATGATCCATGGAGGAAAAATCGATTTTTTGTTAGTTCGTAGCCTAATTTATTGAAATTCAAATAGTAAAAATTGAGACTGGGCACGAGATTGAACTATGTCTGCAGCTTATCGCACAGTTGTATTAACTTCTAATCTACCCAGACAACAAACACCTTTACACCTGAGGTCGATTCTTAGCCATCGAGACCACATGGACTGTATCACAGGACTACAATAACAAATGCGTACATTGGTTGGATTAAATTGTTTATAGGAATGTATACGTAATCTCTAATTCGCCTGTCATAAGTGTTCTTCAGTGTCAGTCAACATGGTGCTTTTGTTTTGGTATAATCTTCTCATAGGAACTCTAAAATGTTCGCTTCAAGCAGTAAACCTGTATATGGTGCCTTCCATTTCAATTCAGGCAGAGCATGTACCATCACCATCTCAGATATTGTTGAAACTTTTTTTATAGTAACTAGACATGTTTTTAAGAGACCCATATTTTTTTGTTTTGTCGAAAAAAATTTTCCCGCCAAGTAATGGGCCATCAAAGACAGGGAGTACAATTTATGAATTGTAGAAGACATGGAAAATGGTCATCTTCGGAGCCTCACCATTCGGCTATGGAGACAGGTAGAGTTATAATTCTTGTTGTGGTATGTACATAGGGATATAAATAAACTATATTTTATTATAGTTTGGTTTGCGCATGCGTATCTTTTTGTACATAAATTAACAAATGAACGTCAATTTATCTGAAAAGTCGAAGTTTGCGAATTTTTTTTCGAGCACTTCCGGTTCGAATTTTAAAATTCTGTTTTCACGGTTGGTAAGACCTAGTTACCCGCTTTCCGAAAAAAAATTTGTATCGCTTCTGTGTGCTACCGTTTTGTCGCAAAAAAAATTCGAGAAATTGTAAAATTTTCAAAAATCGCCATTTTTGGGCGCCATTTTCTCGAAAACACCATCTTTTAAAATTCTGAAATTTTGTCAAATGGTTCAACATTACATGAATAATAAACACACCAAATACCATTCTCGACCAATGCTTCATGAATTAACTGCAGCCTTTTAAAGTTAGCGAAGTTTCCTTAACTTTGATGTCACAGTTATCAACACTATAACAATAAAAGTGCAATGATTTGATGATGTTTGTGGTTCACATTCATTAAATGAAGAATAAAAGGTTTTCTTGACTTTTTTTTTTTTATTACTTTGATTAAGAAGGCTCTCTGAAATAGTAAAATGACCCTCGCCCTACTCCTCCGTTTTCTTAAACCGAAATAATCTGAGGTGGGAATTACGATTACGAAACACACAAATTTTAAGTTTACTTGAAATGGCCATCCAATAAATTCTGATGATCTACAAAAAACCTGAACTATTACCTCAGTGATGATTTGGAATGCTCCAGACAATGGAATGCTCAATTAAGTGCGATGTCATTACAGTGATCGAAAAAGGACAAAAAGTTAAAAAACAAAAAATCGAAACGTTTTCTTACGCGTACCAAAGAAATTTACTGACTTTTTAAACAAAACAATCCCAACATAAGAATGGGTCACTCGGAATTTTACAGTATTCGACTAAAGTGGGTCAGTCCGCAACCTGCGAGGGAAGTGTGTATGTGTGTGTGTGTATTGTGCAAATTCTAAGTTAGCTGCTACTGCGTTGCTACAGATCAAAGGTTCAGCCTGTATTGAAGCTGTCATGAGTGATCTATTTCCTTTAGTAGTATGATCCGTAGAAAATGACAACTGTCTTCTTCAAGAGTGTGGTGAATGTCCTGGAGTGGAAGGAATAAGTGTGGAGTCTTTAATTATTGATCCTGATGAAAATGAAAGTGTTACGTATGCCATATGGGAGAATAATGGGATCTCGTTAAAAAACTGTGCCACGTTCTGTTTTCGTATCGTACATTGCTGGTTTAACTTTAAGAATTGTAATTCATGACTACATCAAGAAAATCCAAAGAGAATTAATTGCTACCGAAAAGCACCGTATAAAATTTCAAGATACGAATTCTATTTTACTTCATGTGGACTTCGCTGAAAACTGGACTGTTATTCTGCAAAGTGAAATTCAGAGTTATCACCGGAATATGAAACAACTGACAGTTTTGTTGTAATAAACGACGATAAAACACACGATTCGGCTCATGTACTCATAGCCATAGACAAGATTCTAAAAATACTAGAAGAAAAGCGAAAATATATTTTATAGAAAAAGGTTTGAATACGAGAAAAGAAGTGTCTACAATTTCCCAAACCGTGTCAGTGATTTCTGGTGGTGCTGCATCCCACTTTAAAAATCGCTGTCAGATGTTCGAGATGCAAACAGGTCCGATAAAGCAGTGGTTTTGCAGTGAAACCGGCCATGCAAGGGTCTCTGCGACGGTATTGAGGGGGGGGGGGGGGGGCTGAGGGAGTTGTAAAGAATGTGGCAACGCGGCATAACCTTAAGCAAAAACAGATACACAGTATTAAAACCGCAGAAGAAAAAATGAAATGAAATCTTTAAGTTTTACGTCCCACGTTTATGCCGGTTAGGCTAAAGAAGACGGTGATTATGAGAAATGAATGAAATGGTGGAATGTAGAAAGTGGGAGGAAACGGGTTAAACCCGAGAAAATCCACGAGCACGGTGTTTGTCCACCACAAAGCCTACACGGCGCGAGCTGGGATCGAACCAGGGACCCTAAGCACCGGAGGTGAACGCTCTACTACTCAGCCACCGCGCCCCCACTAAAACCGCAGAAGAATTCGTGAGTATAGTGCAAGTACAAACTCCGGGTATTACTCTCGTTTTGTTGCCTGGAACTGAATTCGACGACATCCGGAAAAAAAGAAGGGAAAGTATGCGACCGGTAACTGGTATTCAAAGAAGTCATCTTTGGCTTTCGGAAAATGCGAAGTTTTTATGGCAGTAACGGGTCACCATGAACTAACTTCATGCTTCCCCCAAAATCGAACTTCTGCAATTCAAAGTGTAGATTTAAGAAATCTACAAAAAGGAACTTTTGTTACATACATAGGCCTATATGTATGATAACCAGTGGTGCGTGGCAGAAATATTATGAATAAATCATGAATTACGTGAAGTTGAAGTGCTGTTTGAGCTTCCACATGGACCTTCAGCATTTGTGACTATCGACAATGTGCTACGCAGGGGCGGATCCAGGACGGACTTCTGGAAGGGGGGGGGGGTAATACTGTTACTTAGAGCTACTTTTAAGAGCTCCAAACTCTGAGATCGGTTTTATTTATATATAAAATGAAGTTTCTTCCCCCTAGATCCACTCCTGGACGAGTTGTGAGTGAGCCAACACCTATTAGAGCACCTGCACGGTTACATGCTATTAGCGAAGAAGACACCAACCAAGCAAATGATTGGTCCATGTAAATAATAATAATAATAATAATAATAATAATAATAATAATAATAATAAAATCAGTGAAATTTTGTTTCCGAAGACCATTTTAAGTAAGTGAACTTGAAATTTGTGCGTTTCGTAATCGTAATTTCCACCTCAGATTATTTCGGTTTAAGAAAACGGAGGAGTAGGGGGAGGGTCATTTTACTATTTCCGAGAGCCTTCTTGATCAAAATAATGAAAAAAAACGTCAAGAAAACCTTTTATTCTTCATTTAATGAATGTGAACCACAAACATCATCAAATCATTGCACTTTTATTGTTCCCAGTGTTGCTAACTGTGACATCAAAGTTAAGGAAACTTCGCTAACTTTAAAAGGCTGCAGTTAATTCATGAAGCATTGGTCGAGAATGGTATTTGGTGTGTTTATTATTCATGTAATGTTGAACCATTTGACAAAATTTCAGAATTTTAAAAGATGGTGTTTTCGAGAAAATGGCGCCCAAAAATGGCGATTTTTGAAAATTTTACAATTTCTCGAATTTTTTTGCGACAAAACGGTAGCACACAGAAGCGATACAATTTTTTTTTTCGGAAAGCGGGTAACTAGGTCTTACCAACCGTGAAAACAGAATTTTAAAATTCGAACCGGAAGTGCTCGAAAAAAAATTCGCAAACTTCGACTTTTCAGATAAATTGACGTTCATTTGTTAATTTATGTACAAAAAGATACGCATGCGCAAACCAAACTATAATAAAATATAGTTTATTTATATCCCTATGTACATACCACAACAAGAATTATAACTCTACCTGTCTCCATAGCCGAATGGTGAGGCTCCGAAGTTGACCATTTTCCATGTCTTCTACAATTCATAAATTGTACTCCCCGTCTTTGATGGCCCATTACTTGGCGGGAAAATTTTTTTCGACAAAACAAAAAATATGGGTCTCTTAAAAACATGTCTAGTTACTATAAAAAAAGTTTCAACAATATCTGAGATGGTGATAGTACAATTTTATATTTTTTTGCCTGAGTTGAAATGGAAGGCACCATATTCCAATAGTAATTATATCATTTACCTCGAGAAAAAAATATTAAAAAAACTTTTCCGCCCCTAAATTGTCTGCTTAAACCAACTTGCACTCTGCGCTGAGGGATCTGAGGTGTGTCGGTGTCAGTCTCTCAGCTGTTGTGTAACGGAATGAAGGAACTGTAATGGTCAAACTGCCACCGAAAAAATCGCTTTGGAGAATTGTACGTCATTTCTCTTTTCCGTGCAAACTTTAACATTTTCCGAGTGTCATATCTCACATTGTTATGGTTATAATTAGTCCCCAAAGCAGTCTCCTCCCAAAATCATATCACAGACAAAATCGTATATAAAAAGTTTTCAGTGAAACTCACAAGATCTGTGCTAAAGAAGATCCTGGATATTGTGGCCTAGGGAAATTCGTTACCACAGCATATTGGGGCCAGCTGTTACATATGACCCAATCAACAACGAATCGTGCATTCCATGACGAATTGAGGCTACAAATTGTCTACAAAGCCAGCGTGGTTGCGTTAACACCACAACACCGAGCAAGAGAACAAGGAAACAAGTCTATATCAGCGCTACCTAGTTGTTGACCACGGAAAGTTTGTTGTGACAGTGAACTAAGACTAAGCATAGATCTACTAAGCGACTGTGGAAAAATTCATGCCAGAACTTGGAGATTAATGAAAAAGACCGCTGTTACTTTGTGCGTAGAAAAGTTTTTGAAAAGTTTTTATGGTTGTTACTGACTTTTGCTACAACGAAAGCTTAAAATTTGTAAGATTGAAAAAGAAAACATACTCAGTACTCTTTACTACCAAAACCGTATCTTACCTTCAGTTTACACAGATGAAATACCAGCATTGAATGCGAACAATACCTAACGTGTGAAACAGCACCAGGCCAGGGCTTGAAGTAATATGCCTAACCTTCTATCGACGTGTGGCAGCTACAACTGGTACCCATGCTATTCTGTTCAAGGATATTCTAGATGCTAGTGCTTTTGGACGTCTCAGATGGTACCTTTTATCACGTCAGGTTCAAACGGTAAATGGCTTCTGGAAAGCCTGCATGCAGAAGTGAAACAGGTTTCAACGAAGTCTGCTGCAGTGGAAACGGCGATGTCGTGCAATGGTCCATGCCGATGGGCATCACAAAGAGCGTGACCCATGATTGACAGGTTGGAATAACTTAGGTAAGCAAAAGCTTGAAATTCTTCCAGTGCAAATGGATCAACCTCTGTTTTGCACAAACGGAAAGAAGTCAGGAAATGAAAGGAGTATTAATTGATATAGAGACATATGGCATTGAACACTACAAGGTACCTTGGAAATATAGTTATGTAAGTGTTAGTGGCACATAAAAATGAGAGAGAAAAAAAAAAAACGCAACAGAATCATTGCAAAATGATAAGAACGAGCAATGTTGAGCCGAATTACACATGAGTAAGTCGTTGGGGTTGGACCCAGAGGGAGGTTGGCAAGGCAAGATATAGAGCTAGTGCAGGAGAGATGTCTAAAGTAACGTTCTGTGCGGAAAATGTCCTTGTGCTGGTTTTGCAAGAGGCATACTGTGCTGCGAAAAAGTGTTGTCTGAGTGCGAAATGGGGCGGATAATAGCGTAAAGAAAAAGGTCTGCCAGCTACTGAAATAGTACACGGTATACGATATGGGAAAAATAAATCCCCTGGAAACCCATGTAAACTAATTCAGCGACAAGAGAGATGTGCACTATTCCGGAAATGTTTAATTGAGCAAGAATAAGATTTTTCAGCGCGCAGCGTGGTGGTTGTGGTGCCGTCAAGCTGGTCCTACAAACTTAAAGATATTTCCTTTCGAATGAACATTTGCTTAGAAATATCTATCTATTCGTCTTTTATTTGTAGTATGTTTTTAGTTATGGCCCGGATACTTTGTATATTACTGGTACGACATTAGGAAAGACAAACATCTACAGGTGATAACAAGGGAGGCAGTCAGTAATAATGTGTGGAACTTTCCTTACTGTGGCACAAAACAAATCTCACCTTTCCTTCCTTTTAAATATCTTGAGCCGTGACTAAACGGTATTAACAAACAATTTGTCGCCGTTTGCTGTGCAAAGACTGCTACAGAGTGGATGTTCCAATAGGTTAATGCGACTACGTCGTTAGGATCACTAGAGATTGGTGTACATTTTTAGGACTAGCTTGCCACTTCCTTAGAGATAAATCCGATGGAAAACCGAATATATTTTGTGTTGTTCGGGGTACGCCAGCGGCATCTAGCACAGCAATGTTTGTGACTTGCAGGATGCTATCCCTGCCAAATGGACTCAAGTACCATAAATCTATTGTATATGTAGATGGAGGCCATATTGTATCAGGTGGTGTTACGCCATGACTCGTTCATTTGTTATTAGAAATGCCATTCTTATTTTGAACAGTGTTTGTTGCCGCTTCATAATGTTCTCTTCTTTGCACCGTACCTTCCCTTGTAAATATTAATATGTCAGACATCTGCGGTATGACACGTATCTTTTCTGTGCATCCCTGCATTTCTTGTATTCCTTGGTTTCAATATGTTTAGCATATACATATTTGTAACATTCTTGTGATTTTGCTACACATCTTATGAGATCTGCTTTCTTCCCTCCTCCCCTACTTGTCGCAGTAATGCGAAGACGACTTAATATACATTTTCGACATTAGTTTGAACTTCGAATACCCCAGAACTAGGAAGTATAATAGTTTCATTATTCTTACAGTGGCGATTGTCAGCATTATTAATTCTTCAGAAGATTTTTAATTAAATGCCAAATATAATGTTAACTAACTCTATGACTAATAGACACAAAGATACCACCGCAGCCCATCTTTGGATCTTATTTTCGTATCCTATCCTATCCTATCCAATCTAGTTAGAATTGTTATTAGTTAACTGTATGGTCTTGATTTACATTATCCTCCCACGTTATTCTTCGTCCATCTAAAGGCCTCTTCCAAAAACTTCCCAGCTAGAATTCTGACATTTTGCACATATTTTCTGTGTAGGCGTTGTGTTGCACTCGTTTTAGAAGTTTCGATCTTACTGTTCTTACAATATTTTGTGAGAAATACATATTTTAAACTTCTGCACATTATGTAGCTTCCTTGATTTTTCATTGTCTCTTCTATTTTAATAATAATAATAATAATAATAATAATAATAATAATAATAATAATAATAATAATAATAATAATAATAATAATAAGAGTGTGATATAATGTTGTATGAAATCGACTATAAATATTTGCTCTTGTTTTAATAAATAATGAAGAATATCCTTCTGACACCTCGCGTAGAGCCGGCTCTACTGAAACCTTTTGTAGGGTAATTTCTACACTTCAAATTTTGCTTCGGCAAACAATAGCAGAAGCGCCTTATGTTGCGCAATTGAACAGCAGTTAAGATTCCTGCGTCAGGAGGATATGCTTAAAATGGATTAACCAGTTATGTCCTGATTTGGTCCTGAAGGTATCTCGAAAAGAAATGCATTTTTTCCTTCCAAAAATTTATAGATATTTAAGTCAAAACACGCAACGAAACTGCATTACTTATTTATTGTTCAACACAAGAACTAAGACGCTTGAAACTTTTTTTTTCTTTTTGCTGTAACACAAGTTTTACATTATCCTCTTCATAGAAATTTCTTTTCTAATCATACAACACCTGTAGACAACAGACTTAAATTTGTAGTCGAAATGAATCGTTTCAGAAAACGAAAGAAATGAAAATTTAAAAGAGCTAAGTCTAAGAGTACTGGAGTATTCTTCCAGTCAAATTGAACACTTTTGACACGAATGTGTTCAGTTGCGTTATGGTGAAATAATCTGGCATTTGAAACACGTCTATTCACAAACAAGCGACGCAACTTCGTTAATATGTTAGGTGAGTGATTTTTGTCACAATAGTCCCAAATGGGAGAAACCTCACCAGGAGAACGGTTAGTATGTCTTAATGCATGGAGTAGAACTTCTTAACCAGAGTAAGCGACTCTAAATTACTTCGAAGGCGGGAAATGTAGTCTTGCCATATGATATTGAAAACTTAATTTCTGCATTCATCGTCCGTTACTGTATTTTCCAAAAAAAATTAGTCCTTCGTGCACATAACGCAACAGATAGTCCAAGGATGACATGAGCGTATTTTACTGCAGCAGCTATAATTATTGCTGTAACAACAGAGATTAAGCTATTTAGATGAATTGCTACTCTTCATAGAGCACAAATAACGTACTTCCCATCAATTCTACTTATTTACAGTAGGTGGTCATACAGGAGTGATGTTAGCAAATTCATCATTAGATATTGTTCTCCATGATATTTATTATATTGTAGCACATTTCCATTATGTATTATCCATAGGTTCAGTATTTGCCATTATAGCACGAATTATTCATTGATTCTGTCTATTTAGAGGAACAACAATAAATCCAATATAATTAAAAATTCAGTTCCTAGCTATATTTATACGAGTAAACATTCCCTTCTTTGTACAGCATTTGCTAGGTTTAAGAGGTATGCAGCCTTTTATTTTTGTATCAGGTTCAATGGCACTTTTGCATACGAAATGGTCTGTGCTCGTAGATGGGTGTGTTGATCATTTTGAACTGTTCCTTCAGTGCATCTGACACTGTCTGCTGTTACTTCGGTTGGCGATGGTGCTGTGATTCATTCGTTCATCACCAGACGTTTCTACCATTTCTTTCGGAATTTCATTTGAAGTTTGCCATTCAGTTCACAAAATTCTGACTACACCCTATTGCTACTCCTTAAGACGACACAAAATAGTATGACATTGTTTGATGTTGACAATAAGGCGAGAGACGATCCAATTATTCCAGTTAGCGTGAACTTCAAACAAGTTATCTCCCAACTTTTAACCTGCAAAGAGAGAGACGGAAAAAAAAAATAAAGTGTTTGGTAGTCTTCGATCTTTCGTAATATAAGTTTTAGAGGTTTCAAGGGAGAAAGACCAAGTTTGTCGGCGAGCGCACATTATAGCAAAAATAATTGTGAAGAAATTGACATGGCCATAGCATCAGTTGCGATAAAACTGATAATCTTAATCTTGATGACGTTGATAATTAATCCAGTTGGTTGTTCCAAATATCCAAGGATAGTTGCTGTCTGAACAGAGTTTGAAATGTAACTTCGGAACATAATTGTGTATGTGAAACACAGTAACAGAGCGTAGTCTCACAGAATAGGTATAGCTGATATGGATGATAAATTACTATTATATTGGCTTTTCAGTATAGTGATGCACTTAGAATTCCCAAGCTTTTATCATTTTATTCAAGAAAATAATACTTTGTATAGCATATTTTAAGTAGCAATATTGCATAAATTTAGCATAGAAGTGATGGTCTTTAGAAAAAGAGTATTGTTTTTGGAATTGTCTCTTAATACATCATTCTATATTAGTTTATAATAAGATAAGTTAATCATCCCTTGCAAAAGAATATTATTGAGAAATATATGTGTGTTACAGTTTGTATTGGTTTTTAAACTCAGAACTGTTCGAGTATGAAGTAATGCTGCTCCTGTTGTTTCAAAATATACAGGATCCGGCAGGAAAACCCGATGACAGTTTTCAAAATTGAAATTGTGATTAGACTGATTGTTTGAGCCTAACCTAACCTAACCAACGCTCCATGGCGCGTGAAACGAATTGAACTGGCTACAATCTATGGTCAGCGACAACAATCATATCTGCGCAGAATTGAATTAAAAATAGAAAGAAAAGAAGAAACAAAGCTTTTAGTTAGGACCTACGCCAGTCTTGAATACGGCTCTCAGACATGGGGAAACATCTGGGGAAAAAAATGTAAAGATATATTTTCAAAACGTAGGTACGGCATGTTTCATAACTAATTGTTGTAAGCAAAGCGCTTTGAATTAGATCTCGTTCGGAAATAAAAGACCATGACAACTGTGCTACAGCTCATAGAAAAGCTGAAAGAAAAAAAAAAAAAAAACACTATGTGCCAGCGTTTCCCAACCGGTGTGCCGCGAATGGGCCGCTGGTGTGACGCGACGAAATCGAGGTGGTTGTCTCGTAGTCGTGTAGTGTCAAGATTTTATGCACTTAAAGAACAACTTCTATTCTTTCTGTCAGAAGAAAGTGAAAGTGTTGATTTCCTTAGTGATGATTCTTGGTTCAATAAAGTTACTTTTCTTACCGACATATTCCAAACATTGAATACGCTGAACAAATGCATGCAGGGAAAATATCAAAATATCCTAACTTTAAGTGACAAAATTTTCTCATTTAGGGAGAAACTCTCATTTTGGGAGATCAGAATTAGAAAACAAAACAAATGTGACATTTGAGATTACAAAATGCTGTAAAATTGACACAAACCTCTCAACACTCATTTCTAGAGGTCTGCGCGGATATAAAATATCGCATCTGCATTCGTACCGCATGCGCAGCATCTCTATCCGCATCCGCAGTCTTCTATTCGCACCCACATCCGCAAATAATGAGGTAGCAAATATATACAACTTACATATTCTATAATAGTCATGATTTCGAAAATTTTTTAAAAGACAATTTAAATAGATGTTGAAAAGAGCAATAAAAGGACAACTTTCTCCTGTCATTTCTTCTTCTTTTGCTGTCACTGAGTCACAAGCTTCAAAGACACTTATTTTGATTTTGGTTATTTTTCAACCGGTTTTAAAACTTTTAATTCAAAACAAACGCTTCTTAGTGCTCTTTCCACCATCTTCACAAATTTCATAGCGTTTTTTTTTTAGGTAGGGAAAAGAAGTAGAAAACCATATCCGCAACTTTATCCGCTATCCGCACAGAAACGAAATATATATCCGCAGATACCCGTTTTGATGCGGATATCCGCGGGCATCCGCATCCGCGCAGACCTTCACTCATTTCAGACACATTGTCTTTGTTGTGTACCAATGTTGAAAAGTATTTTCCTACGCTTCAGTTTAATTCATTTGACTGGGCGAGGGACTCCTTTGCGCCTTCTGCCTTACAGTCAGCAGAATTAAATGTACAGGAAAAAAATGAATTAGACGATGTGAGGAATGACCGAGGTTTGAAGCTCCAACACTCACAAGAAAACAAGGCATCATTCTGGATTTCTCCGGAGAGAATATCCAGCTGTTTCTACGAGGGCTATCCAGAAAGTAGATTACGTTTTCGTCTGTGTCCGCTAGGGGCGGGGCTAGCGCGGCCATCTTGGGGTCAGAGCGTTGCGCAGCTCAGTCGGCATCTAGCCGTGCTAGTGAGAGGTTCGTGCTGTGCTCCGTTAAGATACTGTGACGGTTTGAAATGTCTGCGTTAATTGAAAATCCCGCGAGCTGCGAGGTGCGTGCAGTAATAAGGTTTCTGACAGCAAAAAACTGTAAACCGATAGAAATCTATCGGCAGCTGTGTGAAGTGTATGGGGACAACATTATCACTGAAGGTGGAGTGCGACAGTGGGTCATAAGATTTAAAAATGGCCGAACCAATGTTCACGACGAAGATCGAAGTGGGAGACCCAGCAAAGTGACTGCCGAACTTGTCGAAAAAGTCGATGTTAAAGTCCGTGAAAATCGAAAGTTCACAATAACGGAACTTTCTTTGAGTTTTCCACAAATTTCGCGAAGTTTGTTGCACGAAATCATCAGCGAAAAGCTTGGTTACCACAAGTTTTGTGCAAGATGGATTCCAAAAATCTTGACAGAGGACCACAAAAATCAGCGAATGGCTGCAGCGTTGCACTTTTTGGACGCCTACAATAAGGATGGTGACTCTTTACTCGATCGCATCGTTACTGGTGACGAAACATGGGTGAAACACGTGAACTGTGAAACGAAATTGCAATCAATGCAGTGGGGGCACACAGGTTCTCCCCAAAAACCCAAGAAATGCATGCAAACAATGTCGGCAAGGAAGATGATGGCGACTGTTTTTTGGGACAGAAAAGGTGTGATTTTGGTGGACTTCCTGGAAAGAGGCACTACAATAAACGCTCAAAGGTATTGCCAAACTCTGCAAAACCTCAGAAGAGCAATTCAAAACAAGCGCAGAGGAATGTTGAGCTCTAAGATCTTGTTGATTCACGACAACGCCCGGCCCCTACTGCAAATGTCACGCGTGAAGTTCTTGAATCTTTTCAGTGGGAGTTGTTTCCTCATCCGCCGTACAGTCCCGACCTGGCACCGAGCGACTTCCACCTATTCCCAGCAATGAAGAAGTGGCTGGCTATGCAGCGTTTTGATGACGACGAACAGCTGCAAGAAGAGGTAACGAAGTGGTTGAAGTCGCAGGCGGCCGAATTTTTCGACGAAGGAATTTCCAAGCTCGTACATCGCTACGATAAATGCCTTAATTTGAATGGTGACTATGTCGAAAAGTAGTATTTGTGTGTGGCTTTCATCTGTATATAATAAAATTTGTTTCCTATACTTTGTTGATTTTTTATTCCAAAACGTAATCTACTTTCTGGATAGCCCTCGTACAAAGTTCAAGTCCCTTTTCTACATCCTACTTAAGTAAAGCAGGATTTTCTGCAATGAACACAATCAAGTGTAAGAACGGGTCACAACTGTTAACTCCGAAGCACGATATGAGGGTGTGTTTAACAACTATGAGTCCACAATTGAAGAAAATTATGAAAGAACATCAAGCTCAAGTTGAACATTAATTTTGCTTCGTGCGCCAACTTGTTTCACTTATTTTTGAAAAACTGTAACCTTCATACATTATTATTAAACAATTGCTACCGTCAATAGATATTATTGAAATAATGTACATTACTAATATTATTGAACAATTCTAACCTTCATAAAATATTTATAAATTATAACGTAGATCAACGATGTTAATAAATTATAAGTTTCATACTGTGTAACCTTTCTGTACATTTTTAACGTTGAAAATAGTATTTGTTATCATTGTTATGACCATTATTACTTCTTTATTTTGCAGAATATTTTGTAACTTGAAATATTAAAATATCATTCATTCCTTTCAGTAGAGCAAACATATATACAAATTACCTACATTTGTGTTATTAAAGTACAAGAGATTAGTTTGTTCGTTCGTTATTTAGTGCTCTTCCTTCTTAGTGAAAGGTTGGATACAGATTTCGAAAAAGAAAGTGTATTTTTAAAAACCTGAGTCCTATATTTCAGTGCAATTGTTCTCTATTTTTAAATTAGAATGAAAAATAGGCATAATGATTTACCACAGGGGAACAACCAGCGATCGAGCTTTCTTCCCTGTGAGAAGATCAGCAATCACAGAAAAAAATACCACAGTATTTTATATTTACGAATAAAATAATAATAATAATATATCTATGAGTGTGCCGCGAGAATTCAACTTACATCCGTAGTGTGCCGCAAGTTGAAAAAGGTTGGAAAACGCTGCTATATGCGTTCAAAAGCAACAAGAAGATACTTCTCAATGCCAGTAGCGAATTTTGTCTGTGTTCAAGAGTTAACGGTAGGGGGTAGTCAGTCGAAATAGGTATTACTCGTTTTATTTATCTGCTGCTTGCGGTAAAGTTGTGAACTAATTTCTTTGTTTACAAGTGATATTAGTCACACGGCAGAGTTGACAGAGATACTGGTTTTACGTAAGACTTAGTGTATGATGATGGATAGCATTGTACCTGTGCAATGTTTCACGTCATCGTTGCGTGTTTAACATGATTCTGTGATTTTATCTAACCTGATGTATTCGTACCACGAATCAAAGTTTGTTCTTCTGCACCAATGGTGGAAAAGCTAAGTAAGCAATTATAATCGAAGCAAACATATGCATGATAGAGGCACGAGTTTTTCGCAATATGCGATAAAACGAAATGCGTCAGAATTAAGTAATTTTCAGTTTCTTGACGTTTTATAATATTTTATGTGTATTTTCATTGGTTTCCATTGCGCGACAAAACGCGAAATTGACATTTTTGTGCGAATTTTTAACAATACAGGAAACAACGCGAAATTTTAAAAATACGTTTTCATTAATTTTAAAATGCCAGTTTTCTGCTGACGAAGCGGTAAAACGTGGCATGAACGGTGCATTTCGATTCGGACACGGCTATAGAGAACATGTGTGTTAGCTGTTACCATCGGAGCTGGATGGGGAGAAGTCGTTTAAATTAGCTAACCAATGGCATGGACTGGTGATAAGTGACAAACGTACAACAATGAAGGAGGAAAATGTGGGAACATGTAACATGCTTATGTTTAATGCTGAAATATAACTTGTGTCCATGTGTTTTCAGAAGACAGCAAAACTTTCCTACTCATACGAGGGGGGATCAAATGTAAACGGGATTTTTGTTCCTGAACATCAACAGTTGGTAGGATTGGCCGCGCGCTTCTGCTATGTTTAGGCGGGACCGCTGGGAGCGGAGAGAGCGTGCTGTTCGATATTTCCGGCCATTTCGTCAGTACCGCTTATGATGTCGGAGCAACAGGTGCACTCCTCCACTGCGCAACGCATAATTATAAAATTTCTTGCTCGTGAAGGAGTTACAGCGGCAGAAATTTGCCAGAGATTGACTGCACAGCTCGGGGATCAAACATTGTTAAGGACGTGTGTGTATGCCTGGCACAAAAAGTTCAAGGAAGGACGAGAACATGTGGAAAATTAGCAACACGATCGCCGTCCTCGGACCAGCATTACGGACGAAAACATTCGTGCGGTTAAAGGCATTATTGACGACGGTCGACGAGTAACTTTTTACATAAGCAACGCACAATAAATGCTGAATACTACTGCGAGCTGTTGAACAAGGCGAGAGTTGCATATCGCCGCAAAAGGCGAGACCAATCGTTTCGACAGATCCTCCTCCTGCACGACAACGCGCGACCTCATACTGCAGCTCGAACTGTCTCGGAGCTACAGGAAATGCACTGGACTACACTTGAACATCCTTCTTACAGCCCGGACTTATCGCACTGCGATTTCCATTTGTCCGGACCGCTTAAAGAAGCTCTAGGAGGGTAACGATTTGAAGATGACTAGAGTGTGGAAGAGTTCGTGCGCAACTGGTTGGTGACACGACTCTGTTCTTTTTACGATGAGGGCATCAAAAAGCTGTCCATACGCTGAGACAAATGCATTTCCAAAGGAGGAAACTATGTGGAAAAATAAATTGTAAGTGTCTTGTGGTATTCAATAAATGAATTTAAATAAAATATAAAATCCCGTTTATATTTGATCCGCCCTCGTAGTAAGTTTAGTTATTGATTTTCCTTTAGTTTGATTAAAATATATATAATTTTCCATAAGTGAAATTTACAATGTCAAGTGAATATTCAGTGTATTTTGTTTTTAGGTAATTAATGGTTTATTTCTATAATGATCTATGAATAAAAGGAACAATTGTAAAATTGTCAGCTAATATCTTTTCCACAAGAGCTACAAAATGCGAAACTTTATTTGGAAAATTCGACAAAATGCGAAATATGAAAAACGAAACGCGAAATTTTCAAATTCTTAGTGCTAAAAACTCATGCCCGTATAAGTATAACAACATACCAGAAAAAAAATATTGCAAAAATATTTCTAACATTTATGTTTTGCCTTTTGTTTACTTGCAGAATCCAAAAATCCTGTTGCTGGATGAAGCTACTAGGTTGGTATATTAGAGGATAGTTTTCTGACATTTTTTATCAATTAGTGAAAGTGTTAAAGAAACTCGAGAAAATTATAATTTTCAGGATATTTTTCATTTATTTGTGATTTGTATCGTTTGTAGACAGTTCGAAATTAGCAGATTACTCTATATTTCTGAATCTAAAACAAGTTTTTTTGCCGAATTTCGTGACCAAAACTATGAGGTCATTTTACTTTCGTAATGTCATATGGAGCTTTTATTTGCTGAACAAAATCACCTTTCTCGCCCATGACTTTACGTTGAATGCAGATTCAGTGAATCCTTGCAATGAGAAAAACTAACGGACGTCTGTATGTGATTTGATTTTTAGTGTAGTTTTATAATAAGTTCTGAAAGTACAGCAAGTATGTGCTGTAAATATATATTATTATAACCCTGGTGTCACCATGGATTCAGAAGTATTCGGTGTGTATTTATATCGGGTATATCAAACCTCGGGGCCATAGTACAGCTTCATCAGGTGTAAAGATAAGGAGAAATATAAAAACAGATAAGTTACTGGAAATAGGTGATTTTCAATCTAAAATAGTGGATTTTTCCAATCATACCAGCCATTTGAGTTCAACACTGGTAAAACGCCCAAGTTAAATTAAAAAGCAAAATTTCCAGTTCAACAGATTGTTGGAACGGAACGTAAGGACACACACACAAAAAAAATAACACGGGGAGCATGCACAATGTTAAGTGAGGGAACCTAAAACACTTCCAATCCGTTACCCAATAACTCTCTATTGTTAGTATGGTGAAAGCCCAAAGGAAGAGCCTGTAAATTGGGAAACTTCCACCAGTTTAGATTGAAGACCAGTTTAGATATTTCCAACTACTTTCGGTTTTTCGTATCATTATTTACAATGGAACACAGTTGGTGTATATATACTGTCATAACTCCCCTAAATGAACAGCCAACATTCAGCTTAATTTTGCTGATTTTGCTGATATCGGAAGTAATGTTTCCAAAGGGATGACTTCCCAATATTTTCGCTTTAAAACGGTTTTTACGAAAATCAAGAGTTAAGATAGTAATATTTTTGAAAATTTTATTTAATCAAATGGTTAGGACTAGAAAAGAAAAACTTTAGTGTATTGCTTATGGCTATAACCTTTCCTTTAACAAAAACATGAGAGAAATGTCCTTGGCAAGTGAAAAAATTTTTTGTTTTGGATAGGTCCCGAAAAATTGCGCCAGTGGTACTTCAAAATATTGTCAAATTTTAACCAAATTTTGCTCGTTTACTACATACATCTGTACCTAACTTTTCCCCGCTAAATGATTTTCAATTTTTTTGAGAAAAAAATGGAAGTGTTATTTTCGATCCACCCTATTTAGGAAGATGCGATGAATCGTAAAAGTATTATCCTTGGTTTCGAATTATCTCGTTTAATTCCAGGCTATGATAATGATGGATAGCATTGTGCGTGTATTTTTGCGGGATTGTCTCATTTGCTTTCAGTATATTCAGTGCAATTGTGTGTGATTAATTTCCAGTATCATCCATATCGTACCGAACATGGTATAATTCTGAGTTGTTAAACTAAAATTTTCATTTTTACTATAAATATTGAGTTTACAAAGAAAAAAGTCACCGACTTCAGTGTACAAAGACTGTAGAACAAAAATTTGAGGTTAGGATTTCGAATTTAATTGAAATACAGGTTTATCTGGTAGCAGTAATTATATTTTCATTATATTGTGCTTTTTTCTTCGTCCTCTTGAGACAGAATGCGGTAGAGAAGCATCGACAGATGATACCGTAGTTGACCGTCAGCCTAGTTTCTATTCATGTTCTTTCGAATTGAATTACAGTATGTGTATTACCAAACATAATGTTAGTCAAGTCATTGTATGGTTAAGTACCAACAGAATGGAAAAATTAAAGAACGTTAATTTTCATTAACTGCCGATCCCTACTCGGTTGCTTTTTCGGCCAGCTCCTATACCACTAGCCGATAATGTGCTTCAAGTGGGAAAAAAATGCACATTGTTATATATTATATGCAATAAAGGTTTACACGCCTCAAAGATGTAATGAATTTTCATGTTTACCTGTAAATACATCCACTATCAGAATCCATCTGAGTTTATAGAATGAATATCCTGGAGGATAATCGATGCAGAAATAGAACCTCTCTGTTGGATCCTGCCCTATGTAAAGGCATCCCAGTCATGATTGGTGTTTGCCCACCTCCCTTTAAAATTGTGCTTTACATTGTCCTTCCATTATCTTGGTCTTGCTAACAGTCTACCACACACTTCGCAACCTAGAACTGTTAATGTATCCAGCATCTTTTTCTCTTACGGAGTGACATGGATCACCTATCTGAGATATTTCTGCTTTTCTAGGATTACACTAGTGGGCCTTACAAGATTGCAATGTAAGATCCGTCCGTTACTTCACACTATAACTCTTCAAGGAAAGTAAATTTTTGAATTCTGTTTTTAAATTAGATAGCTTTAGCGATTATCTGACCCTAGTCCGGTAAGTCAATCCTTTAACATCTTCACCCAATCCTTTAACATCTTCACGGGTAACGGTGGCTATCCATATCCCATTCATTCATAATTGTACATTTCGTGTAACGCTAATATGCAATCTCCAAAGCAATTAAAAGTTATGGATTGCATAAACATCAAGTCGAAAATATAGTGTGTGTGGAAAGTCGCGCAACTCAAATTTTAGTGCATCAGAACTTTTGAACCGTAAGTGCGAATGAAGTGAAACTGCCACCCAGGGAAGGCTTGTCTATGTAGATATATTTGAGATATGAACTATGGGGAAATGGTTCGACTTTTGTCCTCGTTAATGCTAGAGACATACAGAACAGAAGTTTTTTTTTTTTTTATTTATTTATTTTTCTTAATGAGAAGTTAAAAAGAAACATGAATTGGAGACAGGTGTGTCATTGTTTATGGACAAATGGGAATGTTACTTGGTAGACTGGGTAAGAATGTGTCGTTCTGAAACAACAACGACACATTGACACCAAATACAAACACCTCACTGCCGTGATAATGAAATGTCGTAAAATACACTGTTTTCCGGCATTATAGTGTAATGTGGGAACACTGTAGTATCAGACGGTGTCAATATATATTGCTGGCCACCAGCGCCGTAACTTAGATTTTTTTCTGGAGGGGGGGGGGGGGGACAAGCATTAATACACGTATTTGAGCCTCCCAGAAAAGTTATTTTTCTAATTTTTGGGTCCCCTCTTTCCATCTTTTCCTTACTCGCTATGGGCCCTCCTGCATGGCAAGGTCTGCGGGGCCGGTAGTTACGCCTCTGGGCCCGTTTCATACATTACAAATTAATTAAGGGGACAATATTGACAAATCTCAAAGCCATACGAATAAATATAATTTTTAGGGCCCCAAATAGTAGACATTTTTTACTGAAATGGACCCACTACTCATTTTCTTTTATTTACTCTTTGTGTTTTATTTTGTTTATGTAATGTAGTGAACCTGTTTGATGCTTTATTTACAATTTCATGTTCGTATCGTATATGGAATAAGAAAATTTTATCTTGAAAATGGGCCCCCCTCGAGTCCCTGGGGAGGGGGCAGTTGCCCCTCCTGCTCCCTTCCACAAGTTACGGCCCTGCCGGCCACTAACTATTTTACTAATAAATTGTTAGAAACAAGCATAAAATTCGCAAAGCACTAAGGAAATGTTATAATGTATCTGCATCTGGCAATGACTTCCTCGGTGATTTGCAGGTGTTTTGTTTATTTATAATAGTCTGTTCGTAGAATAGTTGGTGACCAGCCACATGGTTTCACACTATCTAGTACCGTCAGTGTTACCATATTAGACCATAATGCTGGAAAATAGGTATATTTTTATGGCACTCAATTATCACGGCCGTGAGGTGTTTGTATTTAGTGTCAATGTGTCATTTTTGTTTCACCATGATACATTCCCACCCAGTTTACCAATTTAACTTTTCCATTTGTCCATGAACAATGCCACATCTGTCTTCAATTTGTAATTTTCACGTTTCTTAAAACTTTCGTCTAGTGAGGATGAATGTCGATTCCTCTCCACACGGTTTGTATCTCAAAAATATCTACACAGACGGCCTTCCCAGGGTATATATCTCAAAATTATCTACATAGATAGGCCTTAGCAGGGTTTATATCTCAAAAATATCTACATAGATAGGCCTTTCTTGAGTGACAGTTTAATTTTATTCACACTTTTGGTTCAAAGATTCTGATGCTCCAAAGTTTGGGTTGTGCAAATTTCCGGACACCCTGTATTTAGATATTGTTAATATTTACCAATGCAAGTCCTTTCATTCATAAATGTATGTTCGTGTAATCCTCCTTACTGTCTTTAGCAGAGTTCGTGTGAAATTGATGACCTACGGGAAAGAGACCGTTGCAACTTTCCTATTCATTTGTTTATGTACTTTCTTCAATCTAAATATTGCCCCCAATTTCATTTTGAAAAACCCTTAATACTGTTTCTAGCTGCTTGAAACCCATCAGAACTATAGATCGGTTTCTAATGTTGATCATTTGTAGCTTGAAAAAAGATTATTTGATAATCTAGGTAGAGTCCATAAAAAATTCCCCCTTTTTGTCCATGGTTTCCCATTTCTTTGATATTGGAAATACGTATCTATTACTTTATATAGTAATTTTATACTGTATTTTATGTGTGATTTTCCATGCACAATGAAAACAAGAAAATTGGCATAAAATGTATTTTTGATAGCTTATTTGTAGTATTAACCTTGTTTTATTACCAAGGCTGTGATTTCTAAAGCATATTAAAGTGGTTATAATTAAACGATGACGTTGACTATTGTACTTAGATTTAAAAAAAAAAAGTAAATCGGATAATGTTGACTTTTTTTTAAAAAAAATTGCTAATCTAACTTGAAATTTATTCGATTACTGAATTATTATTTAAATTTTCAGTGCATTGGATGCAGAAAGTGAACACCTTGTTCAGGAAGCATTGGAGAAGATAATGAAAGGTCGAACTGTGCTTACGATAGCTCACAGGTTGTCAACTATCAAAAATGCAGGTTGGTTTGATTGTTCTTTTTATTACTGTAATCCTCATTAATTGCCATTTCAGTCAATATATATATATATATATATATATATATATATATATATATCTGTGACAAGACTACTAACAATTTAAGTAGTTCAGAGAGAACAAGGGATACAATTACTGACATGAAAATTCAAGAAACGGTTTTAAAAATGTTTGAATAGAAGAAACGAGTCAAAACTTATAAGTGATCGACGGAAAATTTAAGAAAAAGTGTAAATTTCGGAACTCAAAACTTGTTCATTTGGCAGTTTGTAATGCTATTGAGGGTAATAAAAAATTTGCAGCTCTTCACGTCACTACGGGTGTTTGAAATCTTACTTAATATACAGTAGAGTTGACTTTTTTTTTTTTTTTTTTTAAGGGAAAAAGGAAGTGTTTGCGATTTCTACGAGAAATATGTAAGATCTGTGATATTCAGAATTTACATAATTATTATTTTTCTGACCAGAGTATGCATTTCTTTATTAAAATAAATTATTTCGTAACAGTTTTCATAACGTAACGTTATCTTCCTCAGACGTTAATATGTATGTTCATATTAACGTCTGAGGAAGATAACGTTACGTTATGGAAACTGTTACGAAATAATTTATTTTTAATAAAGAAATGCATACTCTGGTCAGAAAAATAATAATTCCAGAGTGAACATGGAGGAAGTTACATCAGAATTTACATATAAGAAACATATATACTAGATGCAGTTTGACATAATCTGGGTGTTGAAAGGGACACTAAACTCAAATCCATCCAACCAAGTATATTACACAAATCTCTGATATATTTTAATTGTATTCTAATGAAGACATTGAATCTCTTAATTAGTCTCACAATTTTTTTTTATATGTTCAAAATTCTCTGCAGGACATGTCGAAATTCACAATCACTTGGAGCTCTGCTATTATAAGTTTACAATAGCTTCTGTTCCTGACTTCATTATATCACGATAGATCAAAACTTCGATATAATCGAGACGGTGTTGACGGGCGAAGTAGTAGCGTTATTTCAGGTTTTGCTTGGGGCAGAAGAAGACTTGACCGACATACGTAATTTACTTTTTATTGGTGTATTACTATACTATTCATGAAAATATATTTGTCTCAAACTCAAGAGAGGGAGGGCAATTGCCACCTCCTCCTCCTCTGGCTCCCGAGATGACGCTTAAGGCGAAGGCTGAAATGTTGAAACCATAAGTGCCGATTAAATAGGAAATAAAAATGCAAATTCACTTTGGCTGTATTTTTTCTTGAATACTACAAGTAAGTTACATTGATGTTGCGTTGTTGAGTTTTGAGAAATCAGTTCCTCTAATTACAAAATATAGTTTTCGCATTAACTTATAAAACCATTTAAATACCCAAGATTATAATTTCTTTCATTTGTTA
Source organism: Thermobia domestica (assembly GCF_964235325.1). Lineage (NCBI taxonomy): Eukaryota > Metazoa > Arthropoda > Insecta > Zygentoma > Lepismatidae > Thermobia > Thermobia domestica. The sequence continues at coordinate 202,929,386 of NC_137462.1, read as the reverse complement.
AAAAGAACGGAAGATATCCCTTTACGAGAAAAATTAAAATGTATAACATAAAAGGTGCCAGAAAAATGTAAAATTTACAGGAAAGACGTAAGATCTGGGACCCCTAGTATACATGCCTATATTAGATGTTTTCGTGGGCCATACAAATAATCAGAAATACTCCGTAAAGTATAGTTATAAAGAGGTTAAAAAGGTTTAAAATTAAACTTAGTATTGGAATATGATATATTTCTTTAAGGTCAATTATTGAAGAATATATTGAATACTTGTAATTCAAATTGCAATGTTTCAGTTATAAGCAAAGATTTATATAAAATCATGATAATTTGGTTCTGAAAGTTTTGTAGATATTTTCTTTAATAAATTTGGGCAGTCGTATACTAGAATCGTAGAACATCTGACGTATGACAACATGAAACCAAAATTTATGTGGGATGATTTTTAATTGTAATTTATATTTAACATTTAAGAGACTATCATTGTTAAATGATAAGAGCGTCCTTTTCTGAAGCAAGGTGATGAAATGGAAAATGAGCTTTTTAATGGTTGAATATAGTGTTCCTGCTTATTTATTTATTTATTTACTTATATAAATTCCTTTTGGTCTCAGTTTAATCGCGCATAAACACGGAACGTTAAAATTAAGAACTATTTCATTTTGTAACTGTATCATTTTCGTCTTTCCCATAGGCAGAATAAATCATTTCTTTCATAAACTTCTATTCCTCCTTGTTACATACTATCGATCATGTGTTTTTTATCTGGTGCATTTTTTAAGAAAGCAAAGAATATTAAACTATCTCATTAACTTCTTTTTTTCAATACTAAGTTATACAGATGCCATTAGATTTCAGCTAATATATACGTTATTTTTCTTCCTACAAATTATTTAAGAACAAGCGGAACACAGTCGGTGATACGAACTCAGTAGCTCCCGGCACGCAAGTTTGGTTCCTGAGTTCGCACGGAAGGTAACTGATAAATAATATTAAATAGAGAATTCTACGTTAAAAAGAATGAATTTAGCTAAGGATCAGTTTTTTCTTCATTGTTTCTGTCAATAATTGACATACCTCATACCTTGTAAGGACGAAATACTTCTAACGATAAAGAACTTACTCTTTTTCGTTCCAGATCAGATAGTGGTATTGGACAAAGGTGTCGTAGCCGAGAAAGGAACGTATGAAGAACTAATGGCCTTAGATGATGGTGTTTTCAAAAAATTAGTGAAACATCAGACTGTTATTCAAGATAACACGTAACAGCAATTGTAAACGTTAAGTACGTGATGGTGATAATAATGACAGAACAGAACATGTAGCGATAGTGGATTATTAGGGAAAATATGTAATTTTGTGTAAAAGTTGTTTTTACTAAGTGACCAGTCATATAAAACTTTGTACTCAGTTTTTTCTTAAAGCGTGCAAAGTTTGTTACTAGGAACTTTTTTTTTTTTTTTTTTTTTTGGTACTGTTGAGAAGTAAGACGTTGTTATTTAATTTGAATAAAAGTATTTTCTGTTACACTTATGTTTCTTATTTATAAATATTTCTTTCTAAAGTATTACAAAACTTGTAGTGATAAATTTAGGGGAAGGAATTTAAATTTGCGAGAAATTTTATATTCATGAAATTTATTATTGTTTGAGACAGGAATTTGTAGGTAGGTGAACACGTTTCTTTATCTCACATTAGAAAGTGCTTCGAATATGTATGGTTGGTTTCTTAAGATTCAACAAGGCAGATATTTTCCTGGTACGACTAAGGGGGGGCACTGAACAAAATCCCAATCAGATGGGCGACCTCGAGAGTCTAACGTAAGTCATTTCTACTGTGAGGTATAAATATTAAGCACTTACTTACACTTTCTCGGTTTTTAGCAAGTAAAATCGACCTCATTATTTCAATATAAGGTCGAATAATAATGACGATGAGGTGCAGATGATAGTTTGCTCTACTTTCGTTTTGAAAAGTTTATACAGAGGGTATTCTTATTTTGTCTCGTATAGAGGTAAGCCACTTAAATTGTAGTATATGTTCAGCGAATCGTACTCTGACCCACTTTCAGGGCAAATTTGTATTTTTCTTCATAACAGGCTCCTTTTATTTTGTTGTGGCAATCCTCATTTAATTACTACATTCATTGATTGTAGTGAGCCGCGGTGGCTCAGTGGTAGAGCGTTCACCTCTTGCATGAGATCCTTGGTTCGATCCCAGCCCGCACCAAATGAGCTTTGTGGTGAACAAACGCCATGTGCGTGGGTTTTCTTGGGGTTCTTCTGTTTCCTTCCGCTTTCTTCATTCCACCATTTCGTTCATCATCTTAAAAATAAATTTTCATTTTCCAGATTTTACAGATATAATCTCTATTTTCCTTTCTTTAACATTTAACATTTATCGTAAGCGTTTCCTTATCTCTCAACCCCAATTAAAACATTAGCCCAATGAAATGTTAAAAAAAAAAAAATAAAAAAAAAAAAAAAACTTCACATACGAGATATTTTATGTGTATATTACATTACGAGAACTATACTATTGAAATATTCCTTGCTACACTTATAATACCAATTATTCTTATAGCTGGTGTACAATAGACCACTTGTACAGAAACACCTATGTTCGGGTGCAATATTTTGTGAACACTGCCTTTCGTCAGATATTCTGTGGTGCATCCGAAAGTTAAGTCCGAATAAAATTGAGAGCGTAAAGTACTAATGAAAACAAAGTGCAATTATTTCAGTTTAGTATATTTAAGAAGCATTATTACTTTTTGTATGTTCTTTATTTTAATTATCCAAATTCTTAAAAAAATAAATAAATAACATAAAAGTGTTTTGGTCACTCGAAGTTATATTTTGTATAAGCTGCAATTTCCTTTTTATAATACCTCTTGTTTGTCCAATTTTCAAGAACATGGTGTTCACCTTCTGAAAAATGAAGAAAACCAAAGAAAATGCGTATAAAATCAGGGAAAGTCAGAAAATGCAACAGAATACTCTGAATATCTTCTTCAAAACTCTCTTTCAAAACTAGAAAACCTAGAGATTGTTTCTTTATTTTTATTGTGAAAGATTAGGAATGTTGTAAAATGTTTTTGTGTATTCTTTACATTACTTCAGCTATATCGATCGCTTTCTCTGTTTACAGGTTTAAGTTGGATGTGTGTGCATCATGGCTAATAACTAACGTTCTTTAGTAATCAATATCTAGATGAGAAACTATCCTGAGTTTTCTTCCTAAATAGGACATGCACCTGGAGACAGTGGATATGCATTTTGTAAAGTCTTTCAAGCTTAGTAACATGAATCGTAGGGCAGTGGCATCTCATCAACCTGCTGTCACTGTGTTTGTGTCTTCTACTACAAAAGGATAATTATCAGTTACAGGTGACTATGGTCAGGAATCAGAGAAAACTGTGTAATTCTGGGAATCAGCATCCAGAATTAAGTGGAGGAGGTAGAATCAATTGCAAAAATAAAGAACGCGGTATTCATATTCATATTCATAAACTGAAGATGTTATGAAAGCCGAAATAATATGGGCTTTGCCCCTGAATGCTTACTTGAACATTAGCCAAACCTTTCCAGATGTAGTTTTCTGTCAATTCCATTGCTTCCAAATGTACACTTTGGAAAATAAAGGCTTCTTACATAATAAATCGTAGCTTGTCTCCATATTTCAAAGATCGTGTTATGGATAGAGTTCAACATGCTCCAGATTATCTCATACTCTCAACGAATCTCTCAATAAAGTAGTCCAAAGGGGTCAGGTTACTGTAGTCCTAAGATTCTGGAATGTGAATCAACAAAAAGTTTTCACACAGTATCCGAATAGTGTGTTTTTGGGATGGACAAGAGCCGATGACGTCTTGGAAAAGTTCATACAGAGGCTAGGTCTTCCACTGAATAATTTACTGCAGGTTTCCATGGATGTACCAAACATAAATCTCTACTTAGAGAAATACTGAAAAGTGAAATACGCAAACAAAATCCCGATGCATTGATTGACACTAGTGATAGATGTGAACTACATGTTGCATGATGCTATGAAGAATGGCCCAAAGGCATCACAGTGGTATTTAGACAAAACTTGTAGAGACATGTATTACCTTTTAAATAACAACCCAGCTCACCGGGCAGAGTACACTGCCATTACAGGATCTACTGATTTCCCAAAGAAGTTCTGCTTCATCAGATGGCTTGAGAATGCAAAGTAATTGGAAAGAGCAGTAAAAATTTATGACAATGTGCAGAAATTCACACAAGATTGTACACTGTCCAGTTGTCGGTAGCAATCTGCTTTAAAGGAACAGATAAAAAGATCCTATTGAAGAGTAAGTTGGCAGGTTTCAAAGTTATTTCATCAGAATGTGAAGTGTTTCTTCGAAGATGTCAGTCTCCAAAGCCACTAATACCTTTCTTGCACACAACACTTTTGGACTTGCTGCATAGTTTGTTGGCCCGATGCGCGAAATGAGAAATATTTCAGCAGGCTGACTGCTCAGAGACTGATGTCCTTGGATGTGTCAAATGAGCAACATTTTTTCTGCTGCAATGATAGGTATTGGTTTTGCTACAGAAAAAGTGTTAAAGGAAAGCGTGTGTACAGACATTGATAAAACAGAATTCGAATTTGTTTTGGAAATTAATTATAGGTTTAGTTCAAAACGTTCACACGATGATTGTCCAAAAACACACGATGATTCTGTGGGATTAGATGAGTTTTACAAGATGCTAAAGAATGATGATAAGTTTGGTAGCCTCTTGGAAGTTATCAAAATTTGCTTGATAATGTCACATGGCAATTCACCCGTTGAAAGTAGTTTCTCCATCAACAAGTCACTACTTGTAGAAAATCTTCTAGAACACTCTTTGGTGTCTGAAAGCATTGTGCATGGTGCTATCAGCAGTAGTGGGTGTGTAGCCAATATATCCATCATCAGGAGGTTGCTACAGTCTGTAAATTCTTCCAGACAAAGGTACCAAGAGTATTTTGACAGATAATAAAGTGTGCATGTGAAAGAGAGAAAAAAGATGTAGAAAAAAAGGATTAATTAGGAGCTGAATTACATTTAGAAGCAAGTGCTGTTCAAGCAAAAATTTAAGAGTGGTGAAAGAAGAAAAACAGTCTGTAATTTGGAACTTGGAACGCTTTATTTTAAAGTGTATGTTGTTACTACTGCTTATTATCGTACAGAAGAAATTACTTTTTCAAAGCATACTATTTTCATATATGGGATTTGTTCATTTTGAAGTTCCGTGTTGTGAGTACATGTTTGTCTGAAGTGCTCGTAACGGTTCTGTAGATTTTTTTTTTTTTTTTCAACTTATGGTTGTATAACTTAACATAATTATTCATATCAATACATTCTTTATACAAGACAAATCAAAATGTTGGAACCTATTTCAGAAATTATTCTATGAAATCTAATTAACATATGTTATTGTGAGACCTAAGTAAGGTAAACTGGGAACATCAGATAACGTTCAGCTCAAAGATACATAAATTAACAAGACAAGCCAGATTTTTTTTTTTTTTTTTTTTTTTTTTTTTTTACATAAATGACAGAAACATACACTGCTACAGAAACGCAACTGGAGAAACTAATAAAACAGAGACATGCAGCATGAACATAGGGATGGAACTGTGCATAGCCATATGTAAACCATTAACCTCTACATATATTAAGTAAGCCGTTAGAGGTGGTGATTACTTAAAACTTACAAGGAACCCCTTGAGTGCGAGATCGCAAACGATGATTACGACATTCAACGTCCCACATATTGACTGCCCTACAACCGCAATATTAAGCTGCTAATGGCAGCAGGGGGAGGGACTGGAGATATCTAAAAGTGAGCACCGCATGAGGCTATGAAGCGTAGTAACTGCCTAGTCGATGTGTAACGTACAATAGTGCTATAGTGTAAGTGGTGTTGATGTACAGCAGAGCAATGGCAACGATAAACAAAGCAAACATTACATTATATCTACTAGAGTTGCCGAAGTTGACATTTCGTCAGAAAGGAACCCAAGGAATTTCACAGAGTGAGAAAGAAGTGGCAAAGGCAATATTAGCATTTCTGCAAGATGAATGTACATGAAGAGTACAATGATGACGATACGTGCTTAAGTGAAAGTGATAGTGAAACAGGTGTCAAGCCATGTACTTCATCATCCTTGTCGGACAGCGAGCCACAAATCCAATTTCCAGTGAAACGTAGTAAAGGGCAATCGTTGTCCAAGGAGCGGGTACAAAACATAATTACGTACATGGATGATCATCCACAGCATAGTTAAAAAACAATTATGAACAGATTTCGAATAAGTCCGCAACAATATGACCGTGTAGTATATTCAAGGGAGGACAAGACGCACTTGTTACAAAAACTGGTGTTTGCGCGTTTCAAGGGTGCTCGGTACAATTTACAGGATGTGCATGATAGTGCCTACTACGATATGGACATCAAATTGCGCGAGACATGGGTTGCAGTGATTTCAAGGGAAGTAATGGATGGTTACATAACTTCAAATAGTGATACAGAATTGGAAGACGTAAGATAACGAAATTTCAAATAAAGCGTCAACTGGACGATGCACAGCAAACTGCGGAATCGGCACGACAATTTGTAGATGAGATAAACAAACTTATCTCATCGTTAAATAAGGAATTTGTTTTTAACTCCGACCAATCAGGATTTGAAGAGGAAATTCATATGAAAGGGACTCTGGAAATTAGAGGTACCAAGAGAGTTATATAAAGGTCAATTAACATCAATGCCTTAACACATTCGTATACAATTATGCCGACTGCTAATCTAAAGGGTAAATTAGCTGGAAAGTTATTTATTGTGCTGCGGGAAGCTGAAGGTGCTCTGCCTCCTACGATTCTTTCTCATATGAGTGATTTTGCAAGGGCAGTAGCGAATATTTACGTCACAGCAAGCAAGAGTGGGAAGTGTGCGTAAGAGAACTACAACTATGGTATGAGCACTGCTTTTGGCCAATAGCTGGTCAAAATAACTTGCTTTTATTTGATTCCTGGTCTGTGTATAAAAATCATACTCCTTTAGAGCAAACTATTCCTCATAACAAGTATGTGACACTGCAATTCATACCACCTGGAACCACTGGACAAATTCAGCCTCTGGATGTTTGTTTTTTCCGTTCCTATAAAACATATTATTCTCTTCAACTTCTGAGTATGGCAATTCAAAAGTTGAATACATAAAACGGATTTAATTGATTTCGCGATTTAAAACTACTTTGACATTGAACGAAGCATTCGTGCGAGTTATTGAGTTGCTAGTTTGTTAAAAATAGCAGAAATAAAATAAAAATTCAATGAAAGAAGTTCTTTGAAAAAAACAAACGCTGCCAGAACACATTGCCAATGAATTAACCGTTCTAAAAAAAATAAAAAAATTTTAAAAAATACAACATAAACAGGCAGAACGTGTGAAAGGAAACATCATACATTGAATGAGCTAAAACAGACTCTGAAAGCCACGAAACATAACAGATCGTGAAAAAAATTGCTTACCAGGGGGAAGGGGTGAATCATATGCTTACGTTTGCTTAACTAGGGAGAAGGTCTACTAAAATGACTAAAAATGTGATTACGTAATACTTGAACAACTCTATGTAATGGAAGAAAGTAAATTAATGTATAACACTTCTTTTCATTTTAAGCATCTTGAAGATACTCGTAATTTAGTAGCGTCCCGGATTTTCATTTTTGAAATATGGCAACCAGTGATGAAAATTTTCCGGAAAATTTTGAAACGGAAAATTTACCGGAAAATTTTACGATTCATAAAAATATACTCTACTTGTTCCTACATTGTTGTTTAGCCGTAAAATTTATTGGTAACAAATATTGACTGAAAAAAGTTTAATGAAGTGAAAATCTAACGATTCTTCATTTCTACAAAAATGTTTCAAAAACGTTAATGTATTCTTCCCTCAGAATTCACCTTTGATCTCATAAAATCATATTTCGTCAGCTTAATACGCGTGAGACAAAGTTTGATCATAGCTTTAAACACAATAAAATCAATGCATTTCTTCTTATTTTCTGTTACAAAAATAATCTTCAAAAGGAACTGGAACTTCTATGTTTTATGTAGTTATTTCATTTCATAGGCAGGCCTATATGTGAAGAAATATTGGAATTTTCTATTTTTGAAATAATTGGTAAATTAACAAAGGTTTCTTTTCGCTTTTTCGTCACATTTTAATAAATGAGATGGGATATTTGTACTCTAAGAACTGAGATGGGATATGATATTTGTATTTTGTTTCATGCACTTTACACACAAACACACTCAGAGAGAGAGAGAGAGAGAGAGAGAAATACTAAGTAATTTTTTACTTGCCATCTCGAAATATTAGAAAATTTTCCGGTTACCGAAAGCTAATTGCAAAATTATAATTTGTTGCTACCTAACTTTCCTCTACGAAATTCAATTTTATCGTTCAATGTGCAGTTAAATATAGTGAAAAATTTTCCACCTAATATCACTATACATAATATTCAAAATTATCCGGGTTATTTTCCACTTGTTTCTACATCGCAATGGAAATTTTCCGATTCATGAAAATTCCTTTCACTTTGTTTCTATAGAGCAATAAAACTTTCCGATTCACAAAATATTTTACTTTTTACTTTAAAATGATGACAATTTTCCGACTCAAGTTTTTCAACTTTTCCGTACAGGACTGAAAATTTTTCGATTCATGAAAAATTGTTTCACTTGTTCCTACATAGTACTGGAAATTTCCTGAGCCATGAAAACTTTCAGATTCTTTAAACGATCTTTCACTTTTTGGCATTCCTATACATGAATTCAATCAATTTTATGAGTAATCAGGAATTGTTGCTTGATTACTGATATTTGTTTAGAACGGAAAATTTTTCGGAAAAATATAGCAGGAAATCTTCCGGAAAATTTCCACCTCACATCACTAATGGCAACCCTACCTTAATTTTATCCATTAAATTATAGATTTACTTTCCCAAATCAAGACAATTCACATTGCATAATAATGAAAAACTGTAATTTTAAATTTTAATCAATTCAGTTTGAAGTTTCAGTTTTTCAGTTTTAATTGTTATTTTTTCTGGGATTAATTTTTAATTTAATCAATTGTTTTTTTTTTTTTTTTTTTTTCATAACCGTAACTTTTAATTTTAATCCGTTAATTTTAGCGTTACTATGGTTATTGATGCATCGTGTAAGCTACCCACGGCAGAAGCTTTCTCCTCGTTCTTTTAGAATGTATAAATTCGTCAATAATAATCCTGAAGAATAAATTATAGAAAAAATACCATAGCAACTGCATTATTCAGTGATTATAGACAGGTACGTGGAGTTATTTTACTATAAGTTAATATTAATATGTAACTTATTTAACGTTATAATATTTATTTCTTCTAATATTATCCTAATGAGAGGTCTTTTGGGGGTCTCAAAAACAGTATACCCGAGTTAATTCGTTAAAATCGCACAATTTCAATGCACTTCCGTGTTTACCAGGATGTTCTCGTCTGAGTTTTAATAGGTGTGAATTTCCGTTTTGGCTACTAGTTGGAAGATGGAGATAGCTTCTCGAGGTATTTCTGGTGTCTACCGAATTCCCGACACTACATAGTTGTTGCCTTTCCAGTGGTACCTTTGGTCGTTGTAAGAGTAGCGCCAAAAACTTAGTGAGCGATTTTGTGTTTGAATACGTTTCGTTCATCTTTTATTGTTTTACATTGTGTGAAGAATTACTAGATGAGTGACGATGAGCATACAGACAGCAATATGGAGCAGAAAATGAATGTGAGTGAAAGTGATACAACACTGGATAGTGTGTTCGCTGGCAAGACGGATATAGATACAGGGTGGCCAGAAAGATCATTTACACAAGCAACTATCTCAAGTCTATTTCATCTGGTGCTGCATTGTGCTCCTTGCAATTTCAACTTCTGAAGAACGCTTTCGTGTCGACTTACAGGGTGAACGCATCATTGACTCACCAACTTTTTGCCTTTTGGGTTAATGGACGACGACGACGAGAGGCATTCATAACACTTCACAGGCGAAAAGCTTTCTTTTTGCACGTGATGAAAGTCTGACGACTTGGTGGCTCCTTACCGAATCGTTCACGAAACAAATCCATCACCTGCGGCATATTTTCGTTAGTCTTTCCGTTCATGGACCTACACACTTGCCAGTAATCGCTCATCCAAAGTTAAGTTCCTGGTATCTCCCATTGTTCACCAAACACAGAAAAAGCGAGACAATGAACTGGTCAACGCACAAACTTCATTCTCCTCCTTCCGTGGGCAGTCATGTGACAGTTACGCGGCAATCACGTGGCAATTTAAATGAGGAGCATTGTTGCCATATCGATGATCAGAATGGAAGGTTCAAATCTTAAATATCTTAACATCTTACATTCTTACACGCATTTAGTTCGGGTGTAAACAGCCTTCTTCCCACCGTACAGTTACGGTAGTGTAAGTAATGCACGAGTGTAGTGTCAACTTGATCTTCACAACTACCTCCATTTCGGTATACTGGTCAGGCAGCTGTACACTGCAACATTTGTGCAGATACGAATGAACTAGAGATATGAAAGTATTTTGATGAGTATCTGATAGATTTAATTACAACTGAGGCAAATAAATATGCTGGACAATAACTTTCTGCTGGTCAAAACCCATTTCTTGTGATATCGAATGAAATACAAGCTTTTCTAGGCCTGATTATATTGCAAAATAGATGTAAGAAGCTACTTGATACTCCATATGCTTTTGGAGCACTACTGCTCTGAAAAAATCCCCTTTTGATAACTCCATTCCTTCTGGAAACAGTTTGTTATCGTTGATTTTTGGAAATAGAATAGAACTTGTATTTTTGATAATGGACGTATGACCATATTGTACATCCCATCCAAAATTACAAAACATGGCTCACATCCTTAAAAATAAATAATATTTAAGCACTATCCTTATTAGCTACAATAAATAAACTGTAGTACTGTAGTATTTAAAATAAAATATGTTAAGTAATATTGTATGTGAAACAAAATTAGTACGTTTTGACATATGTTTCCCAGAATTGAAAGCGTTCGAAAATTTAAGGGAGGCAACTGTCTCATGCTGCGAGAACCGTGATTCCGTTGAAATGTACAGTCACGAACATAAATAAATGGAGGTTTGAGCCATAAGAAATAATGGCTCCAACCTTCATTTATTTATGTTCGTGACTGTACAAGATTTTGAGTCAAATTCTATATGATCTGTGAATCCAAAAGCATATGCGTGTGGAACTTGTACAAAAATGGTAGTGGTACAGACGTAGACGATGACTACAACCATTGCAAGTCGTGATGATTTTGGTGCGTGATATGTTAGGAAAAAGGCAATCGGTAATTATTATTGAAACTCATCAGAAATTGCACGTCTGTTGATTTCCAATAAGATTCAGCATTTGGAACATTGAAATTAGGTAGGGAAAGTATACAAAAACGACAGAAAGCACTAACAACTGTTTTTTTAAATATATTTTTTATTCTACAGAAACAAATAAAACACCTGAACTATGGAAAGTTACAAATAGACTTTAAAATTCTTAATTTTGAATTTATTTCAAACATTTACAACCCCCCCTCCTCAAATTTTGGAGAATATAATATAATTGCCCATACTGTCAGCTTGCTAAGCTGAACATACATTAAAAACCTTGCTAAAGGCACAACGTAACTAGCGATTTCTCAGTCAAAATGTAAGTCCAGTTCTATTGGGAAAAGTTCATCTAAATGTAGAAACCCATTTGAACATGTTCTCTTCCATTTTACTGTTTTCTACTGTAAATGACTGATGTCTAGTAAGAGGGTAAAAAATCCACTACATCAACATCGAAAAAATTCTTCAGCTGAAATGTAGATATCGATGCTATAGATGTTTACAAAGACATCCAAATTCAGCAGACTTTAAACGGAATTTCAGTAAGCATTGTTTCGATACATTATCTTCTTCAAATTATTTTTGCTAAAAGAGGACGTTGCAATAATTGTCCGTTATTTTTACCATAATTGACCCATAGCATAACAAAATGGGCCAATTATAGCACCTTAGGAAAATCATATCGTTTATTGTAATATTTGATGTGATTATTTTTTTATAGTGTTTCAGAACATGGTAAAACCACCTACATTAATAAAATTTATTTTTTAAATGGAAAGCTTAAAATTTAACGTCAGGCAAAGTGTTATGAAACTTCCGTGTAGGGGATGGAAGCAACTTTTTAATTGCTTATAACAGCTACTAAATCTAGTTTTTAAAACAATTATGCTTACCTTTTGCAGGTGTTTTAATAAATAATACGTATTATACTGAATTGAGCTGCGAAACTGAAATACATAAAAAAATTATAGGCCTTTCCTATAATTTTCCCCATCTCAGAATTGCCCTATGTCATCCTAATGGGATGGAATTATGAAGAAAATAAACTAAACGAAGTTTTTAAAGTTCTTGATAATTTCCTTTCCGCGCGTTGTTTGAGAACTTTCGAACCAAAAAAAAAAAAATGTGATTGCTTAGTAAAATAATGAAAACACCCGTATTCAGTTATTTGTAAAAATCACATACATAAGTTTCTTTTCCATTCGAGCGTATTAAAAGTGTGCCCAATCCTGGTACTGAATATACCTGATCCACATTTGCCTACTTTGATCCTCACTGAACTTCCCTGAGGACATACATAAAACATCAGTTACTGTAGGAGCAATTTGTCCAGGATGGAATTTATCAGATAGTCTTCTAAGACTATTTTTTCGGGACATCATTGACCACATTTTTAAACCCTTTCCAATCTTCAACGTGAGTCTTTTCTTTCTTTTTAGATTTGCAACAATGTACTCAGGGATGGCTTTAGGATTTTAATTTTGGGTAGGTCCATTCCCTCGCTTAGGGATACATATACACATTTGATTGATTAATAACAGTAGGAAATTATTTTTACAGTAGTCGTTAATGCTATTTGTTAAATAATTATTTACTTAATATAAGTAGTGGAAAATATATTTATTCTTTATTGTATCTTTTAGCGTTTATATATTTTTCAAAATTTTTGGGTAGGCCCGTGCCTATCCGGCCTACCCGCTAAAGCCACCACTGAATGTACGGTTAGTTATTACAAAAATATTTCTCGAAAAGTACTCAAATGATTCGTCATAGTATAAAGGATATAATGTATTGTCAGAAAAGGAACAGATTTAGGAATACGAAGAGAGGTGCCGAATCAAGGTTTCAGCACACAATATAAACAAAAGCCACAGTTTCGAAAGTAAAACTTACAAAGATATATTGATTGCTCGATTAATTAGGTTATAGTCTTTTAATCTAACATGCCAATGTTAATTACACATACCCCTGCTCATATTTCATAAGCCTGCCATATATATATATATATATATATATATATATATATATAAGAATGCGAGACATCTTCGATCCCCCTTCCCTAAACTTTCCAACACAATTCAATGAATTGTAGCTCTGGTTATGAACAACAGTATAATAGGGAAAAGTTCTTTAAGCTGCAGCTACTTTTCTCTATTCGTTACCTGCAATTAATTGTACGGAGTGAAGATATTTACAATCCAACTACAAATGAATCACCTTAAAAACTCAAGATGACATCTTATAAAAATGCTTTCCGGGAAAATAATATGCAAATAATCTCTTTTTATTTAAATCAGTGATACAATTTACCTTTCATATTCTTCGCGTGTTTAGCAATATTTATTTACATGGTTGTATTGCCAACATTACGTTTGTCAGTTTAATCTGATGAAAATTTAGCTGATTTTTCTCCTTGTTTCCTGTTTGTCAGGGTTAGATTTGCATATTTGTAAGTCCTAGGCCAAAGCACAAATCTGTACCCCTAGCCTCTCATAAAAAAAAAGTTATTTATAATTCTTGAGTTGAATTGATTTTGAGTTTAACGTCCCTTTCAGCAGCGAGGCTATATGAGACGGGACCTTCTGATTAACATGGAATCCGAACCACTTGAGCTTCCGCCAGGAATCGAAGCCGGGTCTCCCACGTCAAAAGCGCGTACGCTAACCGCTTAGCCACGAAGGGGTTCTTATTTATAATTCTTGTTAACTTATCTAATGTCTTGCTAGAAAAAATGTCACTCATCTTTCCTATGCTTGTAGATGGAAACACTCGATGATAACTTGTGTTTTCTTGTTTTTTAGTATAGAAGAGTGTCCGAATTTCCACCAGGTGCAATGGAAACAGTAGCATTGCAAATTTGGCAGTCAACTTCGTTGCTTTCAGAAAGCGGTACGGGTACTTCTTCAAATAAAATAAAAAAAAAAAAACGTGCACTTCAGTGTAGGCATTCTTGTTGATACAAAATTGGAACACTTCATTTGTAATGTATTATCAACGACAGGTCAGCTCGTGCATTTTATCAAAAAATGCAGATCCACTTGACTGCTAACGGAGAACTGCAACTCTGCGCTGCTAGTCTATTGGCTTCCTCGCTATCAAATCGGAGAGCGTAATGTGATAACTTGCTCGAAGCTGTTACATGTTACAGCTTATTGTTCATTCATTAATTACAGGATTCCCAGCCAATCCCAGAATCTTTCATTTTTCACTTTTCGAGTAAGCTTATATTGACAGCAGAAATGGGACGAGATTAAAATACTGGACATTTGTTGTCCCGATTGAATTTGTAGGGATGCGGGACATTCGGTAAAAAATCGGGACTGTCCCGTCTTTAAGGGGACGTATGGCAGGCTTATGTTTTATTGACCATAAAAAGCACACTAAACGACGTAATACATATTTCCACATCGATGTCAGCACAACTAGCTTCACTTTTCCCTTTACAATGTGCAAGATTACTTCCAATGTTACCGTCTTTGCATTTTTCACTACTTACAGAAACGAAATAGTTACGAGTGATTATTTAAGGGTAGGAGGCTCATATTAGGTACTTTCTTCTGTCTATAAATGTAAAATATAATTGATGTCAATTCCTTCTATTTTTTTCATATGAATAGCGTATATCCGTTCGAACTTAGGAAGTAACTCTTATTATTGATTTAATGGTAAATAAACTAAGTTCATTTTTATATTTTAATAAAAAAATAGTAATTACGTCATGATCTGATTTTTCTATATCAGGTTGTTGACCAATTATCGACATGCCTCTACACAAGCAGCCGCAAGAACTACAACAAATCGTTTATCAAGCAATTGCAAAGGATATACTGCGAAACTACACTGTGGAAGAGAGAAAAAATGCGATAAAAAATCAAAATGTTTTATCATCTTCATTGCCCTTGACCTCGTATAAGGAACTTCCTCTGCCCATTCCATCTAAACTTATGCTCCAAATGCAAGCATTGCAAAAATTTTCCAAAAAAGCCGAGGATCTTGCCCTCACGCGATACATATTTGAGACTCTGATGACCTACGATACACAACAGCTTGTAATAAACTTACCGCCAAGATCCAAATCAGAAGAATTCACTCGAATCTTATCCATCATATCCGTGGAGGGAAAGTACCTCAAAAAACTACATTTTGTTCAAGGCGACTTGGCACCTGATACTATTGGACATTTCACGCAATATGACAAACCGCTATTGGCAACTTTATTTGCTTCAGCAAGAAATTTGGTACATCTTCAAATTCAGTATAAGGCCACAGATGATATCTTACATCTTGTTGGACAATCTTGCCACCAATTGCGTATTCTGCAAGTTCCGTTAGGCCTTATCTCTGATCTGGGCATCCATCTCTTGACTCAATCAATCACATTTGATCAACCCAACAGTCCACCTGTTAACAACAACTGGGAAAGTACGAAATGGAATCTACCTGGGATTTATCCCCCGATGTCCAAGTTTCTTCGTCCAGAACTCAATGTACTGCCAGAGGGATCAAGCGGCCAGAGAGATCAGAAGGATAAATCAATTAGGTTTCTCAGAAGCAAAACTCCATTGTGTCTTACTCTTGAGGAGATAGATATAGCTGGAGCTAATGTATCATACAAAGGACTACTAGCATTATTGGAACTTGTTCCTAATCTGCAATTAGTAGGCAATCGATTCAATGTTGAATTCTTTGAAAAAGTCTGTTGTCTTTTGCACACCATACCTCAGTTTACCCTGATTCCCACGAAAATACAAAAACTTATTCTTACAGATAAAGCACTTTCGTCTAGGGCAGTCAGTATGATTAACAGAATATGCCCAAATCTTACTGATCTAAAGTGCATCCTTTCGACAATACTACCTATTACCACTTTAAAGGATCTTGAAAAGATTGAGCATCTGAATTGTACAAAAAATAGTATTCCTCTAGAGAACGAAAACGAAAATGAGGTCCGACCAGAGGAACAAGAATTCATTGAACTCGTACAAGATAAAGGGTATCAGTTGAAAACGTTCATCTTCAAATGTACGGGAATCCGGCAAATCAATTTGCATACTGTCCTTGAAAACAGTCCCAACTTGAGGGAACTACAGATTTCCATTAATAAAGATATCATATGGGATGGATTACTGAAGCGTATGTGTCTTTGGCATCTCACGCACGTCACTTTATCGAAATGTGTGACTTCATGTGCTGCAATCAACCTGCTCAAAGTGGGGCCAAATTTAACCGATGTGGAAATAGAGTGTGTGTGGGAAAGGTACAATTTGAATTTAGCGATGGTGGGAGAGAAGATCGCCGCACATGAACATTTGCAAAATTTCGTTCTGGAAGGGCACAAAATCGAATCCTTGAAAGAATGTATGCCTGCGCTTCTTCGCTGCAGTAACAACCATCAATCAAACAATCATTAATTTATTTTTTCTACTTTTTTTTTTTTTTTTTTGGTACAAGTAGCCGACGAAAAGAATATGAAAATTCAGAATTGCTTTTAACAAAATTTCCAGTGGCAATGGTTTAAGATAAATAACATGTATAGGTATTTTAAATATTTTGGTATCTGGAATAATTGTTACGATGTATAATTCTTAAAAAAGGAAAACTTAAAAATTGTTATGCTGAAGATGTAACTTGATGTTTAAAGTTCTTTGTATAAATTTACTGTTACTGTTACATTATTGGCTGAGAAATGTAATTTCAAGTTCGAATTATATTACCACTGAATATTTAATGTTTATAGTTCCGTATAGCTTATATGAGAGTAGGGATAGACCGTGTAGCCTAAATGTTGAAGTGGAAAATGAAGTAGGCGAGGATGATAAAGGATTTAGTATTCTTCGGAATGAGTTTGAAAAGGCTATATCCGAGATTAGGAATGGAAAGGCAACAGGAATAGATAACATACCAATCGAATTCATTAAAAATATAGGAGACAAGGGAAAGAAAGAATTGTGGCGACTATGCAATGAAATATATGAAACAGGAGAATGGCCAAGAGACTTTCTGAAAACGATCATGATACCGATGGCTAAGAAATCGAACCCAAAGAGATGTGAGGATTATAGAACTATTAGCCTCATATCTCATGCAGCTAAAATTCTGCTCCGAATACTGAACAGAAGGTTATATGGAAGAACAAATAAAGATGTTGAGGAAGAGCAGTTCGGGTTCAGAAGAGGCAAGGGCACAAGAGATGCTATTGGATTATTAAGGGTGATCGGTGAAAGATTTATAGAAAAAGGGAAAGAGGTGTATGTTGTATTTATTGATCTAGAAAAGGCTTTTGACCGCGTGAATTCGGAATTGTTGTTGGGAGTTCTAACAAAGATAGGGTTGGAATGGAAAGATAGAAGACTCATAAGAAACTTATACATGAACCAACAAGTAAGTGTTAGGATAGGGGAAGAACTGACGGAAGAGAGTGCAATTGGAAGGGGAGTTCGACAAGGATGCTGCCTCTCGCCAACACTACTTAATGCCTATCTAGAAGAGATAGTGAAAAAGGGTTTACATGATGATGATGGTATTTCGGTAGGAGGTAGAATGATTAGATGCATAAGATTTGCAGACGATATGGCGCTTCTTGCAGAATCTGAAAAGAAAATCAATAAAATGTTAGAAAAAATGAGAAAGGGCTTTGAAGAATATGGGATGAAAATAAATGTTAGAAAGACAAAAGCCATGGTGATTGGAACGAAGGGTTCTGTGTCAAATATAAAAGTAGGAGGGGAGAAAATAGAACAAGTGAATAGTTTTCGATACCTGGGTAGTATTCTTAGTAATGACATGAAATGCGAACGTGAAATAAAAGCAAGGATAGGAATGGCGAAAGAAGCCTTTAAAACAAAGGAAAGTCTGTTTTGTGGGACCTTGAACAAAGAGTTGAGAAAAAGACTCATAAAATGCTTCGTGTGGAGTGTTGTACTGTATGGGGCGGAAACATGGACATTACGTAAAGGTGACGAAAATCGACTGGAAGCCTTCGAAATGTGGGTGTGGAGAAGAATGGAAAGAATTAGTTGGGTCGAGCGGAAAACGAATGAGAGAGTGTTAGAAATGGTGGGTGAGAAAAGAACACTTTTAGATATTATTAGGAAGAGGAAGAGAAACTGGTTGGGACATTGCCTAAGAAGAGATTGTATCATGAGGGACGTCCTAGAGGGTATGGTGGCGGGAAAGAGAGGGAGGGGGCGAAGGAGACTACAATTAATGGATGATATTAAAACAGAAGGATCATACGCGAAGACGAAAATGTTAGCGGAGGACCGTGGAGCATGGAAGCTTCTCAGCTGCGGCAAGTGACCTGCCAATAAAGGCAGAATACCTATGATGATAGTTCCATCCTATCAACAACAGTTTTATTAATTTATAAGATCTTATGAGAAACATGGAAATAGGAGGGGCAGTCATAAAGTTCCCGGAATTACGTTGTGACTATTTATTACCACAACACATTCACTTAATCGCCTTCCAAATAGGATTCTTGAGAATACACAAACATTTGTTCCACCTCTCCTGCCATTATTGGAAACAACACCGAAAGTTCTGTTTTGATATGTTCCGAAGCAGGGTTGCCACACTCGAGACTCGCGATGATGCCAAACACGGGTCTGAATTATGTTAGATTTTTGTAAATTATACCAGATTTTCAAATTATCTTTCCTAACTAATTTTAAAGACCCGCCCCTACTTATCTTCATTATTTTAATGAAGTGTATTAACTGTATTCGTGTACAAATCTAATATGACGCTGTCAGGAATGATGATAAATGGCACGTTATAGGGGAGGATGGTCGAATTTATATTTTATGAATGGATAACATTTTAAGAAATATATACACAATATGCTGCTTCCGACACAGCCCTGAAGCATTTCTTTTAGTGTACAATGTAATTACCAGTTGTCCCCTGACGCTCAAATCCCTCCCCTCTCAAGTTGTAAATTGAAAGGAACAGAAACATTCCAGATAACCACACATTCAGGTGTCAGTTGGCAGTAATAAAACTATGGGTAAGTAGATATGTTTTGCAGAGTCACGTTTGCTATTTTTGAACATTTGCGTTTGCTCTGAATTCAACAAAAAATTACAACCGCAGAAATACTGACTGGTTTCATTGCTCCAACCATCGCTTCAACTAAAAATAATTCCCGACGGTCCTTGAATCATCTAAATTTTTGTTCTTTTTCTGTTTAACAGAGGGTAAAATGAAGTTATGCTAGATTTGGCCAGGATGCTAAAGTCAAGATGCTAGATGCTAAATGCATGTGGATTATGCTAGATGTAGCACCAAGATGCTAGATATGGCTTCACTGTTCCGAAGTTCAGCCATCGCGTTGGTTTAGATGTCTTCTGTGGTAGCCAAAACGGTTATCTTTGAGGCTCTTTTTGATCTTAACAAAAAAATGTCCGCTGGTGCTAAATCCGGTGAGTATGAAGGCTGGTTGAGGAGGGTAATGTTCATTTAGGCTATGCGAGCCATTTTGAAGGCGATTAAATGAATGTGTACCTATATTGTGGTAATAAATAGTTACAAGGGGAATTCCGGAAACTGTCCCTCATACATCTTTATATGAATTTTTAAATATACGTATCCGATATTATTTATAGGGTATGAGGAGGAAAATATAATCCTGATAAATCAGCAAGAAAAGATATTTCAATAAAGAGCTGGAATGTTTCCCTAGGCACGTTAAGAACTTTCAAATATGACTGAACAGATCAAAATAAGCAATCTGAGATAAGGAGCTATGAACTAGAAACACCTTAATTTAAAAAAAATGTAGCTGAGAACCGGTTTAAATAACGAACGACCAAATTTAAGATGCTAAATTGATCAGAGTGAGTAAACATTGATGAACACAATTGCAAAATGCAGCTGAGATAGTGCCAGTGGCGGCTAATGTTAGTGTTGCAGCGTTGCGCAACGACCAAAGTATTTCAAGAAAAAAAATATTATTAGCAATAGTAGTAAAGAACAGAAAAATACATTCTAATACTCACATATATACTTTAAATAACATATTTTTTACTTCTCCAACTGTCCGTTTCGTTAATCCGTTTAAAAAGCGAAAAATAATCCGTCACAGAGTCTCTAATTTATATTGTGTTGCAGCGAGCATGCAATGACCAGATTCCTTCAGCGCGGGAATTGGAGCAAATGCTAAGTCTCCTTTCCCCTATCTCAGAAGTTAAAGGGTCTGGTCGTTGCAATGCTTCTGCAACACAGCACGGTTTCCAGTGAACGAGAAGGTTTTTCGCGCTAAATAAGATTTCTAAATTTTATTTCACTAGCAGTTAACAAATGGAATTTGTTTTTATGCATTCATATTTTTATATTACGGTACTAATACTGAAGCAAATCAATATAATGGCAATTAAAAAAAGTGATAGCAGAAATACAAAATAAAAAAGAAAATATATAGTAGAGCAGAAATCAAATGAAAGTAGATCCGCATTTACAAGTTAATTCTTAGCTTATATAGATAATGAAAATTTCTTCTACAGTAATTTGTGAACCAAATATTAATAAGTCAATATGCAGAATCCCCCTTCCCTCTGTGGATAGTATTTCAGCATATACATATTTCTTTTATAAAATAGATATATTTTATACTCTTGATAGAACTGTATGGTGGAGAACGCCACACTGAATTTGGGACTAGTTAGCAATGCTCAGAGGCGTAGCCACGAGGGGGGGTTCACCGGGTCCGGACCTCCCCAAAATTTCGAAACTCGACTAGCATTTGTAGACTTTCTTAACGAACTATACTTGTTTAACAGAGAAATGATTGATGTAAGCTAAATATTTTATTTTACGCCTCATCATGTACTCTTTCTTTTCTTATATAAATAATCGTTCTATCATTATTTCTAAAAATATAGGTGACAGTAATTAAGAATTACTTACTTATCTTTTCGGGTACAGTAAAAGACAGGTTCGTTATTACGTAGATGTATTGGACCTTCCTCAAATACTTTGGACCCCTCCCAGCTAACATGTTGTTCCTATATCTGGCGGATTTCAAGGTTGCTTTCCAGAACGTTGATAAACATTGTTTCGCCTCATGTGGAAGTATATTGTGTTCATCGTGGATTACGTAACAACCAAGACGGATGATTTGGAATGTAGTTCTTTTTTTTCTTTTACGCACAAGTGTGTGTGTGTGCGTTGTGTGTGTGTTGATATATGAATAGGGTTGCCAACTCTGTAAAATAAAAAGAACCGACACTTCCTCAAAATTCTCTGTGATATAGGTCTCAGCGTGAAGTATCTCTGTTCGGACCTATCCATGGAAAGGAAATGTACTATTGTGAACTAAAGTGCATTAACACATATATTCTGTGTGTCCTTAGAACATTCACTAATAAGCTTAATAGATACATTGTGCTATAAATGAGAAACTGAAATTGATCAATCGGCATTGATCAATTTATTGTATTTACCAGTAACTACCATTCCTTTAAAATTATCGAAACAGATGAACAAAAGTATAATAATCTTTACGTGACAATTTTGGATTTCGAAAATGAAATTCACTCTTTAAACATATAGTCTCTACTTCAACTATAGGAAATTGCTTTAAGAAGTCCTTTTCCGCTCTTAATAAATGTATAAAATTCCTTGAAAGTAAATTTCAAATTTTCCCTGATACAGTCCCTGTCATCTCTCTAAAATTTTCTAAACAGGTGAACAAAATATATTAATCGTTGATGCATGGTGAAAGGTAACAGTTTTGAGTTTACAGAATGACAGCTACTTTTCAATATCTATACTTCGAACTAGATACAAATTTGAAAAAAAAAAACGGTTATAAAGGGGCTGGTGAGAAGTTTGTACCCGTCACCGGCTTTAACCAAAATAACATCAATTTTTCTGTCCAGGCCAATGAAAAGCTGGCCAGTTTACAGCCCTATGTATGAATATGTGAGATTCGCAATTCATATACTAGTATCTCTTTTGTATCAGCTGTTTTGGTTATTAGTTATTAGATTTAATCTTATTGTGTGTGCTTTAATTCTGTACATAACCTACAAATTCTGAATGAATGCATAATGACTTCTGTAAATAACTTACCAAAAAAAAAAAAAAATGCCCAGCTTTCAACTGAGGAAAAACTTACAATTAAGGCTTAGACAAAACATGCAAAGTGCAATTCAGGAAGGTGTTCGAAAAAAAAAAAAAAAAACGGTTTAAGTTTACAGGACATCTTATGGCAGTAATGTAGTATGCACTAGGTACATTTTCAAAATTTATTTGAAATTTTCCTAGATAAATTGTGAATAAAGCGTGTTCAATGTACATTTTTATAACATTAATTTCTGCTACGAACTCTCTTCAGTCTACACTGAAGAGGAATTCGGATCACTGTCAGGGACTGAGTTTGCTAGAATGAATTGTTCACAAAAATCTAGACAAAATATTTAGTGAATCTACAAAGCTTCTGCAATTAATATTAACTGTACCTATGGCGCCAGTAAAATAAGAAAAGTTCTTTTTCACATCAAAAAGAATTGACTCTTTCAAGAAATTGAATGTCCCAAGAAAGGTTATCACCGTTGGTTATGCTTTCCATCGAAAAAGACCTAACAATAAGAATAATAGAGTTCAACCAGCATGTATTAGGCAGATTTGTTCGAATCAAAGAGAGAAGAATGAACTTACTAATTAAATAAGGTGATTCATCGGATTAAATATTCTGCATTTTTTATTTTTTAAAAACAGATTTTTATTTAATTTAACATGTCACATAGCATTTGCATCTAAATTTATGCTGATTAGTCAATGAGTCCAATTTATATCTTCTGTCTCCGATCGTTCGTACTGCAACACCCGAAACCACAAACCACCGGCCGCCACTGGATAGTGCCTATCTAGTTTGAAGGAAAATGGTAATGCAAATTGATTGAATTTAGTAATGTATAAGACAGCTTTTCAACACCGTTGCCTAAGGTCATGCTAAATCACAATCAACTCGCTTCTAAAGCTATTTACACCATAACCAGCATCAACATGGAATGAACTAATGCTCATGGTATACTGACGAGAGGCACCACGTTTGGAAAAAAATCTAATTGTCTTTTGATACTAATTTGAGGATTCTGAATCTAATGGAGCTAAGTGTATTTACTGTATAATCATATCTGTTTATGAGGTCACAAGAAAAGTACTTCAACCTCTCTCTCTCTCTCTCTCTCTCTCTCTCTCTATATATATATAT
Organism: Thermobia domestica; assembly: GCF_964235325.1. Lineage (NCBI taxonomy): Eukaryota > Metazoa > Arthropoda > Insecta > Zygentoma > Lepismatidae > Thermobia > Thermobia domestica. The sequence continues at coordinate 202,905,715 of NC_137462.1, read as the reverse complement.
ATATATATATATATATATATATATATATATAGGGGCGGATCCAGGATATGATCAAAGGAGGGGCTAAACCATATTTTTCCGTTTTATCCAGTGTAAAGCAGGATTGAAGCCCATTTTATCCAGTGTATATCTAAACGTCAAGGGGGGGCTGTAGCCCCTATAGCCCCCCTTGGATCTGCCACTGTATATATATATTCCATTTTCTTCGTGACCACATGGATGGGTATGGTTAAGAATAGTTAAATTGAATGCATTGTATAACAAAGAGAATTAGAAATTCATCCAAGGATAGACACTTTTTTAAACGAGCATGAGCGTTAGTCCTTTGTATGATGTGGGTAAGTCTCTTACTAATTTGTTCACAAAGTAATAGAAATGTCTTCAGTCTTTTAACGATAAGTACACTTGGAGAAAATGAAACAAGAATTTTAGGAATGATATTTAAAAAAAAATGCATCAAAAGATTGCGATCTTGGCCAATAATTAGGTTTTGGATCAGGGACCGTAAAATTTTTGAACAGTACCGTGCCGTGAGGCGGGCGAGCGGGGTGAAGGCCCCGGGCGCCGAATCAAGGGGGCCCAAAATTCGGAAAAAAGAAAAAGAGAGGAAAAATTACTTGGAATATATGTATGGGGTGACATCGTATGCTCTCGCCCCGGGCGCTGATTTTCCAAGGCACGGCCCTATTTTAGAACGGCCCCTAAATCGAGTTTTCATATTTTTACGGAATAAGCACATCATACTGAGTTAAGTGACAGTTTGGATTTGGTTACACTATGTAGTTGTCCAGATATAAGGCGTACAAGAAAATTTTTGATTGAAATATATTGGATCTTTTGATGCATTTTTGGATCAGGGGCTACAAAATTTGTGAAGATTCCCTAAATCGAGTTTTTTACATTTTTACGTAATAAACATATCCGTCGACTAGCACGTGCTGTTAGTTTAAGTGATATGAAGTTCTCCAGATATAAGGCCTTTAAGAAAATTTTTTACTGAAATATATTGAATCTTTTGATCTCCCCTCCCAAAAAAATATCTAACTTTTAAATACACCTTCTAAGAAACAGTAATTGCTACAGCCAACTAGTGATGTGAGGTGGAAAATTTTCCGCTGTTTTTCCGGAAAATTTTCCGTTCTGAAAAAAATATCAGTAATCAAGTAACAATTCCTCAGCAATCATAAAATTGGTTGAATTCATGTATAGAAATGTTAAAAAGTGAAAGATCGTTTAAAGAATATGAAAATTTTCATGGCTCAGACAATTTTCAGTACTATGTAGGAACAAGTCAAACAATTTTTTATTAATCGAAATATTTTCTCTTATATGGAAAAATTGAAGAACTCTTTATGAGTCGGAAAATTTTCATCATTTTGAAGCAAAAAGTAAAACAACTTTTTGTGAATCGGGAAGTTTTATTACTCTGTAGAAACAAGTGAAAGGAATTTTCATAGATCGGAAAATTTTCATCACGATATAGAAACAACTGGAAAAAATTTTTCATAAGCCCAACAATTTTGGATATTATGTATAGTGGTGTTAGGTGGAAAATTTTCCACTATATTTAACTGCACATAGAGCTACAAAATTGAATTTCTGTAGAGGAGAGTTAGTCAGCAACAAATTATAATTTTCCAATTAGCTTTCGGGAACCGGAAAATTTGCTAATATTTCAAGTTGGAAAGTAAAATTTTACACAGTGTTTCTCCCTCTCTCTTCCTCTGCGAGCTAATTCATTGCTAAGCGGTTAGCATATGCGCCTTTGGGATGGAAGACCTGGATTTCCAGCGGGAGCTTATGTAGTTCGGATTCCACGTTAATCCGTTCGTCCCGTCTTATGTAGTCTCGCTGCTGAAAGGGGCGTTAAACTCAATTCAACTCCTCTCTCTCTCTCTCTCTCTCTCTCTCTCTCTCTCTCTCTATATATATATATATATATATATATATATATATATATATATATATATATATATATATATATATATATATATATATATGTGTGTGTGTGTGTGTGTGTGTGTATGCAAAGTGCAGAGAACATATTTCAAGTTCGTAGAGTACAAACATCCCATTCTATTATTATAATTTCAATTTATTAAAAGTCATGAATATTTTCCGATTCATAAAAACATACTCCACTTATTCCTACATCGTTGTTTAGCCGTAAAATTTATTGGTAATAAATATTGTCTTAAAAAGTTTCATGAAGTGAAAATCTAACGATTCTTCATTTCAAAAATGTTTCAAAAACTTCAATGCGTTCTTCCCTCAAAATCCACCCTTGATCTTACAATATTAGATTTCGTCAGTTTAATACGCATAAGACGGTTTTCTCATAGCTTTACTACTTTTATAGATTTACATACTGCAACATTTATAAATAAGTAGATATAATATAAAGTGCCAACTGTAAATTTTTGACTACCCAAAATTCAAGCTTAAGTAACTCATGAAAGCAAATACTGACCATTTCCTGGAAATAAGCATTTATTTATTCATATATTCATTCAGAATGGAAAGTGAAATATAACTAATAAGAAGCTGATTTGTGTAGTTGTTCTTCCAATAAAATAATAAAAGAAACATAAAAAGCTGCACTATTACCGCTGCGTTCTAAAAGTAACAAGTAATTTCATTTTGATTTACAAAATAAAAAAACATATTTCTTACTTGTTCTATCGAATCGTCATTATTTCTAATACATTTTTATACATAATAATGGTAGTTTTACAATACAAATACCTGCTCTAAGATGTTGATTATACAAAATTCAAATATTGAAATTAATATTTACGAGTGTTAAACACAACAAAATCATTTTTTCTTATTTTCTGTTACAAAAATAATATTCATAAGGAACTTTTATGTAGTTATTTTATTACATAGGCAGTCCTACATGTGAAGAAATAGTGGAATTTTCTGTTTCTGAAATTGATAAATTCACAAAGGTTTCTTTTCAATTTCTTGTTACATTTTAAATATTGGAATAGGATATTTGTTCTCTACGAACTCGATGTATGCTCCCTGCACTTTACACCCCCCCCCACACACACACAGAAAGAGAGAGAGAGAGAAACACTGTATATTTTTACTTCTCAACTTGAAATATTAGGAAATTTTCTGGTTTCCGAAAGCTAATTGGAAAATGATAATTTGTTGCTATCTAACTTTCCTCTAAACCAGCGTTTCCCAACCTTTTTCAACTTGCGGCACACTACAGATGTAACTTGAATTCTCGCAGCACACTCATATAGATATTATTATTATTATTATTATTATTATTATTATTATTATTATTATTATTATTATTGCAAATATAAAATACTATGGTATTTTTTTCTGTGATTACTGATTTTCTCCTCTCAGAGATGAAAGCTCGATCACTGGTTTTTCCCTATGCTAATTCATTATGCTTATTTTTTATTCTAATTTTAAAATAGAAAACAATTGCAATGAAATATAGGACAGTGTCATGACATGATGTGACAGTGTCTGGTGAAGCCAATATGTTCAGTTAGTTGGCGAAACTGTAACACATTTATTATTTTTAAACCAATATGTTTAGTTAGTTGGCGAAACTGTTACACATTTATTATTTTTAAGCCAATATGTTCAGTTAGTTGACGAAACTGTTACACTTTATTATTTTATAATAAACGTCGCTTTGCTCAGCAATTTGTAGTTTAGTGTAATTATTGAATATAGCAAAGCTGTAGTATGAATCAGTTAGTTATTGGATTGACTCCGGTGCTGACAAGGAGAAGTTCTGCTAGGATTAGTAATTCCTTCTGTTTCTCTTTACACATGTATTCTTTCACATGTTTGGTGACATTTTACACATTTATTATGTTAAATTGTAACAACAAAAATCATTTGCTCAATAAAATATTTGAACTTGAGAAATATAATACATGGTAGTATTATTGCATTTTGCTTTTTCAGTGTTAATAAATTCTATGTCAATAAAGCACAAAGCTCTTTTTGTAATATGTGGCAGCGGTGGCTCAGTAATACAGCGTTTACCTCTGGTGCATGGGGTCCTTGATTCGATCCCAGCTCGCGCCAGGTGAGCATTGCGGTGGATAAACACCGTGTGAGTGTTTTTTCTCGGAATTCTCCCGTTTCCTCCAACTTTCTTCATTCCACCATTTCACTCATTTCTCATCATCACCGACTCATTTAGCCTAGCCGGCATAACCGTGGGACGTAAAGCTTGAAGATTTCATTTCATGATTTCATTTTTGTTATTGTTTAATAAGTTTCTTTTAAGTCTCTGGTTCTTCCATTTCATTTATTTAGCACTCTCATAGAAGTATTCTAGGTTACTGTTATCAAAAATCTTTGATAAATCAATGAATCACATATATTTCTTTTCCTTTTCTTTTGAGATGAATATTTCACGAATTAACCTATTGTATGGTTAAGCAAAGCTGGCGCCTGGCTGATAGCTACGTTCTGTAAACAAAACAAAGAGGACGGTTGGTTTCCATTCACTGTACTGTTCTTTCATGCTGCTTCTAGGCAACCAAAGTCACTGACCGCACTGTTGCCAATAGTTGAATGCTGACGTTACAAATCATCCCGTCATGTTATTACGATTATAGAATTATGACTTGTTAAGCGTTCTACGTTTGTCGCGAGAGGTGCTGTCTCTATTGCTGCAGAGCCTTTGGCAATAGCGCCTCCAACACACCACGTGTTCTGTCCAACTGTAAGACGCCAGCGTTCTTTAACCACACATTAGTAAATCACAGAAACACTTTTGTTCATTTCTCTCCTAAACCCAAACTGCTTCTCTAATTTTTTACTAGTTCTAAATAATCTGGTATATCCATTCAATATTTTCAATATAATTTCAACTGCATATGATATTAAGCTAATTTTTCCATAGTTCTCGTATCTGTCTGTGTGTCTTTTTGAACAGACTCCTCTGTACTACAAAAATGATTATTATTACTCCTGTCATTCACATCATAGAGTATTGTGTCGAAGATTAAAGTATATAAAATTTGGAAATTGATCAACTTTGTTCTTTGAGAGGAAATAGTTATAAATAAAGAAAAATATATTAAAAATAAAAAAAAGTTTTTATTAATATATTACATCAAGATTCTCGTAACAATCGTCGTAATATTTTCCCTGATGGTGATTTAGGTATACTGTCTACAAATACAACACCCCCAGCCAGTCTTTTGTAAGGAGCAACTTTTTCATCAACAAATCTTTGAATTTCCTTCTCAGAAAGCTTGTCCTGCTTAGGTACTATAAAAGCTCTCGGCACTTCTCCCGATCTTTCGTCCGGGATCCCTACTACAGCCACATCACCTACTCCGGGATGAGACTTCAGGAGCTCCTCCAGTTCTGCTGGTGGCACCTATAAAGTAAAGATACACAGTTATTTATTTATTTATTTATTTTTATGGCTAATGAGGACATACATCTCACTCCAAATAGAAAAAGAGAAGAACCATCAAACAGTAAGTAACCCATCTGTTTATTTGGACGTAAGTATTTATTACGAATATTGCATCCGGATATTGGGTGGTACAAATCATAGTTTAAAAAAAAAATAACGAAAATCTCAAAAATAAAAACTAAGGCTATGGAAAAATAATTAATTAAACTAAAAATTAATGTCAATAAATCATCATAATCATCATCATAGGTATTCTGTCATTATTGGCAAGTGACTTTAAGCAACTGAGAAGCTTCCATGCTCCACAGTTTTCCGCTAACCTGTTTGTCTTCACGTACAATATTTCTGTTTTGATATCGTCTATTAATTGTAGCCTTCTTTACTCTCTCCCTCTCTTTCCTGCTACCATATCTTCTAATAGTCCCTCATGATAACTTCCCTCTTAGCCAATGTTCCAATAAGTTTCTTCTCCTCTTCTCAATAATATCTAAAATTGTTTTTTTTTCTCCCCCACCATTTCTAAGACCCTCTCATTTGTTTTTCTCTCTCCATTCTTCTCCACATCCACATTTCAAAAGCTTCCAGACGTTTTTAATCATTTTTGCATAATGTCCACGTTTCCTTTCTATATAGTACAACACTTCACATGAAGCATTTTATGAGCTTTTTTTTTCAACTCTTGATTGAAGGTCCACAAAACAGACTTCTCTTCTTCGTAAAGGCTTCTTTCGTCATCCTCATCCTTGCTTTTATTTCATGTTCGCATTTCATATCATCACTAATATCGATAAAAGTAATAGTTAACTTCAAAATTCATCGATTAGAATTAAAAATACAACGCCCACTACTGATCAACGAGAATTATCTTGATTTGTGAAAATTAATATTACAATTTAATTACAAAATTAATATGGATAAAATATGGGAAGTTAATGTTTTCAAAGAAAACTGATAATAATAAGAATGCCTAAAATTAAAATATCAAAAAACTATCAATAAGAATTATGTAGTTTTATATCAGTGATAAGAGTACAATAAAATGTCTGTCATAACAAAGAGGTACACATAATCATCTCTAATAATGATAATTTCAATTTCACAAAATCAATCAGAGGAGGTCTCATAATGAACCTTAGGAAGTTCAGTGTACTTCCACCATATACATATTTTTCTTTAATATATATATATATATATATATATATATATATATATATATATATATATATATATATATATATTCTACAAAGTGTATATTTTTAAAGCAACTCACTATGTAGAAACAAGCATAATTCTTACGTTACCTACATACATTCTTAGCAACGAAATATTACGTGAATTACCATCATTGAGTTAAAACAAAATACCTTTTGTTCGAGAAAAAAGTAAGGATCGTTACGATTTTTTACGATTATCAATTAAAAGTTAAATCTTGGGAAATTTCGACGATTAAGTCTTAAAAAATAACAAAATTTTGTACTGATTATTTAATTGTATTTATTTATTTATTTATTTATTTTTGTTTTAATAGTTATAAGTCTGATACAAATTCAGTGGACTCTACCTAAACCTCATACTCAGATTTAGGCTTACTATTAATTTACTGGACTCGTGCTACACGAGCTAGCATTCATTATGGTGACTGAGGCCAATTAAGCCCGAGTCCCAAGTATGGACATCTCTCCTTGAGTCCACAGTAAAAAAGTCTTCTTATTATATTAATTTAGTCGTTAAGTTCTACAGACACTGTCTCTTGGAATAACTAACTGATAGTTTTAGTCAATACATGTATATTTATTTTCTCTGTGTAACTTATTTCCTATGCAATATCCTTTCGTTAGTTTCCCAGCTTACAAACCTTTTACATAGTTTCTTCAGAACTCCCTCGTTGCTATCGCACGCGCCCCCTGAAAGGATGGGCACATTTTCGATACCCGGCAGGAGGTAATGTGATTTGGATATCATGTTAATCAGTAGGTTCACGTCTTATATAGCTTCGCTGCTGAACAGGGCGCTAAACCAAGTAACTCATACTTTCTCAAGGCCCTTCATTTGGACATTGTTTCATTCTTCAATACACTGTCATGAAGAAACATTTCCTTTGTTAAAGATGAAACAGAAGTCATTCTTTTTGTTCAATAAAGAGCCTATACGGTTTACCATAAGAACCAGACTGTCACGTGATCAGGTCGAAAGTCACGATGCGTGCTAAATCGAGTTCGGAGATTCCAAATCTAGATGTGAGATATTTCAAGCACGTACCCTTCGCGTGGTGCACCAAGGATAATTCGAAGAAGATGCATATACTATATCATTTTTATTGATTTTACTCAAACAACTTGACTTTTGACAATGTTCTGTCCATATTTACCTTACGTGCCATACATGGTTTTTAAGTTCTTCATTATATCTTTGCAATACACTTTCAATTAGCCAGTCCATATTATAGTTTTTAAGGTATGTGGACGACTTCATATTTTTCAGTGACCTTCCATTGACTTTAATGTTCATATTTTGTGATTTTTTTACTATGTTCCATCAATTTTAGAGCAATTTCTTCTTTGAATGTAGAATCTACATAGTCAGTTCTATATTTCTGCTGAATTTCAGCCATCTCCCTTTTATGTTTTTTGAGAGGAATTACTTGTTTTTCATTGATTTTCCATTGACATTAATGTTAATGTTTCGTGCTTTTTGAATATGTTCCATCCATTTTTGGACAATCTGCTTTTAGAATATAGAATCTACATAGTTTCTTCTACGTTTGAATTGAATTGCAGCCATCTCCTCCAATCTGTTCACTTCATTGAAACCGGATGGACCCTTTCTTCGTTATTATTATTATCGTTTATTTACAAAAAGTGAATCCTCAAAACAGTGACGACGCCAGCTTTAATTTCTGTGGGTAGTGGACAAAGGGACAAAAAAGTTTTTGTGGGGCAACTGTATTTGTGTATACCGAAAAGGATAACATTATATTAATATGTTATCTATATTATAATACAGCATGTCTGGGGGAGCAAAGCTGGCCACCGGGTTCACCCGCCCCCTTGCGCTCTTTTAAGCAAAATCAATTGAAGAAGCACAAGTAAAGCTCTAGAAATTGACCACATATAAAACAATCTGAGCTACCCGTAATAAGTATTAGGAACAATTATACAGGAAAAGAACATTTTTATTTTAAAATTCTGTTTTCGAAAAATGCAAAAGTATTATGTATATTTTTCTGAACTGCCAAATAATGCTATACTTAGCTTAATAAATTTCATTGTTAGCAATTGTTAAACATTTTCCATAGAAATTTCAAGTTACTTTTAGGAACGAAACAACTGTAAGTTTCATTGATAGGGAAAGGAAAATTAAATAATCCTCAGAGGAGAATACTTACTTTCTCTTCATTGCAGTCATATTTGAATACATTACAAATGAATAAATAGATAAAAAGAGGTAACACATTGATGCTTATATCTACAGTATATAATGCATATATACGAAACAAGGAATCACGGAAACAAGGAATATATATATATATATATTAGGGATGGCCAAAATTTTCCGGAATCCGGATTCCGGAAATTTTGTTTTCCGGAATCGGAAAATTTACTTTCCGGAATTCGGAAAAATTCCGGATTTCGGAAAAATTCCGGAATTCAGAAAAATTCCGGAATTCGGAAAAATTCCGGAATTCAGAAAAATTCCGGATTTCGGAAAAATTCCGGAATTCAGAAAAATTCCGGATTTCGGAAAATTCCGGAATTCAGAAAAATTCCGGAATTCGGAAAAATTCCGGATTTCGGAAAAATTCCGGAATTCGGAAAAATTCCGGAATTCAGAAAAAATCCGGATTTCGGAAAAATTCCGGAATTCAGAAAAATTCCGGATTTCGGAAAAATTCCGGAATTCAGAAAAATTCCGGATTTCGGAAAAATTCCGGAATTCAGAAAAAATCCGGAATTCGAAAAAATTCCGGATTTCGGAAAAATTCCGACATTCGGAAAAAATCCGGAATTTAGAAAAAAATCGGAATTTTTCCGAGATCCGGAATTTTTCCGATTTTACTTTCCGGATTCCGGAAAGTAAAAATTCTGGAATTGGCCATCCTTAGCTAGTAGCTGTTAAAAGAGAAACACAATAATGAATAGGCTATATATACTGTATTAATTTCTTGTAGTTGGATATGTCTTTATCATTTACGTAGACAATTGCTACTGCAGTTATTTACTACTTTATGAGAAAGGTCTTATTTTCACACACAAAAAAGTCGCCGGTATGTCTCAAACATTATCGCGTTCTCACCTGCAGCTGCTCCAAAGCACTGCAAACTACTTTTTAACGAGGCGAAAGGCAGTGAAGGAAAATAAATCTCAACAAATATTCTAATAACATTCGCTTATTGTCAACATACCTACAGTGAGCGCAGAAAGTGTTCGTACACCGTGCATACTTTATATTGAAAACAGCTAGCATGAGAATGGGAGGTGGAAAATATATATATAACCAGAATTAAGACTACACATTCATACATTTTATTTCTATATACAAGAGAAAGGGCAAACAAAGACAATCACTGTTTTGTTCAGAAGAAAAGAGAGAATTCCTTTTTTGTAAACGCAAAAAGTCACCGTACACTTATGATTGAATTAATGCTTATAAAGTATATTACGTTATTTAATATTTTGTGGGATTACCCTGTGCGTTAATGATTGTCTGTAGTCTTCGTGGCATTGATTTCACCTGTAGTAGTTCGTAGTTCTGTAGCTTCGGGACTGATTATGTCCCATTCTTCTTGAATAGCTTTTCTTAGGCCTTCTTTAGTAGACAAGCTGTGCCTTCTGATTCTTGTCTCCAGAAGAGATCATAGATGTTCTATGGGGTTCATGTCTGGGGATTGGGGTGGTGTGCGAAGCTGTTTCAAAGTATTATAGAGTCAGGGGCGGATCCAGAGGGGGGCGATCGGGGCGATCGCCCCCCCACAAGAGGAAACTCTTATTTTATATATAAATAAACCCATCCATAACAAGTTTGGAGCTCTTAAAAGTAGCAGTATTACCGCCGACCGCCCCCCCCCCAGAAGTCCGTCCTGGATCCGCCCCTGGCAAACCTTGCAGACAGGCCTCGTTCAACAGTACAAACAATAATTGCGATGTATAATGTTTCTATCACTGTGCGAAACCATAATAATAATAATAATAATAATAATAATAATAATAATAATAATAATAATAATAATAATAATAATAATAATAATAATAATAAAAAGAACTGGAAGACCAAGAGTGTTGAGTGAACAAGTTAAACGTTACATTATTAGGGAAAGAAAAAAGGTTCCAAAAAGTAGTGCTGTGCAATTGGCAACGGATCTGGAAACACGCGGTGTTAAAGTATCAGCCAGTACAGTGCGGAATATTTGCAGGGTATCATGGTCGGATAGCCAGGAAAATGTTCTGGGTGAACAAGACAAATCGTATAAAGAGACTAAAGTTTGAAAAAGAGTATAAAGATAAGGGATCAGGCTTCTTTCTGGAATAGGGTCATATTTTCGGACGAAAGTAAATTTAATTTTATCGAGTCCAATGGGAGGCGTATGGTATGGCGCAAGGTGAATACAGAGATGAATCCTCAAAATCTCGTCCCTAAAGTAAGACACGGAGGAGGGTCCGTGCTCGTCTGGGGTTGTATGAGTGCCTCATGAGTGGGTCGTCTCCACCTTATCGATGGAGTGATGATCCACAAAGTGTATATTAACATATTAAAGGAATATCTCCATACTAGTGCGCAGAAGATGGTTCTTGAAAACAATTTATTGTTCAGCAAGACAACGACTCCAAACATACAGCGGAAAATACTCGATTGTGGCTACTCTATACAGGGGCGGATCCAGGACGGACTTCTGGGGAAGGGGCGGTCGGCAGTAATACTGCTACTTTTAAGAGCTCCAAACTTGTTATGGATGGGTTTATTTATATATAAAATAAGAAAGTTTCCTCTTGTGGGGGGGGGACGATGGCCCCGATAGCCCCCCTCTGGATCTGCCCCTGAGGTTTGCTATCTTTCTCAAAGACTTACCCTTCTTATGCACTTTAATAATTACTTTTCTTGTCTCCTCATTTGTTTCTGTTCGGTTGCTTCCCATTTCGACAGCCCACCGTGCAGTTTTTTCACTCCTATTCACAACTAAACTCATTCTGTTACTCGTCATGCTATACAGAGGTGTATACTCAGGTGAATACTAGTGAACCCCAGTTGTGGTATCTTTGTTTCGTATTCGTACGTCAGGTGTACGATCACTTTTTGCGTCTACTCTATACATTTTCTACGGAATTTATTTACTTTCTGACCATTAAACTTGTCTTTGTGGTTCTTTATTGATATATTCATAAAGCTTAGTTTTCATTATTCATATTGTGTGTGTTATTACACTTCTTAAATTTTCTGTTTCTTTTTCGCAGGCATTCTCGTTTCAATAGCATAGGTGTACGAACACTTTCTGCGCTCACTGTATGTACAGTAAATACAAATTTATAATTTTTGACTTTACGAAGTATACAATGTAATTGTTCAATAATTAACATAAGCAGGCATTCATTAATTTATATTAATATAATAATTAATAAAACTAATAAGCGGGTGATTGATGACTCAGTGGTAGAGTTTTCATCTATGGTATTCTAACCCAGGACATGTGGGTTTTCAATGGCTAATTTTGTGTTTGAAAATTTTCCCGGTGGAAGGCCTACCTTTCTTATATTTGTTCCATCATCACTCATTAACGAATTTAGTTTATCAAAACTCTATAGCCATATATTCATTCTGTCCGTCAGTGAAACAAACAGTCTCAAGAACTATCTGATGGATTACCAATCAATTTTGGCCATGATGTACAGAGTCAATAGTTAAGAATCGAGTTCCCTGATGAATGTAATATTCAAACCGGAAGCGGTACAAACCACCATTTCCGGTTTTAACGTTAATCATTATATAGTAAATATGGTAATAGATAGCGAGAAGCGGTTTCCAGTAATCGACATATATAACATTCATGTAGATAGAATGTTACCCAGTTTGTGCATCTGCTGAAAATAATGAGCTTAGGTATTTAGAGAGCATTTTCCGCTTTAGAAAATGTGTGCTTGGTAAAGAATGTAGAGAATTAGCTGAGCCAGGCACGTAGCTAGAATATGGTAATAGGAAGGAGGGGGGGGTCTGTCACGAAATACTGTGGTTATTTACCAGGGGCTCAATCATTCTAAACTATTTTATTGGCAACATATATTGGTTCGTTTAGCCAAGATTTCTAATGGGGGCATGATATGAAATACTGTGGTTACACACCAGAGGCTCGATCAATCTAAATATTTTACTGACAACATAACCATATTGATTGGTTAGGACAATAAAATGAGGATATATTAGTAAGTATTTTAATAAGAAGCTATGAAGAAATCTCGAGTAAAAGAATATTAAAAAAGTATTGAAAAAGATATCGTCTTCCGAGGTCATTCGAACTGTGTCGAGAATTTTGCGTCTGGGAAATTTGCGCCCTACCTCAAGAACAGGGAAAATTGCGTCTGCGATGTACCTCCACCGGGAAGTTTGAGCCCTGCGAAATAAAAGAACCTATTGGAGCTTACGCATTTCCTCGGAGGGGCTGACATTACAACATAAACAATCCTCCCCTCACAACCATGCCATTTGTGATTTATTTTCATTGTGGCTATATAAGGGGAGAATAAACTTCAATATAAGCCAAAAGAACACAACGGATCAACGCAATCACTGCTTCTTCCAGAGATGATTTTGGGGGAACACGGGCCTCCCCAGAGCTCTCAGAGTGCCCCCTCGGAGGAGACCAAAATAATACGTCTATAATATAATAATAAATAGAATAGTACCAGCAGTGACCCCCCTCCGGAATACTAAATGTGCCCCCCGGAACATTTTTCCTGAAAGAACGACTGAACGCAATTGTGTGTTTGAAGTGTAATTCCAGCAAGTAAACACACTGTAAATAGTTTTCTTGATAATATTACTGAACTGATTTTACATTCACTTTACATTTTCTTTTCTATATTTTGTGTTCTGAAAAGCCAAACAACTCGCAAGGATTGTGAACAGAGATATCTGGGTAGAGCCAAACAGCCTTTTGTAGATTAAATTATACTCTTTGATTATATTAATAAATAATTATATATCAGTCATTTATACGTTTATTGTAAATTTTGTAGTATAATGAAAAATTGTATTTGTATGGATTGCCCTTTAGTGAACTAAAATTGTATTTTTTTCATTTGTTCGGAATATTATAACGGATGGAGTAACTCACTGAGACGATGAGAGACAAGCCTAGTTCAAGTGCGAGTGGAAGTTACTTTACACAATACAATAATAAGTTGAATTGTAGGACGCTAACATCCCAGTGCAAATATATAGCCGGCGCATTTTCCCCTCTTTTTGGGGTAGGGCGCAAACATCCCAGTGCAAATATATTGCGAGCGCATTTTTTCCTATTTTTGTGGTAGGGCGCAAATTTCCCGGGCGCAAAATTCTCGCATTCAAGGAAAATATAATGTCCGTGAAGTTGACAAGCCACTTATGTCAGACTCCAATTTCGACTTTAAACGTCGCTAGTGCTACGTTAGTGTTCGATAGTGACGCAAATCGTTAGTACTCCAACTGCATGCCAACACGCCCACTTCTAAGAATCATCTCAAAAATGAGGTTAACCGTTAGAGCAAGTAAGTGCTCATTGGTGCCATTAACATTAACGTTAATGCCTCCATCGTACGGCCCTTTGAGTAATAATAACACCACGTTTTTTGCTAGTCTCAATGCGTCCCTATATTCTCGCGAACATTCTGACGTGCCCAAGTTAGTTACTTTTTTTTTGGGACTATTGTTTATCTGTTATTGTTTATTGTTTATTGCTAATCTGCAGAGTAGTCCTTACATTAATATGCCATTGTCCTTGATAATCATTGCGTATTTACAAGCAATTTGTTATTACTGTTAGAAGATATCAAAAAACAACAGATAAAATCTACTACTTAAAGGTTCATATTTTTCTTTTACAGTACATAAACGATTAATAATAATAATAATAATAATAATAATAATAATAATAATAATAATAATAATAATAATAATAATAAGACTATTCCAGCATAAAAGTTATCAATTGCATCACACTGGCAACAAGCGACGCATATTTTAACTTCATAAAAAATCGTTTCTCACGATTTTCTGGAAAACTACGTATGATAACATCTTCATTATGTCAAGTTGTTTATCTCAGTGTGATATATGTCTTACCTCTGGACAATATTACAGTAAAACAAAAATTAAATATTAGGAGTACATCGTACTTTTGGACTACATCTCATTAACGATTGAGTAGTGTATACTTTAGGATGTAAGTTTCAGCTTAACTTGCATCATACATTCTTAGGATTACAAAAAGGAAATTTGTTCGTTTGCATTTGAACAAAATTATTAGGATTACAAAAAGAAAAAAATAAATTTTCCGAATTCCGGAATTTTTCCGAATTCCGGATTTTTTCTGAATTCCGGATTTTTTCCGAATTCCGGAATTTTTCCGAATTCTGGATTTTTTCTGAATTCCGGATTTTTTCCGAAATCCGGAATTTTTCCGAAATCCGGAATTTTTCCGAATTCCGGATTTTTTCTGAATTCCGGGTTTTTTCCGAAATCCGGAATTTTTCAGAATTCCGGAATTTTTTTGAAATCCGGAATTTTTCCGAATTCCGGAATTTTTCTGAATTCCGGATTTTTTCCGAAATCCGGAATTTTTCCGAATTCCGGAATTTTTCCGAATTCCGGATTTTTTCTGAATTCCGGATTTTTTCCGAAATCCGGAATTTTTCCGAATTCCGGAATTTTCCGATTTTACTTTCCGGATTCCGGAAAGTAAAAATTCCGGAATTGGCCATCCCTAAGATATATATATATATATAAAACAGTTTTAAGATGTATTGGGGATTTTGAGTTAAACAATTCAAGTTCTACTAAGTGAAGTTAAATAATATACAGGGTATTACAAAAGTTTGAACTGTTTTATAAGTCCTATGGATACTTTTAGAATAGAAATAGCCAATATAAGCTGAGGAAAACTTTATTGGACTCAACATCGACTCCTAAGTTGATATCTACAATTTTGGAAATAACTTTAATCTCTCTCTCTCCTTTTAACAAGAAGAGGGCCATAATGATACATGTTTAAGAGAAAGGATCTGCAAATAAATTCATTGGTAGAATTAGTTTTGCAAATTAGCTACAACGACTTCCTGCAACAGGTTTTCCTAAACTGATTTAACGTACGTTTTTTGTGCAATTCTAGTGCAGACCTGGGGGGACAAACCCCCTCAAAACAACCGTGGCATTTTAATTTCTATTATCTTAGAGGCGGAATATTTTATTTTTTGTAAAAAGTTGGGTGGGGCAATGCCCCCTTTGTCCCTATAAGCCCGCCCATGCACTTAATCATGTTCCCGTTAAAAAAAGGGAAAAGAAAGAAAAATGAAGAAGGAAGTAATTCCAATAAGGGAAATGGTAGAGCCTATTGAGTAAACACAGACACATATCAATGCTTTGGGCCTATAACCATTAGTATTAACATTTATACAGTTTTCCAATCAAATGGTCTGGCCAAGATGTTTGGAAATGACATTGTATTTCGCAACCAACTGAAAATAACATTACATAACACTACTTATAAAATTTTCAGAAGCAGTTAAGGCTTACCTGAAAACCCTTTACTTTAATGAGTTCTTTTAGCCTGTCAATGATGTATACATCGTTGTTTTCGTTGAAGTACGCTAAATCGCCTGAGTGCAGCCACCCATCTTTATCAATTGTTTCGGCTGTTGCTTGTGGATTATTGAAATAGCCTTTCATAATCTGCAAAATAAGCGAATAACAATAGTTTTAAAATTATTTATGAATTATATTAATATTAGAATAACAGAAAAGAAATTCTATTTTCATGTAACATCCAAAATTAGATAAAGTAGTTGTGGTAATACCAAGGTGACCAGACGTCCCGTTTTAGACGGGACAGTCCCTTTTTTTCAACCGTTGTCCCGTTTTTTTCTGATTCTCGAACGGGACGCCTAAATGTCCCGTTTTTAAGTAAAAATGATCTAGGTGTCCCGTAATTATTATTCAAAATATAAATCGTCAATGCAAATTCTACTCTCTTCCGTACCAACACTGGTTGCCAAGGTTCAGCCGTGTCTAGAACTTCTGAATTTTCAAATGGGAATTGAGTGTTCGTGGTTCAAGTGGGAATTGAGTGGAAATTCTGAGTGTTCAACTAGTTAAAAGAATTGTTGGGTAGAAGTTGCAATAGGGAACCATTATTTATTGTGTGGTACACGTAAAGGTAGGAACGGGTTGTTATCACTCTTAGTTGTGTATTTTGTAAATTGAGAACACTGCTGAGTACCAAAATGCAATCTCGAAGTCAGATACCCCCCCCCCCTTCCACAGCCGATTCGTATGCGTCCCATTTTCGCGAGTGAAAATTCTGGTCACCTTGGGTAATACAGTATATAAAGACAAGTCATAATCAATTAACATTTTAGTGCATGCATGGCTTTGGGTACTTGAATCGCAGTTTAATCATTTAGAGATCAGTATTAGAAGATGATAGGAATCACTCCAACGAAAAGTTTTAAAATTGAAGTATTGAAACATTCAGTATGACCATGGTCATTGAAATATAAACTTTGCTGCGAAGTAGCCCCATGGATGAGGAAACTTTGCACCGCATACAAAAAAGTAGGTTCAACATACGAACATATTGTTTCTGTGCAATGTTTTCCCTTCAGTAAAAATACATTTCACTTCCTACATAAAACTACATTCAATCTACAAATATTGATGTTAGAATGATAGGTATCGGTACTTAGTATGAATTACCGATATTTGCACAGGAATCACATTCCGATAGTTTAGCGCATGTCTCACAAAAATGGCAACACAGGAAAAGACAAAAAAATTCCCTGTGAACTGATTTCCTTGATTACTCTTTATGTCCAAGAATATCGTCCCAACCGTTATCAGTGGAGGATTTACGGAATTTGGTCCTTTAGGCTGAAGCCCACCCAAATAGCAGGATTTCTTTTTTAAAAAATACTCATTCATATACATATAAGCTTCAAGCCCCCAAAACATCCAGTGATTTCTAAAAAAGGGAAGCCTTTCTGACTACTTTTCTGGATCTGCCACTCTTCGTAATTTATTTTCCAACAAAAAAAAAATCCATTCCGGCCTCTACCTAAATAGGAAATTTAACTAAAATTAGAAGGTAGGAGGTACCAGTAGTAATAATTTCCTATTTAAGGGGTTACTTCGGACCGGTGCAAAGTAACTCTGATTAGAGGCTGAAACCGCCTTCTCCCAGTTTATTTTTGCTATAATTTAAAAAAAAAGGAAAATCGAAATTCGAAAATTCTCGAATTTTTGACTTTGGACTGAAATTTGAGACGGAAAGTCGTCACCCGGAAGAAAATGAAACTAATATGATAAACTATGGTCCAACCATATTTGGCCAAAAAAATATCCCGATATCTTAATTAGTATTCATACAGGAGCGCATTAAAAAGTGACACACCCGTGTGTGCCACTTAGGCCACCTGGATCCGAAAGGGCTAATGAAATTATTTCTTTAATTTTTTTTTTTTTTTTTTGTTAAAAATGTATTGTATGAAACTTATAAATGGCAAATGGAATTAAATACAATCATATTTTCATACAAAAGGCATTACTGGAAAACGAACTTTTCAAGGATAGAAAGATACTTTACCATTTTTAATTATTAGATATACATACATTATTGTATTTTGTCTTATAAACGAAAGGATACACGATAAGCCTAAATATTGTGTAGCAAGAATACTTGTATTTCGAAAGCCTTATAAGGTGATACAAGAAAATTGCATAGTTCTGACTATTATTATTAACTAATTAACTAACTCTATGGCCTATGGTACCCGGAAATTCAATGCCGCGTTCACAAAAGCTCTCCACTGACTTCTATCCTTAGCCAACTGGGTCCAGTTTCTACTTTGTATAACTATTTCTGCGAGATCCATCTTAATATTGTCTTCTCATCTGCGCCTAGGTCTTCCTAATGGTCGTTTTCCGATTGGTCTTCCAGTTGACTTCGAAACCGTTCCTACTTTTCCCATCCTGGCTATATGACCTGCCCACCTGAGCCTCCTAGACTTGATTACCCTAATAATGTTGCGTAAACCGTATAAATTATGTAGTTTCTCGTTATGAAGTTTCCGCCATTCCCCATTCCCGTTCCTCTTGGATCCGAATATTTCCCAATATTTTGTTCTCAAATACTTTCAGTCTATGTTCTCTCAGAGTAAGCGACAATGTTTCGCAACCGTACAGAACAACAGGTATGATTATCGTTTTATATATTTTAAGGTTTAAATTTCTCGACAGAATTCGCGATGACAAGAGATTTTGAACTGAATAATAACACGAATTCCCAGTTTTTGGTCATTTAATTTCTTCGTGAATGTGGTTTTCGTCTGTTAATATTGATCTTAGATATTTAAAAAATCCACTTTTTCAAAAGTATTGTTCGATATTTTAACGCATCCATAATTTAAAGTATTACGGTACCGACGAACTTTCATGTATTAATTTTTTCTGTATTTACTTTTAAACCCATGTCCTTCCCTGCAAGCGTTTAATAAGACGTCTGCATTTCTTTCTATTGTTCTTCTATCATCCCCTATTAAATTTACATCATCAGCATACGCCATAACCTGGTGAACACCATTCAACTCTAGGCCCTTATTACTATCTTTGATTTTACTTATAGCGTATTCCAGGACAAAATTTAATAATAATGACGACAACGTATCTCCTTGTTTCAGGCTATTCTCGACGTCAAAGCTCGTGGACAAAAATTTTCCTATCCGGACTTTACTTTAGGATTCATTTAAACATATCTTAATTACTCTAGCTTTTTCGATAATCCAAATTCTGCAAAAATGTTGTACAATGTTTCTCTCTTAACTGAGTCGTAAGCCTTTCTAAAATCAATAAATAGTTGATGTACCGGGGTATTATATTCCCACTTCTTTTCGAGTATTTGGCGAATGGTAAATATTTCGTCGATAGTTGGTCGATTTCGTCTAAATCCGCACTGATAATCTCCAATAATTTCATCTGAGTATGGGGTCAATCTTGCTAATAGAATGTTTGAAAGGATTTTTTTTTTTTTTTTTTTTTATAGGATGTTGACAGAAGAGAAATGCCTCGGAAATTATTACAGTCAGTTTTGTCACCTTTCTTGTGAATTGGAACAATGATTGATTCTTTCCACTCTTGTGGCAATCCCTCCTTGTTCCAGATAAGGACAATTAGTTTGTGTATCTTGTTCCACAATTTTTCGCCTCCAGCTAAAATTAACTCAGCCGGAATTTCCTCTACACCCGGAGATTTGTGTTTCTTTAATTTCTTTATAGCGTTTTTTTAGAGATGCAAGTGCTCGGAAAAAACCCGGCTTTTTTGGAAAAATAAACTCGGTTTTTTCTGCTTCGCTTTTTTGCTTGGGAAATTTTGGGCTTTTTTGAAAATTCTGCTTTAAATTGATAAACCAGATTTTGTTTCTCTTCTCTACAACACAAAAAGTCATTTAATTAGTGGTTGATGCCGATAATAATATAAAACCTCGAAAATAAACCATGAATTTCGAAAAGATATTTCAAACAGTTTTACTTCTCAACATATTTACATTATGAATTCCAAAGGATTAACCAATGTATATAGTAAGATTTTTTTAACCTCCTACATACAAAAGTAAGCAGGGTTGGCAAGAGCCATGGTTGTTTCTGAAAATGCCAAAAACCCGTTTTTTTTTTTTGGGGGGGGGGGAGTTTAAACTAGGCTTTCTTGGTTTAAACCAGTTTTTTTTGGGTTTAGATATTTTGCTTTATGTATTTATATTACATATTGACAGAAATAAGTTTGTTTCGCCTTGGTGTTATTATGCAACAACGGGGTTATGCTGGAAGAGGTCACATAAGCTTAAAGAAGTCCGGTCAGTAAATTTCTTAAATTGAGAAACTCCCGCCCTAGCCATCGGGAAAATCCCGTCATTACTCTAAATGTAAAACAATAACGGAAAAATCCTGTTATTGCTTTGCATGTAAAATTTAAAGGTCAACGTATCATAATCAGTACACTAAAACTGAGGTATTAAATTACAAATTTAGTGCGTACATATCATTGAAAATATAATCCAAGCTAATGTTGGAAGCTACGTAGGCAATCGATAAATTTTGTCAATTTATATCAGTATATTTAAGCAACCTTCGCTTCTTTATAAAACAACAGGCATTCAGGCATGCAGAAATATACAATTTAGTTTCGTTTCGTATGTTCAGGCTTAACATCCTTACGTAATACCGAGGTTATCAAGGAGAAGACCTTCGCTTAAAGTGACATCCGAACCGCTACTTTGTTTACGCATGAAAGAAGGGTTGTGCTTCGACCGAGAATTGAACATGGGACACCTTGATTAAAAGGTGAAAAGGAAATAAAACTAATGGAGATGGTTTGATGTATGGAAACGTCACCATGAAGTTCACACGATTCGCATTTTTCGTACCTTTTATTTTTTTTCGGTTTGAACCAGTTGTTTATTTAAAAAAGAAGAAAAACAGCTGGTGTAAACCAGCCAACCCTAAAAGTAAATACTTCTTTTTAAAAAATACTCAAATAAGTAGCAAAATTCTATGTAGTATTTTTACTTCAAAATATTCAATACCCTCTTTTTGGAACAAAATAAAATTAAAATAAAACATAAGAAAAATACTTAGATTTATATGATACACTTAAAGGCTGCACACCTAGAGCTTTTGGTTTTGTATATTCTTGAAATTCTACAGTTTTATATAAGCACCATCACGGTTTATTCAGTCCTCAAGTTTTCTGTATTTTTAACAAGAGGGATTGAACATGAAGGGTGTGAGATAAGAACATGGTAACCCATAATTTTACTATTTTAAGAAATTAGAAATTTTCTGCTGCACAATCCATTTTGAAAGTCGGAAAGCTGATTTTTCACATAAGTCTATACATGAGGGATTAAACGAAGCGGTATGCGTTGCTGCCTATCTGATGCTGCGTAACTCAGCAATTCAAAATTTGTTAGTTACCATGTTCTTGGCTCACACCCTTCATATAATTATGGAACTCTTCCCACCCCATCAACACACACACACACACACACACAAATAATAAAAAGGAGTACGGAATATATTTAAGTTAAGATAAATACAACTGCACAACAAACATGATTGACTGGAGCTTTTGCGCTTCTATCGAGAAGTCCGGAATTCAACTCAGCATTCGACCATTCTGACAAAACTTTTCTTCATTCCATCTATGAAGTAGAAATAGTGCGTGTACTGTGAGTTGGCTGACTTCATTTCTTATTGTTTTTAAATCGTTATTATCACTAATTACCAGCAGTGACGGTTTTGCGAGGGTTAGGGGGGGCGGTCTTTCGGACTGAAGCCTGTTCCCCAAAATTACGGAATGTCTAAAACAAACGAAATATCTATTAGTTATGCCTTTACTCATTAACTTTAAGCTGCCGTCAAATAAAAATTACGAATGTTTAGAAAAACTAAACATTAGTAAGAAAAAAAACCCTCCCAAAATACTTTTCTAAATCCGCCACTGATTCTCAGTATAAAATGATCTTCAAGGTTGTATCCGGAAGATTATCGCAAAATATATAAACGAAACGAAATACAGTATTAGTTATGCCTGTACTCATAAACTTCAAGCTCCTCCAAAATAAAATTAGGAGGTTTTAGAAAATGAAACAATCAGAGAAACCCGTCCGAAAGTACTACCATGAGCAAAATAAATGACGCGTCTCTTTATTCTGAAGTTTTTTGAAAATATCTCCATTTTCTTTATATGTTCGAAATTTCGGAAGGTTTCCCCAGCAGGACAGGTTAATAACAAACCCGTTTTTAATATTTGTGTTAGATATTAGCTTAAAATAAATAAATTAGAAGCAAAAAACATTAAATCGACAGAAATCTCGAGAATTACCAACTCTGCTAAAGTGGGAAATTTTCAAGAACGCGAGGGAATTCTGCAGTTCAACACGAAGCAGCGACATCTATGTCATTGAGGGAGACGTGGATTAGATCTACAAACGCATTTTTTAACGAAACATTTCTAATGTGTCTTATTACATGCATTATCAGCGAACTCCAAATATATGAATCTATGCTAAGTATTAACGTATAGATAGAGCAAATAGTGGAAATTACCTATGGAAAAAGACGAATTCTTAGCACAATCGTAATGAAAAATCGTCTTTACCGTAGAACAGGTGAAGTACACGTAAGAAAACAAGTAGCTCAGTTAGTTAAAGCAACTAGTCTCTATGCCGAAGGTATTAGGTTCGAACCCCATGGAAGTGCCGTTGTAATTTTTATTACTGTGGTTATTTTATTTATTTTTTATGTGGGTAAAAATCAAATTGTAACATATGTGTAAAACTCATGACGATACCAAAAAAAAAAAAAAAAAAAAAAAAAAAAAAAAAAAAGCCGTTCTCGCACTTGCATTAGTGTCTCTAATTTTTTTTGCAAACAGTTTCGTAATAATTTCCCCTGTGCTCACTACATGCTCACTGGTGCATAACGAATGTTTTCCAGTAAATGTTAATTCTAATTTGGAGAATTTTATAAAGTTTCACAATGTTTCTCGCTTGATAGTCTTCTATCTACTTTTTTGGACACTTTGATAACAGATTTCCCTATTAAATGTTTAATTTCCCCTATATATATTTAATTACAGAAAAGTTTTACATGTATTTGTCTTAAATTGAAATTGTTTTGAATTTACCACATGAGGTAAGTAGCCCGAAGGAGGAGAACTGAAATAACTGATATTCTACGTAAACGCAACCTATTGTAGAATGATTATGCTTCTTAACTTCAGCACATAATCTTTACGTTGGTCAGACAGAGAAAAACCCTGTTTTTTCCTCTCCTATGACCACTCATCTTAAAGCTCTACATGTAATGATTCGTGTCACATAATTTCGGCTCTCCAAAGACATTTATTATTATTATTATTATTATTATTATTATTATTATTATTATTATTATTCCTGAATATGCCACCCTTACATAATGTAACTTAAGATATCTTGGTTTAAATTGCTTTCTTTAGTAATAATTTGAGCAACCATATAACAAAATTTAAAATGTATGAGGGGGCACGAAGTTTTATTCCCCCCCCCTCTTTTCAGCACCGTTCCAACAGAAAGTATATAATTTCTGACAAGCAGAGTAGACAAAATGAATAAGAAATATATTTAAAGTAACCTTTCCTCTTTCGTGAATGGAATATCACGTAACATTTTTTATTCTACTGAAGACGACCCTAGGCCGTTATGGTTAGGTAACAAAAGTTGCTGTGACCAACTGAGTTTCGATTTCTTACGCGAAAGAAGTCTGTTATATTACGAGGCATGCTTTTCATTAGCAAAACTGTTCGAAGTAATACGAACATGGCTCAAGAACAGAGACGGAACTGAATTACCACTCGACTGACCTTGAGGCCAAATCACCAAAGAGTAGCTATAAACGCATTCAATAAGTTGCTGTTCAGCATGCATTTCTGTGGAGTTCTGTTCAGTATTCCTATCTGCCAATCACGCTTGTTTGTAAGAGTAATATTTTACAAACCTAACCTTTCGATAGAGCACAATAGCAAAAGAATAAAAGGGAAGGAATTCTTGCCCTTGTGAACGTTGGATACCACCATGTGCAATGAAACTGTCGCGTCTCCTTGAAGTGATATTTTATCGAAAATAACTATTTTCCCTTTATATATCCAAAGTTTTTGAGGGTTTCAAAATGAGGAAACGTTACTGACAAACAAGGATGCATTTAGGGGTGGGTACAGGGGGTCCTGACCCCCTCTGAAATCCCAACTTTTCTGTAAATTTAGCCTAAATTTAAGGATTATCTTTTAAAATTTTATTATAATTTATCCTAATATTGAAGTCGGGCCCCTTCCGAAATAAATTACTGTATACGCGCCTGCTGACAATTTTCAATATATTCGTTAAATAATAAAGTAAAATAATTAAATTAGGAGCAAAAAGCTTCAACACGGGCTAACTTTTGTCCACTGCCAATATTGTTAGAATGGATATTAATAGCAAAAACTGCTAGTCAATGCTGAACCTTGAAACTTCACCCCGAACAGCAAGCCTATTATTGAGAACTACATATGAAACATTTTATCAAAACTTATCTAGCTTTTATCTGGCATGAAATTATTATATACACTAAAATGCACTATCCTAAAATGTGTATCTAAACATTGCCCTACGGCTACGTATCTACGAAGCAATGAAAATTTTTTATCGAAATATTTGGGCAGGAAACTATAACAGCCAGCCATTTTATTTAAATCGTAATAAACCCTGTAACCGTGCGTTAACGTGAAGACAAAGCTTGGTCCATTGGTAATGTGTTGGAAGAATGAAAACTCAATGTTCGTAGGTTCGAATTTATCCACTCACCAGAACATTTTATTCTTATGTGTAACGATGAAATAAGAAAGAAAAAAAGTATAACCGTTAAGACAAAACTTCAATCAAGTCTGAAGAGAACAATACTAAAATAGTAACACAATGACGTCAACCAAGAATTATTTCATGTAGCGTTTGGACGAAATTACAACTGTCAACAAATAAAAACAGGCTGATAGGCGTAATGTAGTCTAGATTTCTGAATGCATTTACTTCCTCAAAACTTCCGTCTCGTCATTGGTATGCCGTTAGTCATGGTAAAACCTTTCAATTGGAAGTGAAATGACAAACTAAAACAGTTTTAAATCAATAAATGTCTATGTGTAAAAGTAGGTGTCTCTTATCTGTAGTTCTGAGTTCCTTTTACTTTGAAGTGACAAATGAGAGAAGAAAGTATGGTGATCGAAAAAAAAAATCAAATTTGAGATTTCAACGAATTTACACGTATTATAGCCCCTAATACCGAAAAAGTTATTTTTTGATACAAGTCCATCTGTTCGTCCGTCCGTTCGCTACACTTTTCTGTGCACTCGCCTAGAGGCCAACCGTTCAAGTTATCTGCACCAAATTTTAGTTTAAGATTTTCATAGTATTTCCTATAGTTTCTTTTATTTCCCTCCTACTCCCAAAACAAGGGTAGTTTCCTGCACGATGAAAATAGAAAAAAATATATTTTCTAATAACTGGCTCTAACGATCTTGTTTTCTTTCTTTTTTTTATAAATCAATATTTAATTAGCAACCCTATTTTGTGGTATAAGGCATTTATCTGAGAAGAATCTACAAGGGGTAGTTTATACTTAGGGGTGAGTTTTTTCTCAGTGATTTTCTCAAAATGGACTCAAGTGTTTTCGTTCATATTTCATAAATAAATATTTCATTAATAACTTAACAATATGGCATAAATAACTCGTTTGTCCTAAAAAAATGCGAGGGGTAGTTTATTCTTGGTGGAGTGTGTTGTCTGGGTGATTTTCTCAAAAATGACTCAAAAGAGTTTATTCTTGTTTCAAAAATACATATTTCGTTAATAACCGAACAATATGGCAAAACTCGTTTGTCCTGAAAAAAAAAATATACGAGGGGTAGTTTACTCTTGGGGGTGTTTTTCCTCCACGGTTTTCTCTAAAATGAATCAAGCAATTTTGTTCGTACTCAGAAATAAATATTTCATTAAAAACCTAATAATATGGAATAACTCGCTTGCCCTGAAAGAATCCTCAAGAGATAGTTTATTCGGGGATTTATTTTTCCCTCACGATTTTCTCAAAACTTACGTGGACAATTTTATTGATAATTCATAAATAAATATTTCATTAATAACCCTATATTTTAGTATAAGTCATTTCTATGAAAAACAATTACGACGGATAGATTATTTTGGGGGTCAAGGTTTCTCCCAACAATTTTCTCGAACGACAGGCGATTTTTTTCAAATTTCGCAAATAAATATTTCATTAATAAGCAAAAGTATATCTTAACTCATTGTTCGAAACAATTTACAAGAGGTAGGTTACTCCTGACGTGTTCTTTTTGAACGACTTTCTCGAAAATGACTCATTTGATTTTTTCATATTTCATAAACAATTATTACATTAATTGCTCTATTATATGTCTAATGAAAATGTGCTCAAAGTGTGAGTTAGTTTTGTAGTGTGGATTTTCTTCAATCGAAGTTTTTTATTCGATAATCTGACATTCGATGTATTTGAATAATATGATTTTTTTCGTATTATCCAAATACACACTTCAGTAACAACTGCGGCCTAACACAGTTAAGAAATTGAATTGAAAAAGTTTAGTGCGGTGGCCCTGTAATTGAATATTTTTTGGTAAACACCCTAGCTTTTTGTGGTAAACTCAGGCTTTTCTTTTTCGAGCGACAAAAGAGAGAAGAAAATATGGTGATTGTGAAAATAGTATATCAAATTCAGATTTCAACAGATTTACATACTTCATGGCGTCTACATACCGGAAATGTGATTTTTCGATACCCGTCCTTCCGGTCCGTCCGTTCGGTACACTTTTCTGTGCACTCGCCTAGAGGCCATACCGTTCAACGTATCTACACCAAATTTTAAACTTAGGGTTTACATAGTATTCCTACAGGAGATTTTCCCATTTTTTTCCTACCGCCTAAAATAAGTGTGGTTTACTAACAGCCGAAAATCGAAAAAAGCTATTTTCTCAAAAATGGTTTTAACAATTTTGTTTATTTTTTATTAATCAACATTTAATTAACAACCCTATATTGCAGTATCAGATATTTCTCTTAGAAAAATTTACGAGGGGTAGTTTATTCTTGGAGGTGACTTTTTCTCGACGATGTTCTCCGAAAGGACACTGGCAAATTTTCTACACACTTCATAAACAAATATTTAACCTTGCAGCATGGTATAAGTCAATTGACCTGTAGTAGCTTATTCTTGGAGTTGAATTTATTTCCAGTGAGTTTCTCAAACACGACCAGTTGGCAACCCTGTATCTCGACAACGAAGCTGAACTCGAAAACTGCAAGAGGGCTATTTGTCTCCTTTTGATGTCACGAATCATCTCCCGAAGTTTGTGGACATCTTTCAGGTTCACCCTTAATGAAGCTTCTTTTCGAAAAGTTAACTATTAACTTTACACATTGTTTATTTTTTTTAAAAAATCACAAATGCCGTTATTAATTTTAAGGCAGAGAGCTACTTTTGAGAGAATAGATCTTTAAAAATAATTTTAAAACTTAGACTTTTGTTTTCGAGACATTCCAGACAAGACGAGACATTTTAAAAGCTATCTCGTGTCCAAAACATTTGTTACGTCTTCTTTTGGATGTCACAAAGCGCATCTCGTCTCTTTCTCGAGACATGTCTTATCTCGTGCGCATTCGTTATCACTTGGGAAGGATTATCTTTCTACTCAAAGCATTGTTTTTATAATGGCTGCATATTTATGATAATTGCCGTCAACATAAATTACAGTTCTTTCAGTTGAATTAATTGTTTATTATTATTATTGAAATTAAAATTAAATGGAATATCTAGTTTAACGTTGCACGATTATGCACCTACGCTAAGGGAGAATGATGTTGAATGAAATGAAGAAAGTGGGAGGAAAATGGAAAATTCCAAGAAAACACATACCCATGCACACGGTATTTGTCTACCTCAAATTTTACTTGGCGCGAAGTGGAGTCGAGCCACGGACCCCATGAATGCTCTATTAATAATAATAATAATAATAATAATAATAATAATAATAATAATTGAAGTGAGCTTAACGAGTTTCAACCGTCCGACTCAACCAATGTTTGGGTGCCTGTTCGTTCGTCTACTCCATGACAACTTTTCATAAAAGACATTTCCTTTTAATGAAACTAGTAATTGCCTTTTAGCTTTGAGAAGTAACTATGCTTGGAATTTGAAATCTGCAAAATATAAGAGGTAAAATTAACCAAATGGTGCAAGTTTACACTAATGTATACAAAACAATTTTGCAATATCAATTACGTGAATCTTGTCCCATAAAGAAGCCGAAACCCCTACACCAAAGAGCCCTCCGAGATTTGATAATTGTCCACAAGGATTGAAATTGTCATTTGAAGCCAAGACTTTAATATGAAGCCAATAATTTCTTTAAAATAGACGAAAAATTCGAAAGTTATAAGCATTTTCATGTTTTTGCCTTTTCCCATAATGGAGCCGTAGCACCATACTGATGAGCCCCCCCGACTCCAGGATTTGATCATTCTCCATCGGACTGAAATTGCCATTTGGAACCAACACTTTAATACAAAGCCCAACAATTCTTTAAAATAGACGAAAAATTCGAACGTTAAAAACATTTTAATATTTTTGCCTTTTCTCATAAGGGGCCCGTATTAGCCTACACTGAAGAGCCCCACGAGATTTGATCCTTGACCACTGGGACTGAAATTTTCATTTGAAACCAAAACTTTAATATGAAGCCAAAAATTAAACTTTTACATCAATGTAAACTGACTGGGTTCCAGTTCACCCCACTATTATGTTTAGTTTAGTTAAGTGGTAATTTGTGACAGCTTCACATCATCAAAAGAATCTTTCACTACCCTCCCTCCCAGAAGTTTGTGCTGGATCCGCCACTGGATTTAATAGACATTTTTCCTATTCTTTTTATCACCTTGTTGGGGCTCCCTCGTACAAATAAAGAAGCGGTAATATTACAATCAAGCGGCGCTATATATTAGGTATTTCTTTAGTTACCTACCCCTAACCGCACAGGGCCATCTTTGGTAGAATAAAAAAATGCTACGTGATATTCCAATCATGAAAGGGGAGAGGATGCTGTAAATATATTTCTTATTCATTTTGTCTATCCTGCTTATGAGAAATTACTTTCTGTTGGAAGGGTACTGAAATGAGAGGGGCAAAATAAAACGCCGTACCCCCTCTTACATGGTTGTTCAAATAATTACTAAAGAAAGCACTTTAGACTAAGATATCTAAGATTTAAACTAAGAAACTAAGATATCCTTACATTATGTAAGGATGGCATATTCAGGATTATTATTATTATTATTATTACAGTATTATTATTATTATTATTATTATTATTATTATTATTATTATTATTATTATTATTATTATTATTATTATTATTATTATTATTATTATTATTATTATGAATGTTTTTGGAGCACCGAAATTTTGTGAGACGAACAATGGAATGTAGAGGTTTAAGATGGGTGGTCATAGGGAGGAAAAACCAGAATTTTTTTCTGTCTGACTCTCTAACGTGAAGATTATGTGCTGATGGCAAGAAGTATCATCATTCTACAATAGGTAGCTTTTACGAAGAATATCAATTACTTGAGTTTTCCTCCTTCGAGCTACTTATCTCATGTGGTAAATTCAAAACAATTTCAATTTAATACAAATACATTGTAAAACTTTTCCGTAATTAAACATCTAGGGAAAATTAAACATTTAATAGGGAAATCTGTTATCAAAATGTCCAAACAAGTAGATAGAAGACTATCTAGTGAGAAATATTGTGAAACTTTATAAAATTCTCCAAATTAGGATTATCATTTACTGGGAAACAACGCGCCAGCGAGCATTACGTATAGTGAGCAGTGAGCACAGGGGAAATAATTATAAACTTTTTGCAAACAAAATTAGGGATGCTAATGCAAGTGCGACAACGACATTTTTTCTTTTTTTGGTATCGTCATGAATTTTACACTTATGTTACAATTTGATTCTTTCCCACATAAAAATAAATAAAATAACAATAATAATAAAAGTGACAACGTCACTTCCATCTGGATTCGAACCCGCTACCTTCAGCATACAGACTAGTTGTTTTAACTAACTGAGCTATTTGTTTCCGTACGTGAACTGACCCTGTTCTACGGTAAAGACGATTTTTCATTACGGTCGCGCTACCAATTCGTCCTTTTCCATAGACAATTTCCACTTTTTGCTCTATCTTTACGTTAATACTTGGCATAGATTCATATATTTGGAGTTTGCAGATAATGCACGAAATAAGACATATTAGAAATATTTCGTTAAAAGTTTCGTTTGTAGATTTTATCCACATTTCTCTCAGTGACATAGATGTCGCTGCTTCGTGTTGAACTGCAGAATTCCCTCGCGTTCTTGAAAATTTCCCACTTTAGCAGAGTTGGTAATTCTCGAGATTTCTGTCGATTTAATGTTTTTTGCTTCTAATTTCTTTATTTTAAGCTAATATCTAACACAAATATTAAAAACGGGTTTGTTATTAACCCGTCCTGCTGGGGAAACCTTCCGAAATTTCGAACATATAAAGAAAACAGAGATATTTTCAAAAAATTTCAAAATAAAGAGACGCGTCATTTATTTTGCTCATGGTAGTACGTTTCTAAATCTGCTACTGATTATTTGTATAAATTAGTATTCAATGTTGTATCCGGAAAATTATTGCTAAATCGTTGCACAGCTACAGTATAACAGAAATGTGGAAGTACGGTTAGACGGATATATTGAAAAACGTACGCTTTGACGGATATATAGAAAAACGTAAGTTTAACTTCTGCGTTAGAAGCTAGAGTACTAAGCTCTTAGAAATGAAACAGACGACAAACTGAAATGATATCGAGAAGAAAAAATATCGATAACTCAAAAGTTAAAATAAAGTAAAATAGCCTCTAAAATTGCCCTCAAATACTACATTCTTCATGTTAGCTTTAATTCGTAAAACATGTGCTCCATCCATCTTGATGGTGAATTTTAGAGCGAAATATGGCATTTAGGTCATGGAATTCTTATCTAAGTATAGAATATACTATAAGAAAGCTATTTAGATAGAAAAGTCATGAAAATGAAAAAAGCCAAAATTTCCAAAATTCTCGTTTTTTTCCCAAAAAAGCCGGCTTTTTATGTAAAAAAAACATCGATTCAAAAAAGCCGGCTTTTTTGCATCTCTACGTTTTTTACTTCTATTCTGTTAGGCTCTGGTTACGGTTCTGCGGTGTATATTTCCCTTTCTCCACGCATATTAGTTTTTGGCTGTGTGTTAAGCAAATCGTCAAAGAAGTCTTTCTATCTATTTAAGATACTATCTGTATCAGTGAGAATTGTTCTGTCAGCTTTCTTTATAATCACGATTTTGACAGCCTTTCTTAAATTCGTTGATCCACTTATACATGTCCCAAATGTTTTTATTTTTACTATTATCTTCAAGTTCCTTAATTTTAGCTTTCAAAAAATCGTGTTTCTTTGTTCTAAAAGTTTTGGAAGTTTCCCGCCTGATGTCTACGAAATTTTGTGTAGTTATTTCATTCCGATCTTGTAACCAACGTAATTTTGTTTGTTTTCTCTTCTCTGCTGGTTTAATTCATTCCTGGTCGAACCATGGTTTGTTACTACGTATTTCCGCGTGTCCCAATTTTTCCTTTGCTGAAGTTTTAATGCTATCTCTAATCTCTCTCCTATTATCGCTACTACCAGGTAGTTATCAGTGTCACAATCAGCCCTTCTAAACGACCGAACACCTATTATGCTAGATTGTCTTCTTCTATCTACTAAAACGTGATTGATTTGATTATGTGGTTTTTCCGTCTGGTGAGGTCCAAGTATATTTATGAACGTCGCGACGTTTGAATTTTGTACACTTCACGATAAGGTATTTGGATGTTGCAAAATTCAACAGTCTAACACTGTTGTCATTACTTTTCCTATACAGACTTTCGTTCCCTATAATCGGTTTGAAGATATCCTCTCGTTCTACCTTCGCATTCAAATTCCCTAATAGAATTTTCATATGGTGTCGCGGAGTTTGTCATCCTTATCTTCTGTTGGGGCATGTATATTTAAAACAATAATATTACACCACCGACCCTTAAGAGTAACAAAAGAAAGACTATCAGTAACAAATTCAACTCGCTTAATTGCTGATATTATTCTTTGTGAACGAAAAACCCTGTTTCTAATTGGTGATTTTTATTTCCTTCCCCGTAAAAGAACGTAAAATTTTCGGAATTCACAATTTCATTTTCTTCCCACCTAACTTCCTGAACTTCTACTATAGTCCAGGAACTTTAATCAAAAAATGGACGTTTCTTCGGAAAAATTAGAAGCCAAGGTTTTTCTTCACAAAAACGTTCATTAGCTCATTCTAAATGACATATCAAAAGTCCCCGACTTTCTGCTGTACGCTTCCCCTTTTTTCGGGGGGTGGAAGTGGGGGAGGAAAACGCAATTTAAAATAAAATCAAATTCAGCTTATTTGCCTATTAACCTAAATATTCCGAATAAAAAAAAAAACTTTACCGGGAACGCTTAGCACATTTGCTCATAAATGTTTCACAGAAAGTCCCAAAGAATATCGGGTCGGGTTTCGGAAATATGACGTCATCAAAATGGCCGACACCAGAATTTGTAGTGTTTTGTGGGAATGGTTATAACTTCCCGCAGAATAGTGATAAAACCGTCGTTTTTGTTTCAGATTGAAGATAATTAATTACCAAATGCACGGAATGAAACGTGCTGTCTGCATTGTTAATTTCTTTCGAGACACAATAACAAAAAAACTAGTTTTTGAGTACCTGGTTTTAAGTATAAATGCAAATAACTCTGTAATCATAAAATATTTCAAAATATATATCTTCAAACAAAGGTTGTAGAACATTATAAAGCCTTTCCAACGGTACATGTACCTGCATTTTTTTTTTTGTAACTAAAACCAACTAAAAGAGAGAGGTCCAACTGCACAATTATTGGACCAGTATTTAGATATGGTGTTAATCCTCAAAGAGTTTATTAGGGCAGAGAGGATGGGTGACTGGAAGGCATATTTGTCTGCAGTGAAGAGGATGATTTCGTATTTCCACGCCGCAGAACATATTTTGTACGCTAAAAGTGCTAACTTGTTTGTACAAGACATGGTAAAGTTGGAGAACATAATGGATGGAGACATCTATAAAAAATTTACTGCAGATTTTTTCACTGTTAAGCGATCAGACAAATTTTTTAGTGGAACTCCAACAGATATGGTAATAGAACAGTCACTAATGAAGTCTTCAAAGATACGAGGAGGCTTTGTGCATGAAAGAAGTACAAAAGAGAATGTTTTAACTAAGTTTGTTGTTGGTTTGTTAAGTGCGAGCAACATTTCTGAAGGACTAGAAAACTTTTGTGGGATTTCGTTTGCAAGTGAAGAACAGCACATAGATGCACGAGAATCTCGAATCAAACGGGACCAAGATGTTAGGAAAGTATCAGAGTGGTTCAGTGCCCACACCCCTTTCCCAAATGTACAAGTGATCATGTCTATAGCAACAGGGCTTACAGGTAATGTGGAGAAGATAAACTGCTACGGTGTACTGAACATTGGAGCAACCATGATGGAAAGAAAAGTTGGTGACAATTTTCATGACATAAAATATTCTCGTACTGATAGGGTTCTTTCTCTTCAAACAGTGAACAGTCACCTTACGGTACATAATGTTACTGTGCCTGTCGATCTACTGCTGTTGTTTCAACGATTCAGCGTAATCAAAAATCAGATGATGACCTTCGAGCATGTTTAAATTTTGGCTCTTTTTGATGCAACTGGAATGAGAAAAACGAAGAAATTATCCTTATTCAACATCTTCAACCCAACCAATGTTCATCCTGATCTCGGAAACGCAAACTACGTCGTTGATGGAGGGTTCCTTCTTCATCGAGTGGTGTAACGTCAAAACGATTCTTTCATGGATATTTGTGATAAATATGTGGCATATGTGGAAAAACACTTCGGTCAAAACACTGTCATCGTATTTGATGGATATGGTAATCCTCAGAGAAATGTAAAAGGTATGGAGCAACTTCGACGGTGCTCGAAAGTAGCATCAACACCAATTATATTTGATGGAAACATGGTTGCGACTATGAGCCAAGAAAACCTTCTCGCCAATGCAAACAACAAAAGTAGGTTGATTGGTTTGCTCACTGATAAATTCAAAGCTGCCAATATTGATGTCAAACAAGCAGAGAATGATGCTGATGTCCTCATTGTAGAAACCGCATTCACGATATCAAAAATTAATTCTAATTCTACAGTTATTGTTGGTGAGGATATTGATTTGTTAGTAATCATGACAGCTCGAACTCCGCTGAATTTAGAATTTTTTTTTCTTGAAGTCAGGAAAAGGAAAGACAGAGCCGAAGATTTACCCATCAAGGAGATTAGAAGGTGTATGCAAAAATCACATTTTATTTCTACATGCTTTTTCAGGCTGTGATGGAACATCTGCCATTTTTCAGAAGAGGAAATCAGCTTGTTTGAAATTATTACAAAAACGTCAAGATTTAAAACATGTCGTAGAAATTTTTAATCGAAGTAATGTTTCCCATGCAGAAATAACTGAAAATGTCATACAGGTTTTTTTTTTTGGGGGGGGGGGTTATACGGTGCATCTGCAAATGACATTTCACTAAATGATTCCCATTATCATTATTTCACCAAATTAGTGAAGAGAATTAAGCCTGTTCATTTAAAAGCCCTACCACCGACTTCAGCTGCAGCACAACAACATTTGTTTGGGATTTATGACCACGTACAAACATGGCTCGGAAACCAACTTAATCCTGAGGAGTGGGGTTGGGTTATGAAAGACAATTTGTTAGTACCAATTCGATAAACGCAGCCACCTGCTCCGCCGTCCCTTTTAAAAATGATTTTCTGTTCATTATTTAAAGGATGCGGCAATGTGTATGGATGTCGAAAGCTAGGTCTGTTCTGCTCTCTTGCTTGTGCAAATTGTCACGGACAATCCTGTTTGAATGTCACTCCAACGGAAGGAATCTCTGAATGTGAAATACTCATGGATGCCGAAGAAATAGAGGTAACAAACCAGGTCGACCTGCTATAATTACAATTATTATTTATCAATCAGCAAAGGAACTCAATAAGTAAACAATTTCAGGTAAGTTGAATAGTTTACATTTCTTATTCATTATTACTCTGAAGTTTACATTTCTCATTCTACAAACGATAAGAATCTATCGCCCAAAGTTGTAAATCCTCATTTTTGTACGTGTGTCTGGGGTATGTGTGACTTACGGATTCTAATGCGATATTAAATCTTATATCCAACTTTTTTCAAAATTAAAAAAAGTAGGCTTATATTGTCTTTACAAGAGTCGGTCTATTAAATAAAACAACATACCTTCCTTACATTTCAAAATACAAAAAATGCAGGTACAGGTATCGTTGGAAA
Source organism: Thermobia domestica (assembly GCF_964235325.1). Classification (NCBI taxonomy): domain Eukaryota; kingdom Metazoa; phylum Arthropoda; class Insecta; order Zygentoma; family Lepismatidae; genus Thermobia; species Thermobia domestica. The sequence continues at coordinate 202,869,962 of NC_137462.1, read as the reverse complement.
GGCTTTATAATGCTCTACAATCATTGTTTGAAGATATATTTTGAAATATTTTATGATTACAGAGTTATTTGCATTTATACTTAAAACCAGGTACTCAAAAACTAGTTTTTTGTTATTGTATCTCGAAAGAAATTAACGATACAGACAGCACGTTTCATTCCGTACATTTAATAATTAATTATCTTCAATCTGAAACAAAAACGACGGTTTTACCACTATTCTGCGGGAAGTTATAACCATTCCCACAAAACACTACAAATTCTGGTGTCGGCCATTTTGATGACGTCATATTTCCTAAACCCAACCCGATATTCTTTGGGACTTCCTGTGAAACACTTACGAGCGAATGTGCTAAGCGTTTCCGGTAATTTTTTTTTATTCGGAATATTTAGGTTAACATGCAAATAAGCTGAATTTGATTTTATTTTAAATTGCGTTTTCCTCCCCCACTTCCACCCTGGAAAAAAGGGGAAGCGTACAGCAGAAAGTCGGGGACTTTTGATATGTCATTTAGAATGAGCTAATGAACGTTTTTGTGAAGAAAAACTTTGGCTTCTAATTTTTCCGGAGCAAAATGCTAAAGTTCCTGGACTACTAGGTACACCTTGTCTCAAAAAGGTTGAGCGCATTCTTTATTGGTGTTTTGAGGCAAAAATTTTCTAAGTCCAGCTTCGGGTATCTTCAGGAAAAAGTAAGCCAGGTTCGAACCTCCAAGCCAGCCTTTGCAATCGGGAAAAAGTTTGCAGATGTGTTTTTCTTCTTTTAAATATAATAAAACTTGTTACCAAGTGTTTAAAAAAGCAACATTGATTGAAATACTTAATGATACAATATTTCGAAACCTTGCACATGCTTGTTTGTCATTTAGCTCTCTATACGTAATGGAGCATTTAAATACGTTAAAGAATCTTTCCATATGTAAAAGAATGCTCAAAGTTAAGAAATAGAACATAATTATCGCCTGAGTACTAAAATAAAAGTCAAAGTAGAACAGAAACAGCGTTTGTCATGGATATGAATGTCATAATTATCTTGAGATCCGTTATACATCGCTAGAAGCTTAGTTCTAGAAGTCCTTGTGTTAGCTCATTGGTAAGCTGTCGGATTTCAAATCATAAGGTTGTGAGTTCGAATCCCATCTGGGTCAATACTTTTTTTAAAATTATATTTTCCGCAATGCATGAAAAATTATATAAAATAATTACATTAAAATACATAAGTTGTTTATATATAACATAATAATTGCAGAACATAGTAATTATTATGTTTAAAATATAACATCTGAGATAATTTTCACAGTAGGTCGTTATTATATATGAGAATGTTAAATACAAGTTAGGAAAATCGTTTAATAGCAATAAATAAGTTATGTAGTGTATTTATTTGCAGCTATTTGTCATACAGATTTAACTTCTCAATATTCTCATTACAGTATGTTATTTATATTCGTGAAATACAGTATATTCCTACGGATATAGAAAGTGTATAAACAGAGTATCCAAAGTCGTATCCTGCTTCAAGACACATAGCTTTTCCCGATCCCCTTAACGTCACGGGAAGAAACACAAATTCTCTTTAGAACGGAATGTCGTTACTTAGAGTCTCATTCGAAAACGTTGAATATGCTTTTGTGTATTCATCTCTCTCTCTCTCTCTCTCTCTTTTGCTTTGTTTATGTGTGTGTGTGTGTTGCGGAATATCCCAAGTTGAATACAACATTTGCAAAGTATATGAGCATCATTGTCATCGAATACCAGAAATTGAAAGTCGTGTTTCTTCAGGTTAGGTTTGCGTGTTCATGTTAGCTCACTGGTAGAGTACGGACTTGCCACTGAAGAGGTCTTGAGTTCAAAGCCTACAGCTAATTATCATTCTTTTGTTAGTAGGATTGCACAGAAATCGGATACAAGGAGTGGTTTACTTCTAGAAATATTTTCAGAAGCGTTTAGGTAGCCCTAAAAAGGGCTGTTTTCGGGAGTTAAGGCGGGGACATTAATATTGTGTCCAAGACCCTTCTGAATTTATTACACGCTCCATTCTTCTGGGCATGGAATCTATTACATGGGTGACAAATCTATCTCCTTCCCCTACCTCCAGCCATGCTTCGGAAACAAGATGCCACAGGTCATCCTGAGTTCTTGGTGGATCTGCCTCAGGCCAACTTTCCCTTAGAGTACGCTTCACTTCTGCTCACATATTTTCCATGAGATTGAGGTCTGCTCCACGAGGCGGCCAGTCGATTAAATCAATCTCAGGGTGCCCTGCGAACCATTCCTGAACCACACGGGAATTATGTATTGGCGACTGATATTGCTGGAACTGAATTACACCATCAGGCTGAAACAGATGGCACCATGATATTACTGATAATGTCTAAGTACTGAGCATTGTCCAGATGTCCTTCAATTCTATGAAGCTGTCCTGCTCCGCGACTGGAAATCCAACCCCAACATAAAATAGATACATGGTCACTGCGATTGCAAGCAGCCACATATCCATGGTCATATCGGGTGCCTCTCGGACGATACACAAAACGGCGTCCCTCCTTTGATGTTGTGAATATGGATTCATCTGAGAAAACTACGTTTTCCCAATTGAGACCCACATTCGCCTGTGCAAACGCGAGACGGTAAATTTTGTGGTCGTCTGAGAGTTTTTCCTTCACGGCAGCAACACGGCCACGTAACCCAGCATGACGAAGCCTTCGCAAAGCTGTATGCTTACTACCAGGAAAGAGAGAAGCTTCCCTTATCTGTCTAGACGTCCTTAGTGAGTCTAACCGGGCTTCGTTTACTAATCTCGCATCTTGGGCTTCGGTTGACACATGCGGACGACCAGGAGATCGTAAATTACCAGTCTGACCTGTAGCACCATATTTCCGAATCCATTGCCTTCCTGTAGAGGCCGGGACACTTACTCGCCTGCTAGCTGCAGTTGCAGAATAACCTTCCAACTCCCATAAAGTAATTACTGATGTACGTCTATCCATAGTTACCAATGTTCTGAGCTGTGAGAAGAAAGCAATAGGTAAAAGCTAGTACCTGGCGTGTGATTGGTTACTTGCACGACACGCCTATTGTGGGGAACAGCGTTGCCAGATCTAGCATAATGATGCTAGATCTAGCATAATTTGCATGTCTCTAGCACCTAGCATCTTGCTTTTAGCATCCTGCCCAAATCTAGCACAATTTCAGCAAGTTATCAAAAAGCCGTAAAACCTGGAGAAGTTGGCCATGGGAAGAAAAAGAACGGCAGAAATGTATCCTCTTCCATTGATTCATACACTCGGTAAACCATACAGGCAGTCTTATTTTCCTAAGTAAGTTCGGAACGGCTTTGGGCTTTTTTTTTGTGGCTCCACCCAGGGTTTTCTAATCCTTTAACTCCGAGGCATGGGCGGAGCTATGGGGGCCATTCTCCCCCCAACTTTTTGACAACTTCACCATCTTTACTTCTGACTTCATGATCATATCTATTCCTGAAATGACAGCTCCGAGACCGACCAAAAATCTGCCCCCTTCCCCAGCAGACGATTCCCAACTCCGCTTATACTGCGAAGTAATTTTCTTTCAAAATATGTAAACAAAAACTTTGCATTCATTTATACGATATATACGCCATTGAGTTTGGCAACGACTGCAGTAATTTAGTTGAGTTAAAATTTTGGTGCGTGAAGTATTGAGTTCTATCCATGCATTCTTGCTCTCTGTGTATTTTAAGTTACGTTATCGTATCTCAACTTTGTTTTTTTTTAAACTCCTGAATTAAGTTCGATCAGGTTTTGGAATAATTCCGAGCTGTGATTCTGGCAACGCTGGTGGCGAACGACTTGGTCAACGACTCGCGAAAGAAATCTGAAAATGGTGCGCCGTAATAATAATAATAAAAACAGTTTTTATAAAGGAATATTAATACATACGAAAAGCTGTTTAAAGAATGAATTGTTATACTGACTTTACACGTATAGAAACATATACCATATACCAAACAGATTGAGCGATATGATTATAGCTGTTTTGATACGAACACTTTCGAAGTCCAACTTCGGGTGTCTTCGGAAAACGGTAAACTAAAGCTGCTGGTTCGAACCTCCAAAGCCAACCTTAGTAATCGGGAATAGATGTACAGATATGTTTTTCCTTCTGTTAAATATAATAAGACATGTTGAAATGGTATTAACTGTAGAAAAAAAAGTAACATTGATTGAAATACTTAATGATACAATATTTCGAGACTATGTATTCACACTCTCGTTTCGTCATTGTGATTTCCATACATATGAGCTCAGTTATATTTCAGAAGCAGCTTCCGAAAAGCGGTCATGTTAGCTCAGTGGTACACCACCGAGCGTTTAAATCGTGAGTTCGACACCCGTTTAGGTGAGATTCTTTTATGATATTCTACTTTCCTCAATGCATGAAAATTATGTAAAATAGTTACATTACAATTCATAAGTTGTATATATATTTTCATATCATCAGTTGTATATATGAGTTGAATATATATATTCGTATCATCAGTTGTATATATCAGTTGAATATATATATTCATATCATTTCACGACATAAGTAATTCTTATCTTTAAAATATAACATCTGAGGTATTGACAGAACGTCGGTGTGTTATGTGTGAATATTGAATACAAATTTTAAAAATCGTGTAATAGCAATAAATAAGTTATGTAATGTATTTATTTGCAGCTACTTTCATCGCAGATAACTTCTCAATATTCGCATTACAGCATTTAGGTAGAGCATATCGAAAATCAGATCGTGGTTCAAGACAAAAAACTAGCTAACCCCAAACTGTCACGTAAGAAATTCACGAATCGCAAAAGTAAAGTGAAGAGATTGAGAGCGGTAATTCCTTAATCGCTCTCTCTTAACTCTCTCTTATCTGCATTTATACATATAAAAGTGTATGTATGTATGTTCCAACATAACTCATGTATGCCTAGAGCAGGGTTTCTCAACCTGGGAGTCGCGGCCTCAAGGGAATATAGGCAGAAGAGATAAATATAGTTAGAATCTAATACCAGAAATTATTTTTAAATATTATTTTTAATTTTGTTCTGATAGGCATACTTTTATTTTTTATACACACTGTAAAGAACAATAAAAAAATAAGTCTGAACATTTCCAAAGGGTGTAGAATTCATGTTACTATTCGGTTCAAAGTCTCTTGTCGCGAATTCTGTCGAGAAATTTGAAGCTTAAAATATACAAAACGATAATCATGCCTGTTGTTCTGTATGGTTGCGAAACATGGTCGATGGTCGCTTACTCTGAGGGAAGAACATAGACTGAAAGTATTTGAGAACAAGATCCTTAGACGAATATTCGGACCCAAGAGGAACGGGAATGGGGAATGGCGGAAACTTCATAACGAGGAACTACATAATTTATACGGTTTACCCAACATTGTTAGGGTCGTCAAGTCTAGGAGGCTTAGGTGGGCAAGTCATGTGGCTAGAATGGAAGAAAGTAGAAACGCTTTCAAAGTCTTGACTGGAGGACCAATCGGAAAACGACCATTAGGAAGACCTAGGCGCAGATCTTAGGGCAATATTAAGATGGATCTCGCTGAGATAAGAATACAAAGTAGAAACTGAATCCAATTGGCTAAGGATAGAAGTCAGTGGAGAGCTTTTGTGAATGCGGCATTTAACCTCCGGGTTCCATAGGCCATAGAGTTAGTTAGTTAGTAGAGTTGTTTAAAAATGAATTTAAATCAAAGAGGTATGATATAAAACTAATGAGAACTGTATATAGAAATACTAGAAAAATACACATGCAACAAAACCTGCACATTGAAATACAATTAAAATTAAAACCTAATGAGATACCTAAGCATGGTGTAATTTCACTAGTGCAGCAATGCCCGGTTCAATCTTCATGACAAACATTATCAAGCCATTTTGAAATGATAAGCGATTTCTTATCTTTGTTTTAATGTTTACCATAAAAAAACACACTTTCGCACAAGTACGATATAGCAAATGGAATTATTACTTTTAAAGCAGCAATCACCAGACCAGGATACTCTTCTCTCCTCATCAGGCAGAACTTGTCCAAGTCTTTGTTACAGAAAACCAGTTGCAAAGACTTGTCGCATGATCATTCTATTATTTGGTCAAGAAGTTGTGGGCTTAGATCGGATACATTAATGGCCTCTTTAATGAAGGAGTTTAACATCCATCTTGAACCAGCACCTTCGTCGTTGGGAATATATATATTACAGTTACTGTATCCACTGTCAGTGCCGGGCGCCGAAAAAAGGGGCCACACATTTCGGAGGAAGTGTGTTACTCATGTTAGGAAAGTGCATGTGCACATGTGTAAAATAGAAGGAAAAACGTAGTAAAATGTGCTCAAAATTAAGGAAAGGTAGGGTTTACTTTGAAAATGATATTGAGCTTCGTGCCAACCATGGCGGCGCTTCGTAGCTAGTCTGTCGACGTCACTCATATATACGGTGACATCGTACTATACTATCGCCCCGGGCGCTGATTTTCCATGGCACTGTTCACTATAAACAAAAAATGGATTCTACTATTATAGAAATAGGTATGTTAAAAATCCCACACAAGCTTATTATAAAACAAATTATAAAAGGGTCGCTGGCAAGAGCGTGTGATAAAAGGGGATCGTGATAGGAATTAGGTTGAGAACCACTGGCCTAGAGTAATTTTAACCACATTTCTTATAATTTCAAAAAGAGTGCTGTCGGGTTAGCTATGCTGAATGGGAGGGGGATACATATAAAAGATTGCTAGAAAATGATCGATATTAGATTCATAGTTTTCGGGGTCGCTTAGATAAATAGTGAGACTTTCAATTTCGCTTAACTCCGATTAAGCTCTCATTAGTAGGGATGGGCACGAACGACTTTTCTTTGAAACTCGACTCGACTCGAAACAGACATCTTTGAAGTCTACTCTTGGGCTCGGCGCGAAAAATATCTTCCAACTCGACTCGGATTAAAGTCAAATCGAATCAAAACGAGCAAAATCCTGTGTGTAGTCCTACCTAGACAATACATAGACAATAATTATTCTATCATCAATTATACTACTATTACTACAAATAATAATAATAATAATAATAATAATAATAATAATAATAATAATAATAATAATAATAATAATAATAATATTATTATTATTATTATTATTATTATTATTATTATTATTATTATTATTATTATTATTATTATTATTATTATGACAACACCGTGTACAAACATGAACGATAGATGGTTAGTAAAGGAATACTAAAAGCTAGTTGACTGCCGACGTCGGTAGTCATGAAGTCTACAAGGCAAAGACATCGTTCATTATCCTAAGTTGTAAGCGTCGGTGGACTACAGATGGTCAACTATTGACCTCTCGCCAGAAATTGGTGGCCCCGCGGCGACGATCCGTGGTGGCCCCAGCTCGATTTTGAAAACTTTACTAAAAGCGGCAGAGACGCGATGAAACGCCAACGAACCACAAAATTACTCTCCCAAAATATGTTAAAATGCCTATATGTGTAATTTATTTATATTTAGGTGAATCAAAAAAACACAAAACAAATACCCGGGATGGACGTGAACTATCAATATTACGATTACTAGGCACGTGTTCTTCTGACTTCCCCACGGAAACGATCATAAAAAGCTTGGTTGTTGAAGGATAAATCATTGACGTCTTAATTTAGCCAATCAGACAAACCCCTACATCTCGAGTTCTAGGAGGTGATACCGTGAACCGTTTCAAATTTATTGCTTTCTGGTGGAGTACTATCCATGCGCAAAATTTGAGCATAATAGCCGACATGCATCTTCGGTGCCTCTTATCTTTAGTACAATTTTAACCAGAGATGGTGTGGGTAAATGTAAATTTGATCCACGACCCACTATCACCCACCACCCAAATGCCCCATTGGCCAACTCTGACCCATCAACCATCGTGATCCACTCTGACCCACCACCAACTATGAACCACTCTGAACCATTGCGACCAACTCCGACCCACCAAAACCCATCGACATCAATTCTGACCGATGACCCACATCCTCCTCTCCATTGACTAAAGAGGTTACACTTCTAATAAAACAAGACTGTGAAATTATCACTTATCGGAGTTTGAATTTCTACCGTCAATGGCTCAAGCACCTCTGTTACAATACTGGTGCATCTGAACTTTACGATATATAATGGCAAAGTGTTTCTCATCTTCCGAATTAAAATGAATTTAAATTTATCATATATAATTATTTCTTTGTTGCCTTACAGACACATTTCAGTAGAAAATAGGGTGAAATTTGAAAGTTTTGAATCAAGGAAAAGTAGACCAACGTAAAAAAAAAGAAAGAGAGAGAGAGAGAGAAAAACTAATTTTCTATATAATTAAGCATGCCGTACTAATTGAAAATGCCCATGTAATTAAGTTTAGAATACAAATTTTATGGCCATTTTTCTCTAACTTTATGGCTTGATTGCCTTATGCTCGGAACGCTCCATATATTAAACACCAGCTTCAGCAATTATAAATAGAAAGCAGTGGGTATAAAACTCAAAAAGAACTTTAGTTTGCATTACTCAATTTGTTTCTCAACTAATATCAATCGTTTTCGATTATTTTTACAAATCAACCCACTACCAATTTCCAATATATAGAAAATGCACCCCCGTCCCCCCGCTCATAAAAGACAATTTTAAAAATGCCAGGACATATTCTCTTTATTTTTAATAAAGAGTTATATGCTGAATTTCAGCTCTCAGTTGAACGGCTTGTGAGATACTAAATTATTCGCAAAAATTCGGACTTCTACTCCCCCTAAGGATATGTATTATAATGAAAGTGACACGCGTATGATAACTTCCCAGTTGGGATTGGAGCCTGGTATATACCAAACGTCAATTCATTTGACTTTGCAATTTGACCGTGATGATAACGCAGACATACATACTTTCAATTTTTTATGATACATATCCTCATTTCATATGTTACAGATGATTCAAAAATATTTTTTCAAGCAGTTAGCTCATCTAGAATCTCACAGGCTGCATCCCAAAATCCAACTCCTACTATCCTATGACAATCCAAAAGTGACTGAACTTTTTTTATTAGGAACAAATGACAAAAGAAAAATGGAGATTTTGAAAGTAAATTGTAGAAAAGCTCGGTGCCCCCAAAACTACATATTTCTCCGCCCCTTCATCCCGAACTTAAAAATAAAACTTAATTCGAATATGGTTAATTAGTGAATTTATTACAGTTAAATTCCACTCACTACATCCTACAGCTACAACTATGTAACAAAAAATAACAACTGTGCAGGGGTGCCCACAAGGAGGGCTATGACGCAAAGTGCGTCATTGAAATATTTGGGGGGGTTAAAATATCTGTATAAATATGTTTGAGGGAGTGTAAAAATTAATCGAAAAGAAGATTTTTTCATGGAAGAACACCTACGGGTAGACAATTGGGGGGGTGCGTCATGGACATAAGGGGGGGGGCACCACTGCAACTGTGAAACATGTTCTGAATTACTATTAGATTTCTTACGCTATTATTAAACATATTAGAATAGTAAAAGAGGATTGTTCGTGAAATAGTATATTTGCTCTTGATTTTTAACTTTTTCATACGAAAAAAAAAAAATAAAATTTTATTCAAGTTTTAAACTTTGCGCTCTGAAAATATGTTGCCCTCTAGGCAATGGGACTAATCTGAAATGTGGACTAATGTGGACTAATGGGAAATGCTGCACTGTTAGCGGCGCTCAAAACTTACGATTCGATTCTAATATCGGTTGATTTCGATATCTTTATGTCGCTACGTAACCACCCTGGGTGCTAATGGGAGCTTAATTGGACTTGAATTGAAAGTAGAGCTATTCACCTAAGCGACCACGAAACTATGGATTCGATACTAATATCGACCCGTTTCTAGCATTTTTGATATGTATCCCGACAGTACTCTTTTTCCAGACAGTAAGAAATATAGTTAAAATTGCTCTAGATATATCAGAATTATGTTGAAACACACACATAAATTAACTTTTATATTCTGTATAAATAGAGAGTGAGCGAGCGAGCGAGCGAGAGAGGGCGACTCAAAGCATCACGACTTCCACATTGCAAAAGCATATATCAGGAATTGAATTGAAAATCTATGTAAAGACTTTCTGCTGTGGCATGCTTCATAAGGACAATTCCAGTCTGCTCACGTGACCTTTGGGGTTCATGATTTTTTTTTTTGCGAGCGTTCCGACTTTGGATTCTCTGTTTATACCCTCTGTTTATGCATCGAGTCACTTTTCAAGAACATAAATGACATTCTGTATTATGAATGTTGAGAATTACCCTCTATATGACAAATGGCTGCAAATAGATACATACATGATTTATTTATTGCTATGGAACGAGTTTCTTAACTTGTATTTACATCCTCATATATAATACCGACCTACTGTGAAAATTAACTCAGATGTTATATTTTAAACATAATAATTACTATGTTCTGCAATGATTATGTTATATATACACAACCTATGTATTTTAATGTAATTATTTTATATAATTTTTCATGCATTGCGGAAAATATAATTTAAAAAAAAGCATTAATCTAGACGAGAATCGAACTCTCAACCTTATGATTTGAAATCCGACAGCTTACCAATGAGCTAATACAAGAACTTCTGGAGCCATGCTTCTAGCGATGTATAACGGATCTCAAGATAATTATGACATTCATATCCATTACAAACGCTGTTTCTGTTCTATTTTGACTTTTATTTTAGTACTCAGGCGATAATTATGTTCTATTTCTTAACTTTGAGCATTCTTTTACATATGGAAAGATTCTTTAACGTATTTAAATGTTCCATTACGTATAGAACGCTAAATGACAAACAAGCATATGGTGACATTAATAAAAGGTTTCGAAATATTGTATCATTAAGTATTTCAATCAATGTTGCTTTTTTAAACATTTGGTAACAAGTCTTATCATATTTAAAAAAAGAAAAACACATCTGCAAACTTTTTCCCGATTGCAAAGGCTGGCTTGGAGGTTCGAACCTGGCTTACTTTTTCCCGAAGATACCCGAAGCTGGACTTAGAAAATTTTTGCCTCAAAACACCAATAAAGAATGCGCTCAACCTTTTTGAGACAAGGTGTACATCCTGTATTTCTCTAACTCACTCGTTACAGATTTTAACGCGCCTGCCCTATAAAGACTTCTAATGTTCCATGTTCCAAATCTCATGTCCATTTTCTTGTGCTGAGGTCGTGCCAAGTTATCAGTCCTGGTCCGAGGCTTCTGTGAATGTTTCAGAACAAGTGTCTCTTTTATTTATTTATTTATTTATTAGTTTTTTACAGGGTGAGGTTGTTCGTCCAACACAAAATCCCAAGCTGGAGGACCACTTCTTGTCGTCTGTAAGCGACTGCTTATTCAGTATATTCGCAGCTAACCTCTGTATCTAGAGGCCTTCTCCTCGATCCGCAACCTGAGGACGCACCATGCCGTGGTGACAGCAGAACCCACATTGCACGGATAGTAGTTATTACATTTGGTAATATTCTTTTTAAAAAATTTGTGCAGCGTTGAATAATGCTTCTTTAAGCAACTCCTTAATGCTTTTCTATATATTAAACATCTAATACTATTTCTGTTTTTTGAAATAATACATCCCTCTCAAGAGGTTTTGAATTAACTTGGAATTGAGAACACTGACATTATTTTGTTCGTTTGGTCATAAAACCGTTGACTACTTGCCTAAGCAAATCAACTCACCAGTTTTTCGCGGACGAGCAGAAATCTGAAGGAGCCTGCTTTATGGTAATAAATGCAGGAAAATCTTTAGTTCCAACAAGCTCAGAGCATCCAGTCTATATAAGTAACGCAAAATATAAACAGCCCTTAGTTGTGAATAATTAACCTACATTTACCTATTATATCTAATGCAGATTGACCAGCAATGCGATGATAACTTGTAAGGTCTAAATAAGGATTGGCAATATTTAGACTACGTAATTATGGCAACATATTTCTCCACAGACACCGAGAAATATACATTTCACTATTCAGAGTTCCGTTGGTCACAAACGCTGGAGGAAGTCTCTCATTTTGTACCATTGCTTGCCAAATCATCATCATCATTGGAAATTTGGATTTTGACGCACCATTTCCTTATAGGGGATTTGTACACTTTCTCCCACTCCGACCATATGGCTATTTTACACGATTTTCTAGAATGCTTCTTTACTTTATTAACGTGTTCTATTCCTTGCCACTTTTTGCCCCTATCGGAATCGAATTCCAACTGAGTTTGTTTTCCCACCACGGAAACATGCGAAATCTTCAGTTTTGCAGCAGTTTGTTGCATTGATAGTTTTGGTTGTTTCAAAACCAACTTTCTTGTTTCTTCTACTATCCTTTCGTTACATGCTGTGGGCTAGGGGCCTAGATTCAGGGGCGGATCCAGGATGGACTTTTGAGGGGGCGGTGGGTTGTAATTTGTTAGAGCTACTTTTAAGAGGCCCAAACTCTGGGATGGGTTTTATTTATATATAAAATAAGGAAGTTCCCTCTTCTTGGGGGGGGGGCGATCGCCCCCCCTGGATCCGCCCCCGTCTAGATTTGTGTTGTATCGAACATCATCAGTTTCCAGAAAACGTTTGATGACCGGATAGATCATTCTCACACATACATCTTGGTTTTTGAAAGTCGATAAACACGATTGTGTGCTCGGAAAAATCTAATAATCAGCATTTCTGTATCTTTTGCTTTCGGCAAGTTTGCCACTTGCACCACACTTCTGCAGACAAATACTGAATATCTACTGCATCCCGTATATACTGCTCCCTCCCAGGCACGTAGCCAGGATTTCGTGAAGGGGGGGGGGGTCCGTGACATGAGATACTGTGGTCATCACAACAGAGGCTCGATCATTCTAAACTATTTTACTTGAACATATATTGGTTCGTTCAGCCAGGATTTCGTAACGGCGGGGGACGGGGGGGGGGACGACATGAAATTCTGAATGCTCAGGAGCTCTAGCAATCTAAACTACTTTACTATCAACATATATTGGTTTGTCAGGACAATAAAATTAGAATATGTTAGTAAGTATTTTAATAACAAACTATGAGAAATCTCGAGTAAAATAATAATAATAAAAAACATGCTGAAAAATATTTTACAATATTTACATCCTTCCTCTGTTCATTCAAATATAACAATTTTCCTTTCATTATAACCTCAACTATTGTAAAAAGTACATATTCACTATTATAGAAAGTACATACTCAATAATGTTTTGTAAAATATTTTACATTTGCGTTCCTTTCTCTGTTGAACTGTCTGTTCCAATGACAGGTTATAGGAGCAGTAGAAAATTGTTTTTGAAATAACATGTTTGATACTGCAAAGATGCGATATCGAAAATTTATGATACAAAATGTCGACGTTACTATACTTTCGGAAGCTTGAAATCTCCCTTGAAATCCCCCTGACTAGTAGTAGGAATTCTGAGAATTCCGTAACTCTTCTAGAAATTCTGAGAATTCCGTAACTTTTCTAGAAATTTCAAATTCCCTGACTGTTCCAGGATATCTCGATCACTTCGCCACCATGCATTTCAAGTATTATAAATCTAATAATAAGAAAGAGTAACTATTCTATCAGGCCTTGTTTCCATTTTGTACTAATACACAATAACACACTGAACAAGCTATGTGATAATATGTAAAAAACGCTATCACGTAAAACTTTCAACACAATAACTGTCTTCATCAGACTTCCACTCCTTCTTACTGCTTGGGAGTTGGTCATCACTTATATACTTTTCGGAGATCAACTTTTAATTATCCTTAGAGTATATAAGTGATGACCAACTCCCAAGCAGCCAGTAGGAGTGGAAGTCTGATGAAGACACAGTTATTGTGTCGAAACAGTTACGTGATAGTGTTTTTTTTTTTTTACATATTATCACATAGCCTTGCTCAGTGTGTTATTGTGTATTAAGAAAGAGTAACCAGAAGCTTCCTGATTTTGTAAAAAAATTTTAACGCGATCCATCTTTTTCTCATTTCATTTTTTCATCCTTCCTTATTTTTCTCATTTCTCGTCTCGAAGGGGGGGTCCGGACCCCCCCTTGGCTACGTGCCTGTCCCTCCCGTACCCAATGGTGTTAACTCTAATTTTGTAACAATGAACCTGAATCATACATTAATTCTAACAAAGGATCAATACTATCTGCCATTAGCTTCTCGACGCAGCTAATCATTTCTTGTGTATCAATTTTGGGTGAATTCTCACTGGTGAACACTAGTTTACTACAGTAGAACATTAGATGCAGTTTTACTAGAGTACATACACTTTTCATCTTGAAATTAGAACTTCATGAACAAATTTCTGTTCGGTTTATCTTAGACATGGATACGATTCCTGGTAGTATAGCGTGGCTTTCGATTAAACGTTAAGCTGTAAGCTCTCATCTTAATTACATAGGTTCAGCAAGTTGGCAATATTGGAACAAATACATCAATTGCATCACTATTACGAAATAATATCACACTGGGAATCGAACTCATGAATACTTAGAGCTAGGGTAGTAGGTATCCTTAACCCATTATAAAATTCTGCAATAATGCTGTTCGATGTGATTTTGATTGCTTTGAGCTTAAATGGAGACCCGGGTTGGTCTGAGTCTGGGTTTGGCTCAGACCTATCTAAGAAACAAAACCCAGACGCTCATTTAGTGATCAAAAAGTAGAGTATGTTGCTGTAAAAGAGCAACTTTAACTCTTAGAACATCAAACAGATTCATATAGTTACATTGAATTATAATATTTATCTTTACGATGCAATTCACTGTGTTTGTAAAATATTTGTTTTCATTAATATTACAAGTTGATCCTCGCAAATCTTCGGTTCGATGTACGCTATAGGTTGAAACTGAGAGTAATTCTGAATGTTTACATTCAACTCTTGTTTTAGGGGGGTACACAACTAACTTGCGGTTAGACAAACATTGGCGCTCAATTCCAAATATGATTATGACATGTTAAAGGAAGTATATATGTGGGTTGATAGTAACATTTGCTAAATATTGCACCGCTAAATAATACAGCAATAATCGATTGTTGTTTATAGTTATCCTGTGTTCACGTTGCTTATGGAATAAATACTTGCGGATTCTATACAAGTAATTACAGCCTTATTTACATTTAATGCGGCTTTGTATGAAAAATAAACAGGCAAGCACATTTATGATCAGCATAATCACTATCCATTTTCAAATAAAGGCAGACAGGTGCCGAACGAAGCAGAGCAACAACTGTTAACTATTAAGAACTAGCGTTACTCACAGACTAAGATGTTTTTGTATTATAAATAGGCTTTAGTGAGAAGCATTTGATGGATATCGTTTGAAAGAAATTCTCGGGTAATAAAATATATATGCGCCAAATTATAATTCATTTACGTATTGTAAATACTCAAATTGCATTAAATTGTATTTCTTATGCAGGAATAATGGTTTCGAATCACATAACGGCAATAGAATATAGTAAATGTACGGAAGACAGTTTAAGACAAGCAATACAGTATAAACTGGAGTGATGCTAATTAGCCTCTTTGAAATTGCTGAAAGATTTTTGTTGATATCAGAGTTGATACATAATAAATCACTTACCTGAGGACCTAATATACATAATTCTCCGATTTCATTAATTCCTTTACATTGCTTCGTTTCTGTATCCACAATTTTCAGACTGGTACTAAAAGTTGGTTTTCCAGAGCACATCACATCAAATCCTGGAGATGGATCTGCCATTGTTACCATTGGTGACGTCTCGGTCATTCCGTATGCTACAAATAGAAACTAATGCTATAGCAAGCAGTATGTGATCATTTTTAAAATGTAGCATTATTTTATTTTACAAACAACACAGTATGATGATGGTAATAACATATAGCCTAATTGCTTCGCTGCTGACGTTCCGATTAAACTCTATCCTGTAGGTACTATAAGAACTGTTGTTATCAAGAGTTAACAGATGACATTACTGCAATACTAAATACGTGATTTCTATGAAATATTCATGCCGTATACATACTATTCCATCGATCCAAATTAATTAATCAAAATTTACCCTCCTTGCTGGTATAGCGGTTAGCGTGTGTGTATTTGGAGCATTAGGTCACGGATTCAATTCCACTCTAAACTGTAGATCTGCTGCAATATAGCCTCGCTGTGGACGCAGGATATATACAAATCAATCAAAGTAAGATCTACCGTAACAAAATCGATTTTAGAAAGGATAAAACTGAGAAATAATCAGGTCAGACGAGTTGGAAACAACGTGAAACATAGGGTCTTTTTAATCAGTTAGGCACCAGTTATACACAGCTCTGAAAATTTTGAGGAGCTGTGGTGGCTCAGTGGTATATTACTCGCCTCTGGTGCGTGGGGTCCCAAGTTCGATCTAAGCTCGCGCCAAGTATACTTTGTGATGGACAAATACCGTGTGCGTGGGTTCTCCTGTTTCCTCCCATTTTCTTCATTCCACCATTTCACCCATCATCTTCACTATCTCCATAATGGAAGGACGTTGAACAGAAATTCATTTCATTTCTAAGACTTTTCTAAACCTTACCCCAAAGTAAGAAAAAAGACTTGGTTCTCTATTCGGCATTGCTCTTAGGTGTTTGTCTACTGCAAATTCACTAGCATTCGTTCGCTAACATAATTACAATATAACGTCTCCCTTACAAGAAAATACAGTCGACTTCCGGTTTACCGGGGACGGCTTAATCAGTACTCGCCGAAAAAGAAAAGATTTACATCCAGTTTCCTTCCAGACATGCTTTTGAGGGGCACTGCCCAAAGGAGCTCTGAGAGTACTCCCGGAGGACACAAAAATAATACGTCTATAATATAATAATAAATAGAATAGTACCAACAGTGCCCCCCAGAGTATTAAGAGTGCCCCCCGGGAACATTTTTTCTGAAAGAACGACTGTTTACATCTATCGCAAGAATCATCAGCAGGCACATTAGAGAAAAAGAGATAGAGATACAATAGACATGGAATTTATTAATGAAGTTCGAGTTGAGAAGAACTTTTCAGATCTTCCCCGCCCTTCCCCCTTAACCAAATATTTTTAACAACCTAACTAGTTACAAATCCTTTCCTCACGTAACAGAACATTTTCTGTGTCCTGTCTCCCACCTAGTACACACTGTTATTTTCTGCAATAGAAGGTTTTCCTGTGCGTTTCTGTTCGATTTAAAAATGATAAGAATCACCCCACTTCTATTTATTTGCTGAAAGAAAAATAAATCCATATTCACGTATTTACTTTAGAAAATGAAATGCCTTGAAATCTAAATGAATAAAGATGACAGTGATCTCTCGATAAAAGGGTTGTCTATTTTATGAAATAAAAAGTCTCGAAATGGTGCTTGAAAGAACAACGAGGTATTATACAGTATTTCTGGTATGTTCTGAAACTTTATTAAAGCATAATTCCTGAAAGTACAGTACAGGTAAGACGCCATATAGCATTTTTCTATTCATTATATAGCTATCATTTATCTTTGTCATGTTTTCCCTACCTTTGGATTGACCGTCGTTTTGAGTTAAAACCGTGAATATCTTCATCTCTATTACCCTGGTAAATCGGTAATCAACTGTAGAAAACTTACCTTGCTGGAATACTGTATTCTTGTTCGCTCTGTCAAGAAGTTTCTCGATGTCTACGCGTGTAGAAGGGGCTGCTCCGCAAATGATGTTGTGAGAAGCTTTTAACATCTCTCTGGTAACCGCAGGGTGATGGCCAAGAAACTGTATTAGCGGTGGAACTAAATAGAAGATGCTTATCTAAAATAAAATAAAATTGTTGTATATATATTTTACAACTTGAACTTTAAGGTTTTGAACGTAGATGAAAGCGTTATAATACTTATCATATGGCTCATTTCTCATAATAATTTCACAGCTGTATCAGATTGCATTTATGATCATTATTCCTTTTAACGAACTTTTCACTGTATTGGAGATATACGAGGTGCTACCAAAAATATCCGAGAACTTTTTGTTACTGGGTAAACCAGTAGCAGTAATACATTCCGCCGCTAGAAGTCTCTACGTACATGTATTACCTATTGCACCATAAAGTTGCGTCACCTTTAACACATTCACTTGTGAGTTGTAGTTGTGCGTATCGGAACGTGTTTCAGTGCTTCTGCGATTGTCAAATGGCTGACGATAAGGAGCAACAGATTTGCATCAATTTCTGTGTCAAGTTAAAGAAAACTGCAGCCGAAATCCACCGTATGTTGAAAGAGGCATTTGGTAAGAGTGCACTGAGTCAAGCAAGAATGTTTGAGTGGTTAAAGCGTTTCAAAGAAGGCTGCGAGTCCGTGGAAGATGACAAACATTCTGGTCACAAACATGCACAACACCGGAAATGATCATAGGAAGTGCGTGATGTGATTCGTGAAGGCAAAAGGCAGACTTCACGATGTTTGTAACAGACTTCGACTGACGTACTGTACATGTCCACGAATTCTATCCGCTGAACTGAATATGACACGAACTGCAGCGAAGATTGTTCCTCGCCTTCTTAGCATCGACCACAAAAACCTCAGGATTCAGACCTGCACTGACTGAGCTGCAACAAGAGTCCTAGGGTGTCCAAACTTCTTATCTAGAGTCATTACAGGTGATGAAACTTGAGTCTTGGGATATGAATCCCAAAAACGAAGCAGCAATTTTCAAATGGAAGAAACCATTTTCTCCAAGTCCGAAAGAAGCTCGACAAGTTCTCAGCAACATCAAGTCGATGCTGATCATTTTTCGACATTCGAGGAACTGTGCGTAAGGAGTTTGTTTCACCTGGTCAAAATGTCAACGGGAAGTTTTACCGCGAGGTTTTGAGGAGACTGACGGAAGATGTTCGGCGCAAACGGTCTGAGCTTTGGCAAACGAAAGATTGGTTGCAGCACCATGATAACTCGCCTGCACACATTTCGCTCGTTGTGAGGGAATTCCTGACCAAAAACAACATGGTAACGGCCTCAACCCTCCCTACTCCCCTGACCTAGCAGCGTGCAACTTCTACCTGTTACCGAAGATGAAACTTGCGTTAAGAGAGCCACATTTTGACTCCATTGAAGACATCCAAGTGGAATCGCAACAGGAACTGAACACCCTTCACCCTGCGCATTTCGAACACTGCTTCCAAAAGCGGAAACAACGGTGGGATCGTTGCATAGATGACGGAGAACATTAGGATGTAAGTATAATGCTCTGATTTTTACAATGACTTTCTCGTATATTTTGGGTAGCATCTCGTAACATGTTGGGGTGACTACAACGTGAAAACGAAAATTAACGAATGTACAGGGTGTCCGAGAAGTCTTCGTATTCATAGTTTTGAGTATGACAGAGAGTAATGTCAGCGTAATTTTAAGTACCACTATAGTTGAATACTTATATTTAAGAATATATCCAGTGAATTTCTAGATGTTCCATTGTGAAACATGCATGTTGCGGAGCATTTTATCATTAGAAAGACCACCTTTCATACTTTCGCGAAATCTCTCTTCATCTGTCCTGTTCCGGCGATGAAAGACACGTGACTTGATCGTTCCCCACAATGAGGTATCTGGTATTGTAAGGTCAGGGCTTCGTTGGGGGCCATTCCAATGGGGATGAGATCTTGGAGACATGCTCATTCCAGCAGCCTGGAAATTATTCATTAAGGAAATCATGCACCTGAAGAGCAAAATGAATTGGAACCCATCCAGCTGCACCTACGCACATTTCTTAATTTTCTTCTTTTGTAGCTGATTTATCAGCTACGTTTGCTACGTGTTTAAATAAGAATATCCATCCGAAGAAGTGTCGTGATATTCCAGACCATATCAAAACATGAGATGGTTTTATCCCAACTCTTGCACATAATGAAAATTTCATTAAACTATAACACCACATTCTTCCCGTGTGAACTATATCTCACATTCAAGTGAAAATAACACTCGTGAGCGAGACACAACATTGGAAATTGTGTTAACAAACCACAGCTGGCTGCAATACGCTCGTTGTTAGATAATTTATTCACAAACATCGGTCTAAATGCTTTTAAATGGAAATCGTTTTCAACCTGTTCA
This sequence comes from Thermobia domestica, assembly GCF_964235325.1. Lineage (NCBI taxonomy): Eukaryota > Metazoa > Arthropoda > Insecta > Zygentoma > Lepismatidae > Thermobia > Thermobia domestica. The sequence goes on along the minus strand of NC_137462.1, from coordinate 202,849,784 downwards.
TGGATTTTTGAAAGTAATCCTTTTGCGAACCAATTGAGTGGAGGCATCACAATTGACTGAGCGACGGCAACACATGTTTCACATGTCTTGTGTTTGATACATTCTGAAGCAAACGCACACAAGTTTGCTTTATGCTATTAACCGTTTTCCACTGTATAATTGTATCCACTTACATCTAGCATTTCTTCACAACTGAAATCTCAATTTATTTTTGAACATAGGGATACTAGACAATGCTTCATACGATCATGAAAGCAGTGCTATGGATGCACAACTTAAAAGACACTAATATTGTTCTCTGTGATACTCAAACATAGGGTGGGGCCGCGGTGACTCAGTCAATGGAATAGATAGATTTGGGAGAAATATTGTAAGATTATAAAGTTCTATATTATGGAGTAGAATAAAAGAGTACTGGGTATGATGACTTTACCCTGTAATCCGGTTCTTGGAAGCAGATAGTGTGGTTAGGAACGGCCCGTACCGTCACCCTATCAGCTGGTCGTAGGGTTACCACTTTCATCTGGAGAAATCCCGGACAGATCAAGAATTGAAGTCAAGTCAAAAGAGACATGCAAAACTAGTCATAATGCATCCCTTTAACACACCCACATGCAAAGGTAGACTCTCAATATTAAAAACATATTTTTATTTGTTATTAGCATAACAAGGTAAAAGAGAATAAGTAAAAAGTTGTACTTTTAAAAAGAGCAATTCTGGAGTTGCATTGCTAAAGGGGAAAAAGTGAAAAATGTTTCTATTCAAGAGAGCAGTTATTTCTTTCTTGAAATGAAGTTTTATTTAATGTCTTTTAGCATGCGACCTCAGATTTGCTTTCATTAAAAGTATCATTTTTCACGTATTCTCTTTTACTTTGTAACTCCATTTTATTGAAATTAGACATGTACATAGGATGAAATTCAATTACGTTAGACATACACATTGTGTGAAACATTTTTAAAATGCTTACCTAGTAACTTCAAATATGATCTCAAAGTTCATATTAGTACTTATAAAGTTAACTGCTACTTAAGTTTGCTTATATTTCAATGAATATTTTTGCAGCTTCAAGAAGCAAGGGTTTTTCACAACACTAACATCTAGGCGATTGGTGCGGCAGAATCGACTAAGCAGTTTCTATCGATTATCGCGAGAGCTGTGGTGGGGATAGGCAGTTCCACGAGGTCTGCCTTTGTTCATTCGTTGATCCCATTTCAGTAGCTAATATGATCTGGACCGGTGCACATCGTGGTTTTGCCGTTCGCGCTTATTATGAAAACAACAGATCTGTGATCGCTACACAACGAGTTTTTTTCTTTCTTTGAGGAGGGAGTGTCCGTGACAGTGAATTCCACACGTTATGTTTCAATGTTGAAAAATTTTCTGCAACCCAGAATGGACGAGATTGTTAAAGAACATGGACTGGGGGACTTGTGGTTCCAACAGGATGGAGCTACTGCTCACACAGCTCGAATTTCACTTGATGTTCTGAGAGAAATGTTTCCGGGACGCCTCGTCTCTTTGAGGGATGATGTCGGGTGGCCTGCGCGGTCACCAGATTTGAGCATTTGTGACTACTTTCTTTGGGAATATCTGAAGGTAAAGGTTTTCAAAAGCCGCCCTCACACCCTACCAGAGTTAAAGGAGCGGATTATTGACGAAGTGAATGCCACACCCCGCGATATGTGTGCAAGAGCTGCTAGAAACTTCAGGGATCGTCTACAACAATGTATCGATGCTAACGGCCGCCATCTTGAGGACATTATCTTCAAAACTAAATTAATATAAAATAGTATATTGTACTAATTTAGAAAATAAAACAAATTCTCTATATATCCAGATTTACTTTTTATTGCTGCTTAAAACTGTTTAGTTGGTTCTGCCGCACCTTGTATTTCCCATAATAGAAAATGACACGTTCTGTAAAAACATTACTTGCGGGAGTAAATTGAATGAACTTCTGCAAGTTGGGCAGATTTTCATTTCCACATTTCTGAAACAATAGGTTCCACTTCTTTTCACATTGACTATCTTTTTCCCTGCAGATGGTATCACTGAGATTTTTTTTTTTTTAACCGAAGCAAGTTCAGACGTGGAGTGCACTTAGCGCCCGTAGATTTAGCGCCCACATATAATAGAATACGCGACAAAACGTACTAGCGACAAAACGTACCACCGACAAAACGTACCACTTACCCTGAGGGCTGCTTGTGAAGGGTTTTCTAAAAACACTTTAAATAATGACAAGCGACAAAACGTACCACTTGACTGGAGGGCTACTTGCGAAGAGTCTTCCAATCACCCATCAAATAATGACAGGCGACAAAACGTACCACTTGATAGGATGGTATATATATATATATATATATATATATATATATATATATATATATATATATATATATCGGCCAAAATAACGTAAAAAGTTGAACAGATTGGTGGTGAGAAAGGTACCGATGCAAGACCAAGACTAAGACTAAGGCTAAGGACCAGGGACGGATAGGCATTATTAGAGGGGCGCGGGCACTTTCTCCCACAAGGGCCACCAGCATCTCAATATCACAAATCAATTGCACAGTTTTCTTTCTACAGTAAGTCAATAGTATTAACAATTGACAATTAAAACCTGATACTCTTTCATCAGTATATTATTCTGAATTGTTCAAAATATTATATGAAGTTCAAGGAGAACGTATACTATATTACAAAATTAGCAGATGTTTTAGTGTACTAGTTTTTGATGCTACTGTATCTATCACTTTTGCATTCGAAATATTATTTAATAAATCTTTTTCAATAGACATCAACATAAATGTTTTCAAATGTTTCTGAGACATGGTACTCGTTAGTCTATTTTTAATGTATTTCAGTTTATTTCAGTTTTGAAAAATTTCTTTCACGTGTTACCTGAGTTACGGGCAAAGTCAATAAAAATTTGTATGCTGGAAACTTGGATAAGTATTACTGCAAAATTTACAATTCTTCAAAATTAAAAGCAGCACATTGGACAATTTTGCAACACGTTTTGCATTCGCTTTCCGCGTGAAGAAATATGTTTTCTCCTAATTCTGAATCACTTGCACCATCAGCAGTGATTTTTTCTCGGTTGTGCTCGTCATCAAGACTGACTTTCAAGGATATCCACGTCCTTCAAAAGTCCAAGAGAATACTTTTATAGTATCCATGGAAACTTCTTTACTGAAGTTTTTCAGAAAATATGTAAGTTTATCGAAAGGCACGTCTGGAAGTTCTATTACTTGGTTGAAGTGTCTAGGGTCCAAATAATCCATAAAGTACATTGCTTCTTGAATCTTGAAGAAATACTCGAAACTACCATGTCCACTATTGTGTTAAATGCGTCGATGCAGTACCTGGTCATTGGATAGAAGCAGCTTCATTTTCATATTCATAGGAAAATCTTTGTCCATCTCTGAAGGCGAATTGTCGACAGGTCAATAGAAAAAAAATCACGTTCTAAGTCTTCAAATTTGTTATTGGCCCATTCTGCAAAGCTTAATGCTGCATTCTTAACGGATTAAAAATCATCTCTTTCACTTGGAACAGAGTACTCTGCACCATCCGATAGGACTACACTAGCAGCATCTTCTATTTGGAGATAGTTTGACAGAGAGGTCGTCACTTGAAATATCTTAAGGAACATTTGTGCTGTCCGAGTTGTTTTGAACTTGAGAAGATCTTTTATAATATATTATATCCTTTCGCTTTACACCTAGCTTTTGGTGTGATATTTTCTGTAGAAGCAATTTTCTTAATTATTATGGTCAACTCTATATACAAAGCACTTTCTGGGTTCGAAAAATGACCAAACTTTTTCTGAAAAACAGTGTGTTTTCTACTATCTTGTTTCCGCAATAATTGTAAGACGCCTTTGTTAACATTTGATCTTCCAAATGTTCATTCGCTGATAGGACTCGCATAAATATCGCACAGCCATTCAGCAGAAAAATGACACAGAATCAGTGCTTTTTTTTTTTTTTTGTCAGATCACATGTGACGTGATTGAGTATATGAGCGTAACACCACACGTGTAACTGAGTTTCTTAGTGGTTAAGCGGTTAGCGTATGCGCCTTTGTCGTGGGAGACCTGGGTTCGATTCCTGGCGGGAGCTCATGTTGTTCGGATTTCCCGTAAATCAGTATGTCCCGTCTCATATAGCCTCGCTGCTAAAGGGCCGTTAAACTCAAAATCAACTGAATCACACGTGTAACTGATCATAGGTGAATTGAAAAAATCCGAATATTGTCCTTGCATGTTACTTGAGCCATCGGTTGAATTTCCAATACACTTCTTAATATCAAGGTTCAACTTCTGCAGAATTTCCAGCAGTAAACCGCAAGGACACTGGTCTGCGGTAGATATGCATTTTACAATGACAACAATACTTTGTTTAACAACCATTTTAACAACATACCGTAAAACAACAGAGCACTGGCCTGAAACTACTATATCTTGAGTAGTGTCTAATAGAACAGAAAATATTGAAGCTTGAGAGACTTCTTTTGAAATATATTCTCTGATAAGTGTGTTGATTCAAATCCCCTTTCACCTATTCCAAAATGCAAAACAAATAAATTAAAGAAATAAAAGGCAAATGATGATAACCCGTGCCGGTTTTAATTTTCAGATACCGGTTCTGAAAGACGGGCCTGAGCCTAAAAAAAAAAAAAAAGAAAAAGAAAAGAAAAAAGAAAAGAAAAGTGTGTTGATAGCATTTAAAACATAATTCACAGTGTTTAGTAAAAGTTATGCGACCACTATCCTGCTTAATTCCTCGTATATGACTCTTCTCGGTGACCTTATCTAAATTACTTTTAAGCGGAAGATCAAATTTGCTTAAGAAAGGAATAATATCCAAAAAGTTTCCATGATCTATAGTTGTGTCTTTCAGTTTATAGGCTGCTACATTTCCTCTGTAAATGAGCCCTCTTTTACCAATGAGTTTCTGCACTTTGACAACTCGATACATTCATTGCCTGTCTGTTCTTCTCAACCTTATACTGCCGTTGTTTTACCTGTTCATGAGGAAGTAGTTTCTTAACATTATGTTCTCTTTTGTTAGATATGTAAGCACCCAGATTGGTCCAATGTATTTTGGAAGACTCGTATTCTCTTACTCGCTGATAAACGTGTTTAATGTTACGTTTGTCACGTACAGAACCTTTAAGAGAAGTTTGTTTGATCTGGAGAATAATCTGTGAACACGCTGAAAAAAAATGCTTGAAGTGGTACGTTTTGTCGCAGATTGAATATCCGAAATGTTTTAATTAGTGCAAGACAGGTTGTAATTTAAATAAGTGGTACGTTTTGTCGTGGAATAAATATCAGAAATGCTTTAGTTAATCCATGACAGGTTGTCATTTATGACAGGTCGTCAAAAGTGGTACGTTTTGTCGCGAAAATTCAAGTGGTACGTTTTGTCGCTGGTACGTTTTGTCGGGACACCCATATAATATCGTATACTTAGCGCCCAGAAAATATTTGATGCTTATCAGTGTGTTAGGGTTGACCAAAGAGAGAACTAGTTTATATGTATAAATGTAGTTTCGTACTCAAATCATCTATCCCATCCCCTCTCTTTTGACGACTAAAGAACAAAAATTTTTCACTTGAAAGATCCTGCCTAAGGGGTTTTAAAACTTCCTGCACAATTGTCATGTCACTTTTAAAACCCCTTAGGCAAGTTGAAAGAAATGTGTTCTTTTCTTCCTCTTCTGTTCATCACCGTCAGCTCTAACACTCTGACTTTTCATGTACATCTGTAATTACGTACAATTTAATTACGACTTAAGAGCATTACCATATCACCTATGAGATTTTCATATATGGATGTGAATTCATGTGCCAGCGTTATTTTAAAATTTATATAGTTTTAAATAATAATAATTACACGCACCTTAATGCAAATACTACTGCATGGAAAACAGCAATTATTTATGCACATTGCATAACTTCATTTCCTATCGTAAATACAGGGTGTCAAAAAATTCAAATGCCAAAATTTGCTGGGTAATTCTTTATATCAAATGAAAATAAAACGTTCTAATGAACATGTGTCAAGTGTTATAAGCCGTCCTAAACGCAATCAATCACATTTTAAACCCTAGTTTAAAAATAATGGAACATATCGCAAGTAGTTAAAGAAATTCGGCAAGAACTAGTATTTCCTCTATCTAAATATCCATACAAGGATACACTTTTAACCCTAGGACCACGCGCGGCGATTAGGGGGGGGGAAGGGCAAAGGGGAGCAGTTGCTTCTCCACATTTTGAAATGACCCATTAATGTATATAGTTTCATTTGGAAATATAAAGTTTTGTATGTATTATTGGTTCATAGAATACAAATGGTGCCATAAAATATTTGCCGTTCCATGAGTACATATTGGTTATCTTTCCGTGAAGTTAAGAAAGCTACAGAAATTGCGTTTTAAAAATGCCACTAAAAATGACCCAAAAATTAATCTGTTGGAGCGAGACAATTCGAGCGTACTTTCATTTCATCTTACAAGGGCTCGATATGTTAGTAAGCCACTCTGGATCTAATTGAAATATCATTTCGCAAGAAAAGAAGTCCTTCACAAGTTATTCTTTAATTGCACAAAAATTGACAGTTCCTAAAACAGTTCTTTTCTTGAAAAATTGAAGTTCTTTTCTTCTTTCTTATAGTAAGGAATATTTTGATTTGATTTTTTTCAGTTTAACTTCCTGTTCAGCAGCGAAGCTATATGAGACGTGAACTCAATGATTAACGTAGAGTCCGAACCACGTGAGCTCCCTCCGGGAATTGAACCCAGGTCTTCCACGTCAAAGGTGCGTACGTTAACCGCTTAGCCACGAAGGAGCTCAGTAAGGAATATATAATTTTGAAGTGTAATATACGAGTTTAGGGGTCTACATATACAGTTTTGTTATACAATTAAATTTAGTAAATTCAACATAATTCTAGGTTTTAGGATTATTTTGTATAACTGGAATGTGGAGTGACTAAGTATTGTTGAGTTTTGATGTATTCCAAGAAAATGAGAACTGTATCTAATGGCAACGAACATGTTTCGGGAAGCTGCAAAAATATTTCTTTGAATGTCGTAGCATATGCTTGTAGTCTTCACTGTCTTTCTAAGAATAATAACACATATAATAACATGCGTGCAATTAAAAATATAAGTTGTTCATTAATTTCCAGTTTCAATATCACTTTTGCAGAACAAGCCTTATTATCCATTACTATGATTATTTGATTAATATTATCCTTTCTATTTATTTGTTTTGCAAATTTGTTATTAAATAGGTCCCTAATCTGATCACACAATTTTCCAGACAGAATTTTAAGATGCATGATTTTATGATTTTTTGATTTCATGAGCAAGGAATCAGATCTCTTCTTACACCTTCGTTGTATAAGAGTACAAAGAGTTTGTATCTTGTGTTGCTCTTGTCAATTTACGTAACAAAATATGAAACAAGATATATGGTATTTTAACTGAAAAAGATAGTTATACAGTTATACAGCCTTTAGTCTATATAACAGCCTCCTAATAGTTATACAGCCTTTAGTCTAACAAAGTGTTACAAGCAACCAGGAAAAGTAACATTGACATACAAATACTGTATTCAGATCATGTCTTGCCTCCCCACTTTTAACGTCCAACCGCCGCTACTGCCTAGGACTACCAGGTGGGTCCATTGCAGTCGTACGCATACTTTCTTTAATAATTACTAAGGCTTAGTAAGTATTGAAATTCTATGATATTTCCCTGGTTGTGTTCTTGTATTATGTTATTTAAGTATTTTTTTTTTCATTTCCGTGAGTTAAGTGATAGTTTTTAAAATTTATAGCATTGGGTGCCGAGTGGGTCCATTAAACTCGAGCCTTAATGAAGAAATATGAGGATAGATTCAGAATAGATTGAGATTGTGGCTCGTAGCGGAGTGAACGTTCTGATAATCTTCTAACTGTCCCAATGAAGTCAGATATAACATATTGCAACTTTATGTGTTATTATTTAGTTTGATTGATTTAATTATTTGCAATTTTGCTTATTTTATTTATTCACTTATATAAGTCCATTGTCAGAAGCATAATAGTTGCTTTTGTCTATCAAACTGTATTAATTTTTCCATTGTATGCAGTTGTGTATCCAGGGGGAGTTTCCCGGGATATGAATTCCCAAGAACCAAAATTTTAGAAAGTTGCTAGAATAAAATCTAAATTTGTGCTTTCAGTCTCCACATTAACAAAAAAGTTTTCCGGAGTAGGACACTGACCCCCCCCCCGAATAGAAATCCTGGCTTTGCCACTGATTGTATGTAAAGTTTTGTTTATTGTTAGTGTGTTTTGATCATTGCACGTGGTAGACAAACAGATCACTAACAATACACGTCACTATTGATGGTAGAGGAGGAATATTTTTGGTAAATCAATAAACAATGAAGAAATTGATTCCCGACAGACGATAAGATATTAGCAGACTGGGTTTAGTTTACCTGAATGGGAGACATGTTATCATACATTTCAATCTTCAACAAGAGAGCAAAAAGTCTTCCCTGTGCTCATCCAACCGAGAAATGTCTTTGGAAGAAATCAGATAAGGAATTTTGCAGGTGTCCACTCAGCCGTGGACCCAACACCTCTCGTTATCTTTCAATCAGAGTTTTCCTAAGTGATTCCTTGTCACGCATTAAAAATAACAGGAAATCACTAACCAGTTCGTTTTTAAAATACTGGTTCCATCTCTCAGGTAATGAGGTATATAAAGGCACAATCATACGTGTTATATTCCTTCTTTAATTTTCTTAATACTGACCATTGGGAATAGTTTATACAAATATACAAATGTATTACCGTTCAAGTTAGATTTTTTGTTCTGTTTCTTAGTCCGATTGAAAGTTTAACTTCTGTTTTCAGCACTGACGATATATATATACATAGGCGCCGACTTGAAGAAAATATTGGGGGGGCCAAAACAATGAATAAATATATAATCATATTCAGCCGTTTTCTACCAACTGCTGGATAAAGGCCCCCTTCCCTCAACATCTCGGTATACTGTATCCGCTCCGCTGCTAAATTCATGACCTAAGCCAAATTTGTGTAAACGCATTTAAACAAATTCAAGTTCAAATTCTGGGAACTTCACTGCACCGCATTGATCTTCACTTCTCATATCAGTGTTACCATAGTGTTGGTTGAAGCTTCAGTGCCCTTTAAGGATTTTTGTTAACTTTTGTTACCATGGCACACTATTGTCTTTGACCTCTTATTTAGGTTCTACGAGGGTCACTACAAAAGTTTTGAGATACGCATTGTTGTGGCACAGTATTTGAATTGCAACAATTGCGTTCGGTAGTGGTATCCAGAGCGAAGAAGCGAAGCAAGCTTCAACTCGCCTCGCTTGTCGGTGTGGCCATATCGCCTTCACTTGTTTGTTGATGTGAGCAGTATTCGGCTGTCTAGAATGGAGCTCGAAAGGGAACATTTTCGGGCAATGATCCTTTACGATTTCAGAAGTGGTTTGAATGAGACACAAAGCCTTGAGAGTTTGCAGGGGGCATTTGGGGAACTTGTTCCTTCCCGTGCTACAATTTTTCGGTGGTTTGGTGAATTCAGAAGAGGCCGGACATCGCTTAAAGATGAAGAGAGAGCTGGACGTCCGGCAACAGCTATGTCAGATGAAAACATTGCCGCTATGGAACAAATGATTCGAGAAAATTCTCGAACAACTTTCAAGGACATTGAATCTACAGTGAACATTGGATCGCCAGCAGTAACAAAAATTATTCATGATCATCTTCGGCTCTGGAAGGTTTCATCTCATTGGGTGCCTCACACTTTGACTGAACAGCACAAGCGCATGCGTGTGGAATGGTGTGAAGAAATATTTGCAAGATTTAATGGAGGCAATTCTCGACACGTCTCTGACATTGTTACTGGTGATGAGACTTGGATCTATCAATTTGACCCTGAAAATAAACGCTAGTCTTTAGTTTGGATCTTTCCAGACGAAAATCCACCCACGAAAGTGAAGCGACCGCGAAGTGTGGGGAAAAAGATGGTCGCAACTTTCTTCTCCAAATCTGGCCATGTTGCAACTGTTCCACTTCAAGAACAAAGGACTGTTACTGCTCAGTGGTACACCACTCTTTGCCTAACAAAAGTGTTCCAGAAGCTTCGGGAACGGCATCGAAGAACTGGATTACGTGGGATCCTGTTTCATCATGACAACGCGTCCGCACACACGGCCAACATCACAATTCAGTTTTTAGAATCTACGGAGGTCAAACTTTTGACTCATCCACCGTATAGCCCTGACTTGCCCCCGTTATTTTTTTATGTTTCCCAGGATCAAAGATCGCATGCGTGGGAAGAGGTTTTTTCAGCCCTGAAGAAGCTGTAGTGGCTTACGAGAATCAACTTTTAACACCTAAAGAAAAGACTGGCAATACTGCTTCCAAAAGTGGTTTTCCAGGATGCAAAGGTGTGTACAGTGTAATGGTGAATACTTTGAGAAAATGTAAGTGTTAAATTGATTTTAAGTATGTAAGTTATTTCATATCTCAAAACTTTCGTAGTGACCCTCGTATAACAGGTATTTAAGCCGTTCTTTTATTAGTCAAGTCAAGGACGGACCAAAGAACACCCCAGATGCATTTTGGAACCGGATGGTCAATTTGGCTGCGCCAAGTGAGGCGGAAGGGCGTGACTTTTTACTTTTTCTTAAGACAAATTTCAAAAATGTTTCACGCCTTTAGTTTTCACGATATCAGATTGGAATTGTATGTACCTTTGGATATCTCTCAATTTTTTTTGAGATCTCTACGTGAATCCGAGTCCGGGCACGAGGGGCGCAAATGTTCCGAGGGGCTGATTTTTTTAGTAAAATTTAAGTTTTCCCGATTTTTCCGGTTCAGGAATACGATACATGTGGGTGGCACAATTGGAAAGGGCTTGTTATACTAAAGAAAATAACGTTTAAGCCATGACTCTAGGCTAAATAGTAATGACGCAGAAAATTTTTATAATAAGTATATACGTATATGTGTGTATAAAGAGAGAGCCTAAATTTAGACTTTCACCAATTTTTCTGCCCTTTGTTTTTAAGATACAAGATTGGAATTTTGCACACGTATTATGTACATAAAATGTATTATTAGAAAAGAAATTCAGATCCCTACGTCAACCCAGGCCTCGGCCAGAGGGGCAAAATGTTTTGTTTGGATTTGCAAAAATACTTCCGAGTTTTTCCCTAATTATCTGGTTCAAGTGTATGATACGGATATGTGAGTCATAACGTTGGAAAGCCTAATTATACTGAAGAAAATAGCGTTTGAACCATGACTCTAGGCTAAATAGAAATGACGCAGCACATTTTAAAAATAGTTTATACCTAGGTATATATATTTATATACATATTAAAAGATGGGTCACCTTCAGACTTTCAAAAGTTCTTCCGACCTCAGTTTTGAAGATACAAGAACGAAATTTTGCGCACATATTATGTACATAAAAAGATATATATATATATATATATATATATATATATATATATATATATATATATATATATATATATATATATATATATTTTTTTTTTAAAGATTCAGATCCCTACGTGAACCCAGGCCCGGGCCAGAGGAGCACCAAAATTTCGAATTTTTTTTCGAAAAACATGATTTTTTTTCAGTTTTCTTGTTTCTGGTGTATAATACGGACAGGAGAGTGGTACCGTTGGAAAGTATGATCTATCCTGAGAAAAACGAGACATGAACCACGTTCCTACGATAAATAGTAAGGAAGCAGTAGCTGTTTGAGTAAAAGTCTAAAATTTATCTCAAAAAGTGAAAATCCTAAAAGGGTTAAACGCCGATTTGAAAACTGTCCTTTTTATCCAATAAGGAGGTTGTTCTTAATATTGAATTTAATTCACGACGTAATTTACGACAGAAATTCTTGCTCCTTTTTGGTAATTCTTCCTCAACTGGATTATATTGGGGGGGCGAGGACCCCACCTTTAAATATTGGGGGGGCCAAAAGTGCCCTGCCCCCCCAAAGTCGGCGCCTATGTATATATATATATATATATATATATATATATATATATATATACAGTGAAACCTCTACTAACGGACACCTCTATAAAGCGGGCACCTCCCTTAACGGACATATTTTGTAATCCCCAAACAGTGTAATAGGAAAATAACATATTGGCAAACCGCTCTAAAGCGGACACTCGCTGGTACGGACACGGACAGTCTTTTCTGTCTTTTATAGGTATTATTTACCTCCGTATTACGGACACTTTCTCTAGAAATAAGTTGAAAAGTGTAGTAAAAATACATTTTTAGTAATTCATACATGTGTCACCAAGGAAGCATTGTCACAACATTTTGCCCCCTCAACTGTCTGCTCAGCAACCCAGATGAAGCGTCTCTGTTTAACAACACCTTTATGCCCTTTGGTTGCATCCCACTCCAACCCAAGCTGATTTAGACACAAAAGTGATTGACAGTTATGCTACACGTTATGCTACTGTCCCGTTGGAGTCTCTAACCAACCAGAAGACAAATTTAGTACTTTTTGCCCTCAGGTATATATATTGTCTCAAAAAGGACACTTCAGAAGTGCAATTACCCGACAAATTAAAGCGCCATACCGAAAACGAATAAAGTACTGATAAGTGTGAAGTGCAGAAAATTATAACATGTTATTTCCATATTGTGCCTCGAACATAGAGTATTGGAGGAAAGAGGATAATGCAGGTAATATTCGAAAATACGTGATTCATGCAAAAATATTTTTTCTAATTGTATATTACCTTGCTCACTAATTTACATAACAAAATAATGAAACCTCTTGAAGGCGGACACCTCTCTATAGCGGACAATTTTTGATTCCCCACGGCTGTCCGCTTTAGAGAGGTTTCACTGTATATATATATATATATATATATATATATCCAAACTATACTATGCATAAATATCAAAAGTCGTATAAAAAGGTTATGTCCGTCCGTCTGTCCTTTCAACGTTGATCGGCATTGGAACAAAAACGATAATATATAGCAGTGATCGAAACGATAATACGTATTTATTAGTAGCTCCCGGGGACATTTTGAGTAGATCGCGTTAACGCTCTGGTTGCTAATCTTGATTTTATTTATTTATTTATTTATTTATTTATTTTTCCTGTTTTGACTTGCAATATGGAGAGTATCTCCTATAAGTTCTACAGTTGTCATATGTATATAAATGCAAATTCTATGGCTATCAACGTCGAAATCAGAAATTGTTGATTTTAACCACTTCAGATTTGAATAGAGTTAACGGAGTAGACGGAACATATTTCTGGTATGCTTAATCGATTACAGGAAAACGATTCTCGATATCTCTTACCGTCGTTGCTCTATGAAAATCAATATTGAAACCAGAAGTACTAGTAAACTTCAACCATTTTTGGTTTTAGTGGAATGTTGAAAGCGAAAATGACATATTTTCTTGAAAACCTAAATCAATTCTTTAAATAAAAAAAAGCTTGTCGCTATATATCAGTGGTCGCCAAGGATATGAAGCTTCTGACCTACCGTTTTTAAATCCTACTGTGAGCTATAACCAAAAGAACTACCGACTTTTCTTTTGAACAAATAAAAGCCTCTTACCTTTGTTGCGTCAGCTCAGTGAAGGAAGAATATTATTCAGTTCAGGAATTTGCAAATGATAACGATGTATGAATATGATGTAATGATGTAACAAATTTAACATGCGATGTTTCTTATAATTTAGTACTTCAAATGGTGTAATAAGTTGTAATTACAATTTGCATTTATATACATATGACAACTGTGGAACTTACAGGAGATACTCTCCATATTGCAAGTCAAAACAGGAAAAATAAATAAATAAATAAAATCAAGATTAGCAACCAGAGCGTTAACGCGATCTACTGAAAATGTCCCCGGGAGCTACTAATAAATAGGTATTATCGTTTCGATCACTGCTATATATTATCGTTTTTGTTCCAATGCCGATCAACGTTGAAAGGACAGACGGATGGACATAACCTTTTTATACGACTTTTGATATTTATGCATAGTATAGTTTGGATATATATATATATATATATATATATATATATATATATATATATATATATATATATATATATATATATATATATATATATCGTCAGTGCTGAAAACAGAAGTTAAACTTTCAATCGGACTAAGAAACAGAACATAAAAGTCTAACTTGAACGGTAATACATTTGTATACTTGTATAAACTATTCCCAATGGTCAGTATTAAGAAAATTAAAGAAGGAATATAACACGTATAATTGTGCCTTTATATACCTCATTACCTGCGAGATGGAACCAGTATTTTAAAAACGAACTAGTTAGTGATTTCCTGTTATTTTTAATGCGTGACAAGGAATCACTTAGGAAAACTCTGATTGAAAGATAACGAGAGGTGTTGAGTCCACGGCTGAGTGGACACCTGCAAAATTCCTTATCTGATTTCTTCCAAAGACATTTCTCGGTTGGATGAGCACAGGGAAGACTTTTTGCTCTCTTGTTGAAGATTGAAATGTATGATAACATGTCTCCCATTCAGGTAAACTAAACCCTAGCAGACTTATATACAAATGCAACTGAAGTTTCTTGTTCAGGTACCGATATTGAAATGAGACGTTGAGTAGTTTTCTTATCCAGAGGATTGGTTAGAAGTTTGAAGCGTAGCACCTATAGCTAATGCAAAAGCACGTGCTAATGCAAAAAGCAAAACTCCGGAGAAAAGCGATCCTACATGGGCTGCCTTATGTTTTGATGACAACATCGGCGCTATTAGAGTACCTGATGATGAACTGTTCCTAATTTGTGAAGTTGCAGATTCTTCACACACTCTGCAATATAATTTTATTCTTACATATAATATGACTGTAGACGATCAATTTCTCATTTTTTGGGTGCGCTGTCTCTTTTGACAATATATACCCAGTAAGATCACCCATTGCAAAACACAATGCACAACTATCCTGAAGTGGTCACTTCTAGAGCGGAGGAAAAACTCAAAGTTATCATATATCACAACACAACAAAATCACACGTTCACACTAATAATCATATGGCTCGCTCTTAGATTACAAAACAATGAACAAAATGGCCTATGACAGTATTTTACATAACTGATGTAAGTGGAATCAACACTTATGGTATTGTGTCATCAAAGCGTAATTTCAAACGAGAAACAGACATTAAAAAAGTTTGAAATGCCGTAAATTCTTCATTTCGTCTGGTTAGCAGTTCGCCAACTTTGAGAAAAAATCACGGAGAATGGAAGCTTCCCTGCATACTGAAGAGGAACAGTCTAAGAAATTCTCTCCAGCAAAGAGGGAGCACAAATCAAGAACTTTCTGCCGCAAATGCAAGCTACATGAATGTACTGACATGTAACATTTTCGAAGTGTAACACTCCGACTTTGATAAAATTTGGCAGGTAGATATTACACATGAAATAAACGAATAAGTGTTTTTCTTTTCTGGGGAAAACTGTTTTAAGGGTAAAAGCCTCCACCCAAAATTTGGAGAAATTTGAGGTCCGAAAGACAAGAAGAAGTTAGCCGGAGTGAATGGAATTGTGCATAGATATTATAAACGTTAAATGATGGAATATGTGTTTCGTATTTTCCTGGGAAAAATGGTTGGGTGGGGCACAGACCCCTTCAAACCTTTGATCTCGAAATATCAAAAGCGCTAATAACAGTACGTCAAAAATGCCTACTGGACATGGAGAATTGCAACGAAACTATGTTTACATTTCATCACGACTTATCAAAGTGCTAATTAGTGTAGTGAAAAGTACCTAAAAAGACATGGAGAATTGTAAAACAATTACCTGTGACTAATTAATTTTTAAATTTTGTTACGCAGAAATAAGTTTTCTTCTTGCAAATTTCAATATTATACTTCTGAATAGTGTTTTACTTCATAATAAAACCTCCCTTTTGCAAAAATAAAAAAAATAAAAAAATAAATAATAATAATAATAATAATAATAAAAATAATAAATAAATAAATAAATAAGTTTGTATTTAGTTTTATGTCCCATGGTTTTGCCAGGTAGGCTAAAGAAGACTTGAATTTACTGATTATAGTGGAATCCGAACCACTTTGGTCATTCAATGCTCTCCCACCAGGAATCGAATCTTGAACCTCATACACCAAAGGCTTGCGTTCTTGCCACTAGACCAGCGAGGAGGGATAAAACAAACATATATAGGAATATGTAAATTAAACTCACAACCAGACGTGGCTAGTGAGGGAAGTCGTAAGCCAAAGCGTTCCAGACAAGTTACACGAACACGAAGTACATACTGCAGCACTTGGGATTGGCGAATTTTTACAGGGAGAATGAGGAAGTCCGATTTCTATGGAATGGTGGACGGATTTGTTTTCCTTCTCTCTGACAAGGGTCAGGAGTGATAGATTACTTACAGCAAATCGTACCAGAAGAAACTGAAGAATTCCTGTTTATTTTGATCAACATTACGCATCAGGTAGTATCTGGAGTATGCGACTTTCATCTTACGGTGATCTTACGATTCAATTTCTTTGCTAGCCTCTTTTGTTTCCTCGCAACATACCCGTTCATATAGATAGCAAAATTACAGAAAGAGACACGAACGAGTAAATTGATAGAAGCTTCGAATTTGAAATTCCAAAAGGTTGAACCTGTCCATCCTTCCTTGTGGATGGACATTACAAAAGGATGAGGCCATGGTTTCAACTGCATCGAACAAGAGCAGCGATATGAATTACCGAAGGAGTGGGTAAAATGGAAGACGACTAGCCTTCAAAGGCGCTTGTTCAACTTAGTGATGGATTATTCTCAAAGAAACATCATACTCGTTCAATATCTGATTGGAATTGATTACTGCATAAGGCTGTAACTTTAGGGTATAATGTGTACAATAAGGTTCGTAGAGCGATTAACTTATTGGTTCGTAAAGCAACGTTCTTTTTATTATAGAACGTTACGTTGTTTTTCAGTGCTTGTAGTGTATGATATCAATTGCTTAACTATATAGATTTATATTACGCATAAAGCTGTGAAATATGTATCAGACTTAATGCGGATAGCTTGTTAGATTTTTTTTTCTGAAACTGTGTAATACCATATGATAATATGACTTTTTTCTTTTTTAGTATCAAACCCGATGTTGTTATATAGTCAGAGTTACCATATGACAGATTTTTACCGGGACAGTCCCGGTTTGGAAGCTCTTGAAATGAAATGAAATCTTTGGATTTTACATCCCACGATTAAGGAGATAGGAGTAGGATAGAGGAGACGGTGATTGTGAGAATGAATGAAATGATGTAATGAAGAAAGTGAGAGAAAACGAAAGAATTCCGAGTTTATCCATGCACGCAGCGTCTGACTACCACAAAGCCCATTTGACGCAAGATGGGATAAAACCAGGGATCCTATGAACCAAATGTGAGTGTTTCTACCACTGAACCACCGTGACCTCCATGAAGACTCTTATCCCGGTGTTTCGCCAGTTTACATTTTGTCCCGGTTCTCAGTCTTGAGAATATGTTCACCGTTTTTTGTATGCCTTATCCTCATTGCGGTATTCTAGATTACGTCTGTTTTACAGTTTTCACATTAAAAGCTAAATATGTAACCTTAGTTTATAGTACATTTAAATATTGTAGAGCATTGCATACCACGGACTACAGTTACATACATGCATACATGCATACATACACACACACACACACACACACACACACATATATATATATATATATATATATATATATATATATATATATATATATATATATATATATATATATATAACTACGTTTCTGCGTTTCACCCTTTCCCCCGGAGGTTATGATTCATTGAAGCGTCATAATCAGTGCTATTGGCTGGCTGGTCTCTCTGTCTCTCTCTCGCTCTCTCTCTCTCCCTCTTCATAACAGTTTTACTTAGTGGACGCTAAGTACACGGAACATGGATGTAAGAAAATAACAGGAATTAACGACCTGTGGAAAGAGTGGTAAAATGAACTGGACATCCCTGATTGTGAGATAAAATCAATATAAAATTCCTTCTGTGAGCCAGAAACACTGGGCGCTAAGTCTACGGGCGCTACATGCACGGAACCAGTTCAGAGTACAGCGCATCCACATTTATCTGTTCGGTTGAATGAAATTTAGCCACTACTTCCTCAAGATGTGACCACCCTAGCATAGTTGTTAACAAATCTGCTAAAACAATAAAAAGTGTTTACGTCACTGGAATCATACAAGTGCTGCTAGCAGTCTACAGCGCGTTGATAGAATCCATTAAATTTACACTTCATGTTATTCTTTTCTTTAGGTAGAAGCTCCCTGAAACACAGATTAACCTTAAAACCATAAAGTTCATCGTGCAATCTTTCCTTAAGTTCATTTAACAAACCTTCCATGATTTCAAACAATTCAGGAGAAGAACTGTTGCTTCTTTCAAGAATAGGATTCTGCTATGGAAACTGACCATAATATTGTGGTAGAAATACAGGTATGCTTCTCTTGAAGTTGCTGAATTATCATTTTCAAAGTCACTGGAAACAAATTTCCAAATCAGCGGATCACATTTATCTTCCCCCAAACAAACAAACAAAACAAAAAATAAATAAATAAAATAATAATAATAATACTTAATGGCAGGATATTTTCCCAACGGATGAGTCAGAGCAGGATAAAGAGAAAGCCATCTGGTTGGTACATGGCGCAAAATATTTTGCCATTTGTTTGAACCACGGCGGCTTATGTATTATGATACAGATATGAAATGTGGATTATAAATTTTCATATTCCCGGACACTTGGCGTCCGGAGTAGATGTTGCTCCGGACTCCGGACGAATTGTTTAGTTCCCGGAATGTCCGGGATAAACCCGGACGGATGGTAACCCTAGCTGGTCGGGTTCAAGTCCTGGTCGTTAGTCGGACTAGATAACGCTTCGTCTATGCACGCGGTTGCCCAACCGCCGCATTTTGTAACTATACAGTACATTGTGTCAAATGAATCTTTTATCCACGGCGGTGCGGATCTCCAACGCCGCAGTCCGAAAATCTGATCCTTGGTAGTTACGAACTTCGGCTGTTGGGCGGTTTCTATTTATATTGTGTTATATGAGACCTTTTACACACAGCGACTCGGTTCACCCTCCACGCGCAGCGCCGCTAACCCCCACGGTCATAGCCATAGTTTCAGTTTGATTGTTGTTTCTGAAGTGGACAAATCTAAATATGAGTTATTTCAATACAGAAAGTATCATTGATTGAATCAAAGTGAGACTGTGTATTTGTAATACGATTTCGGAAAATTATAAAGACGAAGTTATTGACGTTCTAAAATAGTTGAGTTATAATTGCTTTCCCGTACAAATTTCTTAAGCACCATCAACATATCTATCACATGCTATTGCCTTGTTTTACGTTATTATTTTTCCTTTTGTTTAATATTCCACAATTATGCACCGAGTCTAAGGTAGACGCTATCAGAGGTGCCCACAAAGGGGAGCTATGACGCAAACTGCGTCATTGAAATATTGGGGGGGGGGTAAAAATCTATATAAATATGTTTGAGGGGGTGTAAAAATTAATCGAAAAGATTTTTTTTTCATGGAAGAACACATACAGATAAACAATTGAGGGGGGTGCGTCATGGACATGAGGGGGGTGAGCACCAGTGCGCTAATTATGATTGATGATAATGGTAGAATGACGAAAGTGAGAGGAAACAGGAGAACCCACACACACGGTGTTTGTACATTGTAAGGGCACTTGGCAGGAGCAGGGATAGAACTAGGGAACTCCCCACACACATTTTGTACTCTTGCACAAGTAATACAGAACTACTAGATCATACTTGCCAATTACAAAACTCCACTGATTCGGTTGGTAACACTAAATTTGTTCGCTGAGGTTAATCCTTTGGTAGGTCGGCCCTCCTTTTCTGATAGTTAATGCTTACGTTGAAGTTTGTAGATGGGATGGATCCCATATCTGTAGAATTAGAAGTTAGCTTCTCGTTTCAAAGTAAGAACATCAAAACTAATGTATAATAACTTTGAGAGTTCTAAATTGACACTTGACTCATTTCTGATTGAAGATAGCTAAATATTGATTTGCATAAGATCTAAGTTTGGAGTCAAACCGGTATATTGGAATCTCCTGTTTGCGTTTACTGTTCGGCTTCTTAAATTGTTCTCATTTTCTGTGGTTTTGAATTTAAGAATATAGTTGGTATACAAGGTTGTGTGAAAGGTATGAAATGGTTAGCATCAAGATTTATGAGTCTCAAATCTCAAGGTTTAAGAACCACAACGAACCAGATCTAACATTATTTGATAGGTAGTATTAGTTGAAGCTATTAGATATGAAAAAAGTGTTGAAATTCTTAAAAACAGACTTAAGGTATTGTGCAGTGAAAAGGAGGAATTTTCCACAAGACAGTGCTACATTTCACAATTTTATTTCGATAAACGCGCAAATGCTGCACAGTAGGGTGTATCGAAAAAAAACTTTTTTTCGAAATCCGATTACGGCTAGTGCGGATTTTTGGCCAAATGGCATCAATAAAACGTATAGAAAATCTCAACTTGATCAGACAACTCCTTCTGCTGCCGAGTAGAGCCCAAATATTAGAAAAATCAACAAAAGATTCACTTTTCAACTGATTTTCCAAAAAATATTTTTAAATATTTCCTATATTTTTCGGTCTTTTAAATTATTGAAATAGCATTGGAAAGGAGAAATAAATACATAAAACACATTTATTACGGTTATTTCTGTACACCACAAGCATAAAAACCTAGTTAATTATTTGTAAAAATGCACTGATTTTCTGGCGTATCGTACAATTAAATTTTAATATAAAATTATTGAAGTCTCTTGAATAACGAAGAAAACACTTTAGTGCTAAATTCTAAGAGCAGTAATAGTATAAATAATTTGCTCCCAATGCCGTATGCATCTGCTTATCACACTAGATCACCTGCCGCCCACCTCTCCCCGAACGCCTCTTCTCTTGTACTTGCCCAGCTGAAAGGATCTATCTTATCAGTCGCCAGTAGTCAACCAGCTGTGTCGAACGTGATTGTCGCTGCTTGAGTTATTTATTAGTGCTGTAGGAAATTTTAACTAAATAATTTGTTTTCGTGTGAAATGCAGTATGTAGAAGTGAGAACAGTGTTTCAGTTGTGTTAAGTACTTTTTATTAAGAAGAGAGTAACAGATACGCTGACGTTATGGCATCGAGAAGTTTGTTACGGTCTGACATTAAGAATAGCATTATTGGGACACCCAAGGAATTGGGTAGAACACAGCTACCAACCGCTGAAATGTATTGAGACAATACCTATGGGAGCGAGAAGAAAAAATGAGAATTTCAGGATCCCGGAAAGAGCCTTCAACAAAGGATTTATCTTCTATCGTCGCCAGAAAGATTGTAGAAAATTGAGATTACGCCTCAATCTTGTGGTTCTTTGATCTAGAAGAAAAGGCGCCTCTAGCACTGGCACATTTCTTCCTTTTTCGCAGTTGCAGGCAAGAGGATCGGAACACTTACAAAAGGCTATATCAAATGAAGTATTTTTGGCAGACTGCTGAAAATCAGCAATTCGTTTCGCAGAAGTTTTGCAAGTCACGGACAATATTATGGTACTTCAATATCATTGCAACAATCCCTCTGACACTGAAAATAGTTTCGCCGCTGATTGAGGCGTAACCTCAATTTTCTACAATCTTTCTGGCGACGATAGAAGATAAATCCTTTGTTGAAGGCTCTTTCCGGGATCCTGAAATTCTCATTTTTTCTTCTCGCTCCCATAGGTATTGTCTCAATACATTTCAGAGGTTGGTAGCTGTGTTCTACCCAATTCCTTGGGTGTCCCAATAATGCTATTCCTAAGGTCAGACCGTAACAAACTTCTCGGTGGCATAACGTCAGCGTATCTGTTACTCTCTTCTTAATAAAAAGTACTTAACACAACTGAAACACTGTTCTCACTTCTACATACTGCATTTCACACGAAAACAAATTATTTAGTTAAAATTTCCTACAGCACTAATAAATAACTCAAGCAGCGACAATCACGTTCGACACAGCTGGTTGACTACTGGCGACTGATAAGACAGATCCTTTCAGCTGAGCAAGTACAAGAGAAGAGGCGATCGGGGAGAGGTGGGCGGCAGGTGATCTAATGTGATAAGCAGATGCATACGGCATTGGGAGCAAATTATTTATACTATTACTGCTCTTAGAATTTAGCACTAAAGTGTTTTCTTCGTTATTCAAGAGACTTCAATAATTTTATATTAAAATTTAATTGTACGATACGCCAGAAAATCAGTGCATTTTTACAAATAACTAACTAGGTTTTTATGCTTGTGGTGTACAGAAATAGCCGTAATAAATGTGTTTTATGTATTTATTTCTCCTTTCCAATGCTATTTCAATAATTTGAAAGACCGAAAAATATAGGAAATATTTAAAAAATATTTTTTGGAAAATCAGTTGAAAAGTGAATCTTTTGTTGATTTTTCTAATATTTGGGCTCTACTCGGCAGCAGAAGGAGTTGTCTGATCAAGTTGAGATTTTTTATACGTTTTATTGATGCCATTTGGCCAAAAATCCGCACTAGCCGTAACCGGATTTCGAAAAAAAGTTTTTTTCGATACACCCTACTGCACAGGCCCGTAAAGAAATTTGTGTTGTTTGTGCGCAAGATACGCTTTCAAAAGCGACAGGCAAAAGATGGTTGTTTTCGTTCTGGAAATTTTGAGATCTAAGATGAGTGGGCAACCAATCACGACAAATGTGGATGACATTTCTGGCAAAAGTCGAGCAAGACCGGCGTGTAAGCAGTCATAACAACATCAAATGGTCTAAACATCTATCACCAAACAGTGTTAAAGATGGCAACTAAAAGAAGATCGATGTTTTGGTTCTACATGGTTGCTTCAAAAAAAGATTTACTCCGCGAATCTCTACCAAAACGTTACAAACTTAAGCCATTTCTAAAGCAGTTGTTCACGAGAGATGAAAAGTTCATAACCTACGACAATAATGTGCGAGAAATATCGTGATCGAACAAGGAGAAGCTCTATAGTCTGTGGCAAAGCCCACACTGACGCCAAGGAATGTTATGGTGGTGTTTGGCGGGATTGGAAGGGTATTGTGCATCATGAGCTGCTGTCGCTACGCAGAACAATAGACTCGGATCTGTACTGTTGATAACGAGCGCAAGTAGCCCAAGTAATTTAAAAGGAACGACCAGAACTGATCAACAGAAAGAATGTAGTGTACTACGATGATAACACCAGACCGCATACATATTCAGCGACCCATAACAAATTGATACAACTTGTCAGAAAAAATTTAATGCAGCCACCGTAGAATCCCGACCTGACACTACGAGATTATCATTTGCTTCGGTCTCACCAAAACTTCCTGAATTGTGTTAAGTTAGTTTCAAAAGAGACCTGTGAAAATAATCAATGGCGAGACTTGAGAAGAGACAAGGTAGACTGTGTCTAATATTTTAGAATTTTACGCGTATATGCATTAAGTTAGGTCATTTCTTCACTTAAAATTTTCTATAATTTCTTTTCCGTTTTCCGTTTTTTCCCCATCTCGAAACAAGGTCCTTTTCTAAAACTGCTTCCATGTAAGTAGACAGATCGCCTAGTGTCTAGGGGAACTTTGAAGATTATCCCTCTGTGGGGATCCATATTCCTTGTAGCAACCTATAGAAGCGTAGAGTACCAGCCGCGCCAAAAAATAAAGGGCCAAACGTTCGCTGTGTAGAACCCCTCAATAAACGTTCGACACTCTGTCTATTACAGGATTGGACTAGATTATTTTAAGCCAGATTTGTAAGTGCTAGAAACACCGGTTGTTGTTCTTGTTGTTTATTTTAAATCTCCTTTTGAGCTATGAAATGTTAAAGTGTTATAACATTCCTTTGAAGAAAGATTTCTTTACACATTTTGTCGTTTTGTCGCGACATTAAAAAAATAAAAAAATAAAAAAAAAAACGCGAAAAGTTCAGATATTGCACTCGCAACTCTACCATGATTGTGTATTTCGAGAGAGACAAGTAGAAGTGATGACCTAATTACGGCGAAGATTTTTTCTGTGTGTTTAAACATTACACTATATTCTGAAATCCTAAATGTAGAATACTTTGAAAATTTCCTTGTTGAAGTTTAGCACCCCATTTCCAGCAGCGAGGCTGTGTAAGACGTGAAGCTACAGACTAAGATGGAATCGGAAGCACCGTAAAGTGTTCAATTTTTTTTAACGCTCTCTCAATGGGACGAGAGCATTAAACCCAAGATCACGTGCATCAATAGTACACGAGCTGACCACTATACCACTCTTAGCACCTCATTTAAAGAAGTTATTCTTGCTACTATTGGGAGTCATGAATGGACTTTAATAGTTTAATGACAAAATCATTTTCAGCGAGCTTTGATGCTTGCGAACAAGATCCTTTTCCCTTAAGTGCCTGTACACCAAAAGCAATCTGAACCAGTATTGGAAAATAAATTTACTATTTTAGTTTTACGTCAATATACTTTTGCTGAAAGGTGTTGCTTGCGCAAGGCTGATCAGAAAATAAGATTTGAATTTTATAACCGTACTCATCTATCTGCAAGAATATTACAGGATAAATTGAAAGATAACAGGACTCACTAATGAACCGAGTACCTATACTTGGAAGGAATAATGGTAATACTTGTATTCATGATACTTGTTCTGATGTCCTGCAGATGGGCTACTTATAGAACTGTAATCTGCTTGATTAGGATATTTTCAACTTCGTAATTTTATGCAATGACAGACTTGATGAATGAGGCATTTTAATGAATATTCTACGAAATTAAGAGCAGTACTCTGAAATGCGGGGGTCCAGAGAGTTGCCTAGTTCGCTTTATGTAACAGTCGTCCCTGATGATCTCCAATAATTTATACGTGTTTTATTATTAATCCCATTCATGAAGTACTATGCATTCAGATTTTTTTACCATTAGGGAGTGTGCTTAGTGAAAAGAAAATGTGAACGTACCAGATTTATATAAAAATGTATGTATTGTTTGATGTAAGTTAGTGTCTTCGATCTCATACACACATGTATGTTACATATATGTCTTCCAAAATAAGACATAAACAATACATTTAATTTTTAAATAATAATAAAAAAACAATAAACCACACTTACCTAAATTGAACATTTAAGAATTACAATGAATTTCTCTAAACGTTAGGTTTTGTTAGGCGTTTTTATTTCCATGCTAACTTTGATTGATTGATTGATTGATCTTTGAGTTTTACGTCCCGTTCAGCAGCGAGGCTATATGAGACGTGGACCTACTGATTAACGTGGAATCCGAAACACATGAGCTTCCGCCGGGAATCGAACCAGGGTCTCCCACGCCAAAGGCGCGCCCACGAAGGAGCTCTCATGCTAAATTTATTTAATACGAGTAAAGAAGAGTCAATTAGGGATGCGCACGAGACAAGATTTGTGGCTGTCTCGTCTCGAAAATGTGCTGTAAAAGATGTCTCGACTCGAAAAATGTATATTTTACTATTGGAAGAGCCGTGTCTCGACTCGAATTTTTTCAGGAAAATCCTGTCTCGACTTGTCTCGTGCGCATCCCTAGAGTCAATATTGGACAGAAAATACAGTTCTGCTTTGAAGAATTGCTTTCCGAAAACGACATTTGGAGGTGTAGGATTCCTGTAAGTGACCTTAATGCATCCTACTTAATACGTATCAATTGACACATCCATGTTAACCTTATTGTTAGCCAAATACATTACTAATCTAAAGCTAGTAATAGTACTTCTAAATTTACCTGATGATTTGCTAAACATTTAAGGAAACTTTCAGCATCAAATTTTGGCAATGTAACAACCTGGCTTCCACAAAATATGCTGATAACTGAACATGTTTGATTTCCGTAAATGTGGTAGAATGGCAAGATTCCTAGAATTATCTCTTGATGATTGGCTGTAAATAAAACAATACGCCTTAAAAAAGAAACTTTTGCCATAGAAACAAAGTCTTGGATTATTCTTTGTTGAATTTACATCAATTGATAGATCACATCGAGCTGAATAAAATTTCATGCTTAAGAGTAAATTCTCATGCGCATTTTTTGAGAAAATGGAGAAACACTCATTTTGCTGGAGCTAACAAATATGTAGTACGTTGCCTTTAATAATAGTCAATATCTTGTATTCTGCTGGAATAGATTGTATATAAATTTACATGTTGTACTATCTATCTATCTATCTGCATCTATTATTCTTTGTCTTCTAATAGTGGCATACTCCTAACAGTGACACGCACACTATTTGTAAAGCCTTTATTTTAAAAAAAATGAATTTTAAATTTCTCATAACTTTGTCCCTATCATTGAAATATATCATATCATGATCACAATCAGTGATGCCAACGCATAGGAAAAATCAAATATTGAGATATTTTTGGACAATGATTTCTCGAAATGGGATAAGAAAAAAACAATCGTAAAAGTTGGCAGGATTTATGGGATTTTTCACTACATCTATTGCATTGACGCCAACAAAATTGTCTATAGGCGAAAAGTAGACAAATGAGCCTTCAATAAACTTCAAATTAACGCTAATTGTCAAATTTTGTTAGTATTGCATAAAACGCATGTTAAAAGTGATTTATGAATTAACTTGTGAATCTAAAAAAAAAAAAAAGTACAAAAGAACGTTAATTGTACTCTACTATTTTAAAAAACAAAAGAAAGAGCAAAAGTAACGAAAGAAAATAAAACGAGAAATTGTCCGACTTCCAAATTATTCCATAGCTACGAACTGATTGACGAATGAAGTTTATTTAGATATTATCACGTTCGGGAGAAGATGATGACACAAAAGCACGAAGAAAATACTAAACTCAATAACAAAATGTGTTTATTTTCATCAGCATTTTCAATTGTCTGTTTCAATTCAGGAAAATATGTGTTCATAAACTGTTTGATAAATGTAGACTATTGAAATTTTTGAATAATTCACTCATATATTGAGGAAAATAACTGACATACACAATTTTCACTGTTCATGTATTCTAAGTTTAAAAGAAAAATGTTTTGGTATAGCGTGGAAAATTTCAAGAGCAAAATGGGAATTTGTGAATCTCGAGATGGAATTTTATAACGTCTCAGGGATGAGGTTGGGATCGCTGATCACAATACGCGACACTTACGTATTTTGCAAGTACGTTACACCACCCGTCTCATTTTCTGTTATTATTGTTGAAGAAACTTAAAAAAATGTTGACGTTTCTGATACTGTAGCTTCCCGATTTTCTAACTCCTAATAAATAAACGTAGTCCGCCTTATGCAGAGTCGTTTTCACGTATGATTAGCATCATACTAAAGGTCTGACTACTGCATGAAACAAATGTTAGTCGAACTCTTTAGTATGGTACTAGTCACCCGTCAGAAAGACTCTGCATAAGGCCCAATATTTTTAAGTTTTCGTTTAACGTGTAGGTTTGAAATATGTAACCATCTGACATAATGCCACTTGAAAAATAAATAAATAAATAAATAAGACTTCATCTGTTGCTATTTCAGAATATGTTAAAAGTTTTCCTTTTGCCGATATTAGCTTCATACAAAAATTAAGCGTTGTTTACTTATCAGTTTATAATATATATGATTCCTAATTGGATCTATTGCTTATGGTTGAGATCAATCAAGGGCAAGGGTAACTTTCATATATAAATAAAACAACAAACAACACAGAGTGTGTCTTCTTCGAGTTTTAGTAATTGCTCTTATTGGTTGGGATTGAAATTGGCCAAGGAGAAGGAGACAGAAATTCAGAATATAGACTATATATAAGTTAGGAGTGGTTTGCCTCTTTTATCAATGATCGATTTCAATGCTAAACAATGGGAACAAATCAGGAAGTCCTAAAGAACTTGTATACCGTGTTACGTCAAAAGCAAATAGATTTTACTCAAGTAATACTAGAAAAAAGTTTTATTATCTCATTACATATTAAGTAAATAGCATGTATTAGTCTTTTCTAAGTTATCAGCTCGTCTATAAATTGTCTGTGTGATATCTCATGGTTTCAGGTAGGAGGTAGCGTAGCTAGCGACGACAATTAGCGTGACTACGTTAAATTATTAAGAGCGTGAATGATAGACTCAGGTTTCTTGCTAAGTATAAATAAGGATTTTGACCTCATATTTGTACTCTCTTATTTTGACGATTTTCAATCCCCTCCTAAATATTCCTCCTAAGGTTCGAAGAAGTTACATACTAAATTTTATTAAAGCGAACAAAGTTTAAGGATGTTATTGTGGAATAGATACATAGGATAGATAGACATTCAAATGTCCATTAAGCCGAATGGCAGAATCAAGCGTACATATTCGAATTCTATTGCTTGACGCAAATATTTATATTGACTATAGATGTTGAATATTGTAGAAGGAATCGAATTTTATTCTTTCTTTATAAAGGTTCATAAGAAAAAAAAAATGCACTTTATTTAATGAATATATATCGTTGTTCTAAAAATGGCGCTCATGGACTACAGAGCACTATTCTACAAGTCAAAATAAAGCGAAAAATATATCATTGTGTACCTTTCCAAGTCCTCGTGGGAAGATGCGGATTGCACTATGTGGCAACGACGCAGATATAGAACCACAGAGAACATATACAAATTCATCAAATAGTAAAATCGATTCTTTCCAGATGGCAGTTAAAGTCGTTACATGTTAATACTAGCACCAGTTAGCGTAACAATCGATGTAACTTTTTGATGGATTCGTAGAGCAATGCTAATGGTTCCAAGTAGGGATGGCTAGAACCGGTTCCTGATGAAACCGTTTTCGGCTCTGAACGGATCCGGTTCCGGAACAGTTTTTTTCGGATCCAGGTCTGGAACTGGTTCTTCGGATCTAGGTTTGGAAATGGTTTTCAAGATTCGGTTCTGGAACCGGGTTTTCGGATCTAGGTCTGGAACCGGTTCCGGTGGCTATCCCTACGCTAAACCCGAACTGCTGGCAAACTGAACAGTGTGCTAGATGAAATGGTGGAAGCGACAAGCAGGCGCCCAGGCGGTAGAGGTCTGCATGGACACGGGTCGAGCCCGTGGGCCGGGCTCGGGCCTACATAGCATATATCACTTCGGGCCCGGGCCAAGCCGGGCTCGGGCCGTAAATTTTTAAATATACAACTATATTTCTCGTGCCTTTTCGGGCCCAACTTTGTAAATATACTGTACAACGATATATATTGCACTGTCTTTCTGGAGAATTTTCAAAGCACAACTGCAAAATTGAATCTCTAATTACTGTAAAGAAAAATACAATTTTGCGTTAATTATTAAGTTTCTATAATTCGGGCTTATTTTGGGCTCATTTGATTATCACGTGAGCTCGGGCTGGGCTCGGGCCTAAATGCTAAAATATATTTCGGACTCGGGTCGGGCCTCACATCCTAAATTCACAGACCGGGCCGGGCTCGAGCTAAAAATTCCGGCCCATGTAGACCTCTACCAGGCGGTGGCCTCTTGTCTCATTTGCCTAAACAAACTGTTTAACTGGCAAACTCATTGGCTAAACACCTACTGGTGGACCAATTTTTTTTTGAAGGGCATAAGCGAATCCAGGTTCCTAAGATCCGGTTCTAGAACCGGGTTTTCGGATCCAGATTTGGAACCGGTTCCTAAGATCCGGTTCTGGAACCGTGTTTTCGGATCCAGGTCTATAACCGGCTCGGAAAATCGGATCTCCAAGAACCGGTTCCTCGCGGAACCGGTTCAACCGGAACCGAAACTTTGTGGCCATCCCTAGTTCCAAGTTAACATGCAACGTTGCCACATAATGAAATTTTGATTCCCCATATCGACTGAAGGAGGATCCCGGGGGTATAACATTATATAGCATTTTCGCTTTATTTTGACCTGAAGAATTTCCATAGGCGCCATCCAGAGACATGACCTTAAAGTTGAGGTGAGTTTGTTTGTACCTTATACTTGGTGATGTTAGAAAAAGCAATAAGCTTTATTGGGAAGCCTGAAAAGAAATGAACACAATGTTTCACGAAAATCTGGTGACTTTTTAAGAAAGTTAACGTTAATGTTTTCGTAAGGTGAGGGAATTTTAATTTCAGACTAATTTCAAGTCTCTAAACAATTAGATCTCAAACATAACACATTGTGTATCTGTCCCTATTGGAAGAACTCTGTCTCGTCACGAAAATCCTGTCTCCTATCTCGTCACGAAGAAAGTTCTCTCTTCACGTTTCATGATCAACTCCAAAGTTTATTAAATTATTTTGCTTTCACATTATGTCTATGTCCAAACTTACAACATGGCGTTGATTTAAATTTTTTGTAGATTTAAATCCCAAACAATACGCTTATCTTCCAAGGTTGGAGGAAGAAGCATACTATAAGGTACATTCGCGAAGTGTCCCCTCGGGATTCGTGTAAAATTGATTCAAATGCAAAGTTCTCCGTGGCCCAATGTGTATTGTACTAATTTTAGCAGCCCATACAGGTAATCTGCACATTTATGGGCCTTCACAACCGGAATTCAACCATAAACTACTATAACGCTCGGACACACAATTACTTTTAGTTTTTATTATTATTATTATTATTATTATTATTATTATTATTATTATTATTATTATTATTATTATTATTTTATTATTATTATTATTATTATTATTATTATTATTATTATTATTATTATTATTATTATTATTATTATTATTATTATTATTATTATTATATGTAACTGGACTGAATGTGGGCATATGCAAAACAAATTGGATCAATATCAAGTACTGCTTCTCTGACATTACTCACCCCGGCCGCGATGTTGTTTTCAACTTTCGGTTTTTCAAATAGGAATAGGTGCAAGTGATACATCAAATTCATTTATAATTTTCTCAGAAATTCACTGGTGTAGTGAATTTGATCGTCGTTTGTACCGTTTGAAAGATATTGCACTTCGCGAATAGACATTGTAGAGTAATATCAGTTACGCTTAAGTTTTTGAAGTTGACAAATCAAAACAGTTTCTAACTGGAAAAGTACTGTAGGTATAAACAAACTCTTTACAATATTGGTATTATAATCTCATTACATTTTTGTGAGTAATTATTATTACTTCTATGTTATATTGTCACAAGCAAGTATTGTATTACGGTCAAAATGCCTAATGTAAATCCAGATACGACCAGATTTGGGTGAAGACGTCGCATTTTCGTATTTACGTCTGTGTCTGCATGTAAGAATGTTCAGAGAATATTTTGTCAACGATAAATCACATATAAGATTACACAAGGGGCTTTCTACAACTTTGTATTTGGTTCAATATTCGTGAAGTGCTTGGTATTTAACATGCAATACCTTGCAAACGGTACAAACTATGGTAAAACTCACTACGCCAATGAATTTCCCAGAAAATTGTACATGAATTTGATGTATCACTTGCATCTATTCCCACTTAAAAAAACGAAAGTTGAATCCAATATAGTGGATCCAAGATGGCGTCCACGGTGGGTAACATTTGTCAGAGCAGCAATACTTGATTCAATTTGTTTCGCCCATATTCATGTTCATTTACATCTAAAGAAACTAAAAGCAATTTTATGTCCGAGCATTAATAGTAGTGTATGATTGAACTCCGGATATAAGAAGGCCCATAAATAAAGCGTGTGAGAAAAGAACATGGTCACTTACAAATTTACTATTTTAAGAAATTAGAGATTTTCTGCTGCACAATTCATTTTCAAAGTAGGAAAGCTGATTTTTCACATAAGACTATACATGAAGGATTAAACAGACAAGATTAAACGAAGCGGTATGCATTGCTCTTTATCTGGTGCTGCATAACTCAGCAATTGAAAATTTGTTGGTTACCATGTTCTTGCCTCACACTCTTCAAATATGCAAATTACCGGTATTGGCCGCTAAAATTATATAGTCGCGAGACTACTAAAATTATATAGTATTGGGTCGCGAAGAACTTTGCATTTGAATCAATTTTACACGAGTCCCGAGGGGGCACTTCCCGAATATACACTCATGTCCAAAATTACTGTCGCATATCTATAAATATGTTGTTATAGGAATATAATTTGATAACGAATTCACCGGGTATTTCTTATAATGTTAGTATGTGTATAATTCGCAAAGACATTTGTGTGGCAAATTTTATGTCAAAAGAGCAGTAAATAAGAACAATAAAACGAAAATAAAACTTTCTTGTCCATTTAGCAACATTTTGTTTTACTCACTCTAATTTTCGTATTTATAGTTCTTTTTCTATGAAATTTACTTCAAATATATATTTCCCGATTATACACATAGCATCAGTATTAAAAGTACCCTGCAAAACCATTATGAAATTATATTCTTACAAGAAGACAGTTATAGATATGAGACAATCATTTTGGACATGAGTGTACCTTGTTAGTTACACACAAATGCCAATTGAGTCAAATTGCAAAAGCTTGCTAAGATCATCTTTGAATTCCCCATAAGCGTACTAAATTGTGAAAAATGTGTGTCATCATTGAGAAACAAGCCTGATAGTGTTTTCAAAGCATGATTTAAGTTTTTCTTACAGCTACTCTGGCTTTTTACTTACCTGTTGTTTCTCTTCGAATATTTACTTCGGGATTGAGGAACTGCAAGGTGTTAGTGACTAAAGTTCTATGAGTTAACATTACTCCTTTTGGTAGACCTGTTGTTCCACTTGAGTATGGTAAAATAACGGTATCGTCCAAACTTTGAATCTCTGGAATAGACACACTATACGACGCTGATTCTGAAATCAACCGCTCAAAGTTAATAAAACCATTGGGCGTTGAGTCTCCAACTGCAAGCTTGAACTGACAACTACTTATATCTTTCACTGCAGCTTGGACTTTCGGTGCCAGTTCTGTAGTTGTAACTATTCCACGTGGGTTGCAATTCTTCACTTGACGGAATATTTCATCTGGAAGAATATAAACATAGATTAATTTAATTATAGCTAATGAAGGATCTGAATACTACAAGAAGTGTGTCACATATACGCGTAAGTCCCTAAGTCATGAGATATTGTACGAAACTAGTTAACACTGTAAAAGCGTTTCGAGAAAATAATAATAAAAATAAAGGATGGGAGACCTAAAAATTGATGTACGAGAGCCATACTACCTATTAAAGTGAACGTCTTTGGTGTGAGCGGTCCCGGGTTCGATTCCCGGTAAGGACACTCAGTCGAAAAAGTGTAATAGCTTTTTCAAGCCATCCATCTTGAGTAAAGGTTTCCCTGGGTTTCCCTCATTCACACTAGACAAATGCCGGGATGGTACCCAACACAATAGTTCCAGACCACTTCCTTTCTTCCCCAATCATTTCTTCCTTCCTTTTCACCGGATAGTGTGCTCGATGAGGGACGTCATCCCTCATACGTGACGGGCTAAATGGCCTTAAATGCCGAAAGCCCAGAAATCTAATTCCTAATCCTAATCCTATTAAGGTGAAACTAATGTTGAAGTATACCGTGATCAAGCTATTCATTATGACAAAAGCAAGGTGACAATACGTACTATGGTTAATGAAATTATAATCCCAAATTATCATTAAATCTTTAAGTTTTAATTCCTGTTAAATTAAAATAATGTCCAAAGTTATCAAGCTGAACAATATTCATATGACTCACCTGAAGTATAAATAGGATTCATTGGTGACACTATTATTCCGGCTTCAACAGCTCCAAGAAGCACAATCGGAAATTCTGGCATATTTGGCATTACAAGACCAAGAATATCTCCTGGTTTAAACCCCATACGAACAAGCGACTTGGCGAAATGTCTGCATTTGTCTCTTAGTTCTGCAAATTTGTAGCTTTTTCCAGTTATACCACATTTCTGTTAATTGAAAGATGAAAAACAAAATATTGTTGAGAAATACACTTGAATACATATTTATTACCACAATAAAGCGCCAAGAAAATGCAAATAAATCGAAATACATAGAATTTGGCGGGTCACCGGACAAATTTTCTGTGAAGGCCACAAACTAGGCAAATTTCCACAACCAAAGAAGAATAGCGTTTGTAGCACTAATTTTTACGAAATCAAGAACTTGTGCACAGTAATGACTCATCAATATTAATTGAAGTAGCTGTTGCGCTCCAGTGTTCGGTCTGCTGTACACTATAGGTAAAGTCGGACTTAATTAAAAGCTTTAATTGTTTCATTTAACACATATATTTACTTATTTACCTATATTTATTTTTAAATTTGTTGTTTATCTAGCAACCACACAAAAACTTCATATCCTATTTTTATGGAAGTATTCAAGTACTTCAGTATACACAACAATCCTGCAGGTAGAGACATCTATTATAGCGTCAGACAGCAAAATGGTGTTGCACATACCGATATAGAGACCTCTATTAGAGTAAACGTTTCTATCAGGAATAGACGTGGCCTACTGAGACGTTTACCATTTATTATAAGGAATTCTCCTTGTGCTCCTTATTTTCCCACAACCAATATTACTTATCTCTTAAGCAAGATTGTATAATATTCCAGGATATTAGCGTTACCGCTTAAGATTTTTAAAAAATATAAGTAGTATTAATTAAAATAAGCACAGCACCTCAATCTGAAACTTGGACCACACTAAAACACGTTGACAAATTCAAGTGTAGCCAAAGATCGCTAACATTGTTACCAACTCCGTTTCTCATGAAAATAAGTAAGTAACAATTCAAGAGTCGTTAAATTCCTGTATTATAAATTGACTAAATTTTATTTACGTCACCAAAGAGTATTTAAAAAGTCACTAAATCTACATTGCTTTTAAAATTAATTTTATTTTACTTAATTTCTAGAAAAGTTATGATTTGTCGCTGGTAAAAGTGGCGAAAATGGTAGATATGGTTCCTTATTTTTCAAATTGTCGATAGTAGCGGTCAGTTATTACAGCTGATGTTTGATATATAATAGGCAAAACGGCGATATTGTCAGCATCTGAACATAATATCACCACTTAGAAATCTCAGGATTTACAAAATATATACATACATCTCAGTGGTAGATTTTCAACCCAATATTAGAAGAACATCATTGGAAACACAATAAACAAGTGTGCAGCAAATAATAATACCAATAAACCATTAATTAAAAAAAATATGACGAGTAAGTATTAAAACAATAGGTTTTACTCCGTGGCTTCACATAACACAGAAGTAATCTAAAGAAATTATTCATCATACAATAGTGCACAGCAGTCTTCACACTCCTGACAGAGTTCAACTACTGACACATACTTCCCTGACTCACAGTTTTCATAAAACCACATCTTGCATTCCACACATTGAATCCATGATCTTGTGTCTTTTTGTTGGTAATAGAACTCCCCACAATCACCCCAAAAGCTGTTCTGATGGGGTTTCTTTGTAATAGGATAATTTTAGCTAATACACAACTTCGGTTGATGATAACCGTTTTCGAGTTGTCTGTATGGTCCAGTTATATTTAATCCCATCTTCTTTGAAATTTGTCCTTTAGAGGCTCCTTCGAATTCTGTCAACAATTTCTGCTCTCAGAACAACTGCTTTGCTGTTAACTGACTTTCACTTTTAGGTGTTGACAAAATCTTAACCACGTTCGTTTGGGATGATACGTTACCCTAGGGAGCGTGCAGTGATCTTTTATGTTTATCATGTATGGGATTCTGAGCTGGGAACGCTGTCGGAGTTGGACGTTTATCTTTCTCTGAAGTGGAATTATTAAGTTCATTATCAGCTACAGGCTTGGGGACACTGAATCATTCAGAGATTAAGCTAGGAGAAAAAGCAGTTTCTGAGAACAGGAACTAATTCCTGTTGCCCTAAACTCTGAAACAGCATTTTGAGGAGTTGCGGTTCTGTACCATGATCGAGCAAAATGTCTAGGAAACTGTTGCTTGTTTAATAATTTTCCAGAATACATTCGTCGAAACGTGTCTGTGGCTTCATTCCAGGCTACTTTGAGAGATTTGAATCAGCTCACATCAAGTGATTGCAGTTCGTGGCTATAACAGGAGGGAAGACAGAGCATCACAATATCAAACTTGTCAGCCAATTCAAGTGCAAGTGACTAAGATGTCCGTCAGCGATATTGCTAACAAAAGTATATGGCGGTATTGTCTACATTATACTATTTTAGTAACTCGTTACTGAACTTCATACCATGAGAGGAAACACATTTGCTTTATCACCTGCAACAAGGTAAAGTCCTCTGTGACGAAAACATATATTAGAGATCTATGTCTATAAAGCAAAGAGAACAGAAGGGTATTTAGCAAAAAGTTTCTTGAAAATTGACGATGTTTTTGTCGCTTTAAAGCACACACAATTTGGGTTTCCTTGCAATTTAACTAAACTTAATTTTGTGCTCAGTTGGCAACACTGCATTACATATGAGGTTATTGATCATATCTGTGGGTACAATGTTTGCTTACTATACTGTTGTGTAAATGTAATTTTGATTACTTTAATCATTTTGAAGTTCTTTCTGTGTCAATGTGTCTTTTGCATTGCTATCTTTACATGATTCTAGACCCTTGTTTCCTCTGTATCGCTTGTGTTTCTGGGTGTCGGCCCGTAAAACTTTGGAATTCTCAGTTTTCTTCACTCGTCTATCGATTGGGCAATGCTACTATCAATATAAGATGTTCCCTTGTCAGACGAGACTCGCTGGTATTTTACAATGAACCAGAAGAAATAACTATTTTAGTTGGTGGTACATTTAGTATCTAATCGGCAATTGGGTAGGTTTGCACTGGAAATTTGTGTAACCGGTACGAAACTGACAATACTGTGTTGGTGCCAACAGACTGCCAATTTAAATATGCTGTATGACTCAATCCTAGATATTGTTACAATTATCGTTGGACTAAATAAAATAATAATATGCAAATAGACAATAATGTAATAATATTAATACTAAGGCATACACCACTGATTATGTAGAAATTTTAGGAGTAGTTCGAGTTCAAGTTTGGTAAAATAGAAAGAGTTTTAAAAAATAAGAGACACGTATTTAAAAAAAAAATATATTGATAGACTGTCTCATTCAGCTTCTATAGGCGTTTGTTTTTTATGAATCACAAATGTTGACGTCACCCGTGGGCTAGCTAGCAAGAAACTCAATGTGAGTCAACAACCACTCACTTGTGCGCAGCTG
Source organism: Thermobia domestica (assembly GCF_964235325.1). NCBI lineage: Eukaryota > Metazoa > Arthropoda > Insecta > Zygentoma > Lepismatidae > Thermobia > Thermobia domestica. The sequence continues at coordinate 202,812,453 of NC_137462.1, read as the reverse complement.
ATGAATTTTTAACAGTGCAGTGGATTTAATAGTTTGTTTTGGGCTCGTAAGCAGTCTTGCTTTGTGTTGAATTCTTGAGGCACGTTTTTATAGTTGTTTTACCTACAGTATTAGTATTAAAACAACAGAGAGAGAGAGAGAGTAGTAGTAATTACGTAGAGTTGTGCGAAGCAGGGTTTCTTTCAGGCATGTTTTTGGGTGGGACACTGTCTCCTGGAGCTCTGAGAGTGCTCCCTTGGAGGGAACCAATATAATACGTCTATAATGCAATAATAAATATAATAGTTTGTGTGAAAATAATATGTGCCCCTCCGAATACTAAAAGTGCCGTGGAATTTTTTTTCTGAAAGAAATACTGGTGCGAAGTAGAAAACACCTATTAGTAGGCGCGTACTGTGTCTGTGAAGTGAGGTAGAAATGCCTAACACGTGCTGTGTTTTCAGTCATAATTCTCGTGTTTTTGGTTGTAATCTTTTTTTACGATTCCAAGTCGTGAGAAATCACTAGACCAATATAAATTATGACTGAAGAAAATCAATAGGAAAAATCTTTGTGCCAAATAAAAACACTCGCGTTTGTTCCAAACATCGTGAAGAGTCCGACTTCAAACAGTCATATTTACTGAAAGCAAAGCTAATGCCAGGAGAATCATTTACACGGTTAAACTGACAAAGAATGCTATTCCAAGTGTATTATTGCAAGGTTTAGAATCAGAGCCATTGAACAAGCCCCGATATATGTCCAGTTTCCGACGTAAGAAAAACATACAAGACGCAATTGACGGTTGTAGTCAAGACGGGGTATTAGAGGTTAATAGTGACGGTGTCATTTATGGTTCTGAAGGCACTCTTTAAGAAATAAATGTAAAACTGCTATACAATGTGAATTGGAGAGTGAAATATACCGGCTTGTAGAAGGAATTGGTGATGATGACCGTGTCCTCAGGACATTGATTCATCGTTTAATTTTTCTGTATCAAATGACAATGATGATGAAACGGGTGACAATAGTTGTTCCACGGAGAGCGATGTGAGTGAAATCAATTTAACCGGTAAAGTATTTTTTGTATTCTAGAAAATTTTACAGGTGTTATTTCATTTTTGCCGCATATGCATACGCCATGCTCCTGTACACACCTTAAAGCACAAAAATATAGGGTCAGCATTAAAAATTGCAACAAAACGTGAAAATGAACATACTTATGTTTGGGAATCGGAACCATGATTAAAGAAAAGATACTTAGGTGTTGTAGCAATCTCGTCCGTCATCTATTTAAATGGTATTGGTTTCGAAAATTTAGTTCCTCTTGTAAAACGCTGACCTTATGCTTTGTAGGAAAAACTACATTTTATAATATTATAAAAGCTTTTAAGCAGCCCACCGTCAGATATTATTATATTCTACATGCAGGTGACATTTCTAAGTCTTTGCAATCAGTTCTGGAAAAGGAAGTCGCAGTGCCACGGTACCACTCACAAACGAAATGCTTGGCACTGTGTGTATGGCAGCCTGCTCTCGCAGCTTGCCCACGGACGACGTCATCACAAAATCTTTCTTCCTCTGTTACTCGCTAACGACTGAACGTATCGCGATCAAATAAACACTATTGCTTTTAGAATTTTCAACTCTACAAATGGAAATAATTTGCAAAAAAGGCATTTCTAAGTCGAATTGCTCCTTTAAATTCCTAGCTGAGTCATATCGTTCCCAAACAACAACGCAGTCTTTCAGGATGGCAATTCACAAATACACAATCAGACTTGTCTATATGTGATTGGAGAAGTATAGGGATGAATTTCAATACATTTCAAGGCTCGTTAAATCTCCTGATTTGAACATAATTGAATGGTCACACCCAGAGCGTATTTTCGCAGGGGTCAACATAGGACATGGCAGCAATTTTTCTAGGACCAGTTTTTTTTCTTCTCTTCAGTAGTGAACTCACATTGCTGATTAATCAAATCAACCGTAATTTAATTAACTTTAATTGATATGTATATACGATTTTATTTATTGCTATACTGCTCTATGTGGTACTTCTGCGACAATTTATGTAGAGAGAGTTGGTGACTACTTTAAATTATATGCCCGTAGGAGCCAAACTCCTTCTATGAAAATTGTTTCAGGAGTAACTTAGGATTCTGGAACATGTATTCTTGGAAAGCGCATATGTTAGTTCCTAAGTGAAGTATTGACCCTACTACGGTAGGTCCCATAGTTTTGGAGCTATGGGCCTTTAAAGTTCATTTTTTCATGTTTTCGGCAGCCTATAACTCCAAAAGGAAACATTTGTAAACCCAGGTTGGTCTATAGTTTTTATTAATTCTTCCATTTCCACTTAAATATTGATTATTCACGTCACTAAGAGGTGACATTTTTTTAATGACCCGGAATGACAAGAATGTTAAATGTGTTCCTGGTTAGATCTATGCTTAGTTTTAGAGCAAAGAGCACAATTAAGATTTTATTCTCCACTATCACTGACGCAACTGAGGGCTTCATTGCATAAAAAACACAGCAAACAATATCTCTTTAAACGACTGACGACTTATATGCCAAAATTCCATGAAGAATACAAGCTAAAGTACGTGCTAGATGATGATTGATGTAGAATAATTTATTTCTATTTTTGTTTTGGTTTATTTTGTTTCATTTGGAGTTTACTCGAAACAAAGTACGTACTACCACTAGGAAACAAAACCGCTAGCCGTTTAGACTCTCTGCATACTGGACTATTTTTTGTACGCGTACAACTATTTTGTCATCCTGGCAAAATGCATTGAGTCTTATGTGAGAGCACACACTGGGTAGCGGACACAGAAGTCACCGAAGTGTGTTCAAGCACTTCGCAACAGCTCAAAATGCATGCAAGCAATGGCAGCTTGCACACCGGCGACATACCTGTTAAATCTCATCAGGTGATCTGATTACCGATTATTTTACCGGTAAATTAGTCTAACATGTACAGACGTGCTGTCACTATTAGCCAACCCCGCCATGCCCGATCCCAAGCCAGTGCTGGAAAAGGGGAAGGGTCCTTCTTTAATGTACAGTCTGGTAATGTACAGTGTACCAGGCCCGTATCCACAGGACGTCTAGGGGGCCTGCCCTCCCTAATTTTTTGCTGTCCCCTCCTAAAATTTTAACAGTAGACTTGCAAATGAACTATAATATGGTGATAACTATAATATTGTTGGGCTGGGCCCCTCCTAACTTTTACCGGGCGCCCCTACATTTTTGGGTTGGCTACCGGCCTGAGTGTAACTCACCATAATTAGAGGATGTTCCGTATTGCTTGGACTAACCTACCGGGAGGGGAGTGTCAGATTCTTACCTGCAGGGAGGCTGAACGGCGACTGGGGAAAGTGCCAGGTATCTGGGTAACGGTTTTTGATCCCAGTGAAAGAGAGGAAACTCTGTAGGATATGAGCTGGCATCGAACTCAAATGGTGACTTAACACGTACCATTGGATCCGGGATGAGATACGGGAGTATCTTGACGTGTGAGTAGTACATCTACACGCAAAGGTAGTTGCCAATTGCACGATAGAGGTAGACAGGGCCGGAATTGAACAAACCCCCTCGGGCATCGCCCAGGATTCCCGGACTGGGTTTGACTCTACCGAGATGTGGTCATACCGTGGAATTCGGTAGCTCATGGAAGTCAATCCCAGGAATTTGGGTTACAGCTAAGATGACAAGGTCGAGAACAGATCTTGAGAGTGCACCTCGTGCACAAGAACAGTAAGTCACTACTGGGGAACTACGGGCAGGGTGCCTTGTCTGGGGGAACCTGTCCATCAAATAAGCCGAACGGCCCACGGGCGTGGCCTCCATACATGCAATTAAACTGTTTTGATAGACGACTAGACCCATTGCCTCTATTAATCTTCAGGTGGTGTAGCTAGTCAGAAATTTGTGTTTTACTTAGTTCATTGTATACTGTGTGAAATTTTCACTTTAGCAAACTCTCACTGTGCATAAGATTCTCTCAGTATTTCTTGTTGTCTTAAATAAAACGCAGCATTAACACACAGGCAATAGCACATTCTTTGAAATCCATCATACTGTTTCCAATATCCTGCCAAATCGTGATATATATATGCCTGATAAGTTTTCTGTTGCTGCCGACAGTGTGCTAAAGTACGGTGACAAAACTGTTTTCTCTCCATGAAACTACTGATTGTACAAGACAGAGGCGAAATACTTGCGTACAACTGTTGTCACTAATGTGGAGAGACTTATAGCGACGAGGTTGTTGGCATTACTTTTAAATAATTCCTTAACACGTTTTATTGTGATTCTTTCAGGTAATGTTTTCTAGATTATGTCTTAGCCAGTGTAACTACTAATTGGTATAAAACATATTCAAATCTTCACAGATGTTATACATGATACACGGTAGCCCACACAAAAGTAGCTTGGCGTGGTAATACCGGATAAAGACCAAAAGAGTAGAAAACATAATAAATACTAGCTTACTTGCACATTACAAGAAATGCTGAAAGTTGCCTCTATTAACGTCGAGACATTTGCGCACGTCGCAACATATTATCTGACACCACCTATAGCTCTTTGTAGGACTGTGTTGGTAATGTTTTGCTACAAGGGTATGAAGGTTGTTTACATACATCTTCTTTAAGCATCCTTAGAGAGAAAAGTCAGAAGAGAATAAATCCGGGGAATGAGAGGACCCACAGCCGTTGCCTACTGTGCTCTCTTCTGTAAACAGTTCATACACTAACGCCAGGGATTCGTAAAAGCGTGGTATGTGGTTCCATTAGAGACCCTAGTCTTGCTGGCACGTTGTTCGTGACACGCTAACCTGCTGAGATAGCTTCCGTATAAACTATTGCAGGATTCGTGTTATTCGCTGCTGGATATCACGCACTATCTCCGGCGTTCGAACGAATTTGATATCTACCTACGCACATTCGCCACAGACTCAGTTTGACGCCATTTTTGCATCAGGTTCTGAACACACCATTTTGCAGGTGGTTGTGATCCTGGGTACCTGGCAGGAAGGCCTCTTGTGTTTTCGTAATTGATCCGTCCTCATATATTCTTCTACTATCACAATTTGGTGCGGCATGCTAAACACTGTTTCTTTAACGCGGTTTATTTAGCAGAACTGAACATACAGGGAATTCCAGATAAGCAATTCCACATCAGGTGGCACACCTTCGTTACATCGCAGCGCCAGACTGAAATTGCCGCGAAGTACTAAACAACTGCGAATCAGGCGGCACATTTGTGCCAGCAAGAATTACTGAAAATTACACACAATTACGGTATTTGGTTGTCTTTGGTATAACCCGACCAGACTACTTTTATGTGGATCAATCTGTATAATACAATTTATGTTCAATGATGATTTAGTAATTATGGAAGCATAATTACACGAAGAAAAATTTGTTAGCAAATTGGAAAAGAAATTAGGAGCAATACTTACTATTGCAGTTTTATCAGCCCATTTTTCCACATCTCTGAAGACGAATTCTGTTAAGGGAAGTTCAGGAATTGGTGCTGCTGTATACGGAGATTCTACGATGTATTGCGAATTATATCGAAGACTGATCTTTCTTAGCAATGGAGACAAAGCCCTTACACAAATAGCCTTGCCAGTAATTGTATGCGTTGCAATAGTATTTCTTCCAGTGTTGTTGAGCAATTTGGATAACGTGGACGCAAATCTTCGGTTGATTCCGCCAGTTTTAGAAAATGAAAGTTTTAGTGCCATCTGAAATTATAACTTAATACTGTAAATTGATTCTTCTTATATCTTCTTGTGCTGTTTTCTTCTGTCTGTTATAAAAGCTTCTGAAAAATAAAATATTTAACAATGACAAACATTTCGAAACACCTTTCTAAAATTAAACCATATTTATCAATATAATGGTAAAGGTAACAGATTTTAGCCTACATCTTCACGCAGCAATCGTCAAAATTGCAGGCCTGGATTCTCTTTGAAAACCCAATATTATTTTAAAAATGTTACATCTATTTTATTTATCTTATAATTGTTTATTTCATACTTGTTATTATTAGTATTTATAAACGCATTAGAGTGACCACTGTCCATGTGTGAGTGAATGGTTGCATATTTTTTTTTAAAAAAGTACCTTATGTTTCAACTTTGTTCCTTTTTTAAAAAATAATTAAATACACGCTAATTATTTGCTGAGCTAAACCATATATTTTCATTAAAAATTAAATACATGTTACAGTTTCACCAACTAACTTTTTGGCTTCATCAGACACCATGAGAAAAAAAATATTCAGAACTAGATGAAATGCCCGTTCTTAGCACGAAGAAACTAAAGTTTATGGAAAATAGTTTAGATATATTTGATTCTTCTTTTCCATCGTTTAGGATGCATATTTCCCATTGGACAGAGAGAGCAACAAATAAAGATGTTTTAAAACGGATGGGAGAGAAGAGGACACTTCTATCCAGCATCGTTCGTAGCAAGGTCAATTGGATTGAACACATCTTGCGAAGAAAGTGTCTTCTTCACACCGCCATAGAACGAAAGATGGAAGGGAAACGAGAAATAGGAAGAAGAAGAACACAGCTGATCGATGATTTTGAGAAACAGAAGAAAATATTGGGAGTTAAAAGAGGAAGATGAAGATAGATAAACGTGGAAGAAATATTTCAAGGTCCAAATCTAAAATTAGAAAAAAAAATCCTCAATAGTCCCAGAACCTGCCGAAAGGCAGAATACTTAATAATAATAATTTCCCATTAGGCCGTGGTTTTCAATGAATTTATGAATTTATAGGAACCCAGCTGGAGTCAAGTGTTTTACGTAACGTATTAAAAAACTCATTCCAGACGGATCAGTCGTTTTTTTGTCAAAAGGCAATACACTGATGTGAAAATATTATTACAAAGTGGTCAATTTGTAAGCTTTTGAGGTGAAATTTTTGAAAACGCTTGAACACTTGTTCACATTATTTTTAATGAAAAGTTTATATGTCGAGTTCCTTCTCTTTAACTTGGAGGACTCCTGAGCCCTATTCTATTTTTACCAAATAATAATAATTCCCTTTAGAATGACATAAGTTATGGGTGGCCAAATTTGTCATCATAGTTTTTGAAATCAAAAATCCTTACACCAAACTCATCCGATTAAGAGCAAACTTGACATGGTGGTAGAATGAGACCTAATTTACTATAGAAGTGTATGCAATATCATGTTGTATGGGCTTACAGATCCTGAGTTATGGACGATCAAATTTGACGTCATATTTTCAAAAACAAAAACTCATACCTATGCAAATGATCCGATCGGAATTAAATTTTGCTTACAGTTCCTGGGCTATGGGCGATCAAATTTAGCATCATATTTTTAAAAACAAAAACCCGTACACCTAGCTCATCCATTCTGGATCAAACTTGGGATGATGGTTGTTTATCTGTTTCTTAGCGTATAAAATATTACGTTGTGCAGGCTTTTGATTCCCTAATTATTCACAATCGAATTTCTAAATCATTGGAAATAACAAAAATACAATACATAGCGTTTAAATACCAATTAAAGGTGAGTCTTGGACAGAAAAAAACAAGAAATATAATCAAGGACGAATTTTTCGAGTATGAGATTTTTATTTGTTTTTCAATAATTGAAAAGGTACATTTCGCTCGAAATCAAAATTTTGAAGTCGGATTCTCTCCTTATAGAAGTTACTTTCTGGAAAAGAAAACGAAGAACCAAACAATTATTTTTTAAAAAATTATTATAAGTAATCCAACACAACTAAAATTAGGTTGCGTTTCGGGGTAAATGGTTACTACGTTGGTTTACTAACTTAAAGGTCATGTGTTCAATTCTGTTGTAAGCTTACTTTTCTTTTCTTAGATCTAGTTTAGTGAAAGCTTGTTTGCTTCTATTTCTCATTTCATTTTGCTAATAGATGTGGCCAAGAACATCTCTAAATAACTCTTTAGAGTAGATTTAGACACTAAGTCTCTCTTCAGTTGGTATGAAACATCCACAGGAGCAGATAAAATATTGTTGTTACGAACTAACTTATTTCTTCGCTTTGATTCAAAATTGTAAGTGTTGCGATTTCATTTTCTGTTTCAAGAAAATACCTCTCATAAGGAGAGAAACTGTTCTGAAATATTAGTTGAGAATGATCATCTTGTGGAAGTGTCGTAACTTCTCAAGTATATAAATGTAGGACACCTTATACATGTGCACTACGCAATCAGTTATGAAAAAATGAAGTCCCAAAGTTTATCCCTTGAAATACACGAAATCTATCCTTTGTATCAGCTGAACGTGTTACAAAGGCGGTAATGTTTCGGATGCATGAGATTCAGGCCTACACCTAACCCCTCATAGACATTGAGTTATGGGTATCAGTTAAAACTATACAGGAAAACTGGAAATTTCTAGCAGAACAAATCAGCGAGCAATATATAATGATCTATAGTATATTTGCCTCCTGTCTGTAGATAATTTGAATTTGACTAAACTAACTGTATGTTTCTCTGTGAAATATGATGTCCATTCGATGTTTATTTGGGGGAGAGACTTTATATTGTAACTCGTTTCCAAGCCAGAGTTGGTGCGCCTAGTCCCAGGTTCGATTCCCGGTTGGGGTGAATGGATCGGAACCCAGGCTAAACTCTAAATCCTGTCTTTATACAGGCTCAGGGAGAGGAACAGACGTAAAAGTTAAAGAAATCCAATCATGCTAATGTTTGGAGCAATCGATTCGAGATGTTTTTGCTATGTGAATTGCGTACGTGTCTTTAGCGCCGGAGATCTCGCTCGGTTCCCGGCGGGAGTTCATATGGTTCGGATCCCATGTTAAGCTGTAGGTCCACATCTCATGTAGAATCGCTGCCGAAACAGGACTATAAATTTAAATCCAAAATGTTTTGAGAGTTCCACACAACAGACAAAATTAAAGATTACCGTATTCGTGATCATACAAAACTAACTTTCATCCTTACACTTCTATCGTCAACAATAAATGTATGTCTATCTTACTTTAGCGTAAAATATTAAAATATTTAGCATTGCCTATCAAGCATCACAAAAAATATAAATAAAAAGTGTTCATTCTATGGATTAGAACTACTGACCTTTAGATTAGTTGACTGTTACCTTAACCATTAGACAACGACCACTTTCTCTCAAGACCCTGTCATTGACATCTTTACAGGCAATTCTGATCACTGCCAGTACTTCTGATCTTCTATGTCGTATTTCTTTATATATATATATATATATACACACACAGTATATTCTTTTGCATTTCTTTTCTTTCACTTATCTATAACATGCATAATTTGCATTTATAACATCTGTCCCTCTTAAACATGTGCTTTAGATGTTCATTGCCATCCCCACCATACTACAGATTTGACTTATTTAATTCTCATATTTTCCACAACAGTCGGTGCACGTATGCCAGACTCAAAATCAGGTGTACATTTGATTGTCTGACAAATAGGTTATAGTTGTAGGCACAAATTCGTGTTGTTGTTGTTTCGATGCGCACATGGTAACATCTTACAAATAAATTTTCGTTCGCTCAAAATCTTCACAGAAACTACAACCCTGCAGCACATCTTCCGCATACAACCTGCAACTTATTAGTAGGACCTACACAGTATTAATGATACCAAATGCTACAACTCTGGCACTATATCCAGTTGAAAAATTTGCTTGTCGGGGCGCTGGTAAATAGCCTTCGACGTTTTTAGTTTCCGAAGTATCTTCAACATGTGATTCCTGCTGGAGACACTTACCTTTTCGTGTTCTCAATCTCGCAACATAGTCGAAAAAATATTTCTGATGTTTGTCTAGATTGTCTGACTTTACCCTCTAAAAATATCTTTTGGCAAGGTGAATATATAATGTATAAGATTCCATTCATATCTGGTTCCTGATATTTCTATTCAGCATTAGTTGACATCTCATGTTCACTGCATAGGGAGATCGATTGTCTGTTCACAAATTTGTCATCTCGTATGACCAACCTGTTGAATGGATGGATTCCAGTGGCTCTGAAGCCAGTGACACCGTTTATCACTGTAGTGTCTTTTACTCATACTTCATTGAATAAGTAGCCAAACTATGTTTTTGTTGTTATTCTATCCGGATGCGCAAACTTTCACTAATTGCAAGTTTGAAGAATAAGATTAGAAGTCGAAAAAAAAGTCTTATCAACAGACTATAATGTATGAGCAATTGACTATGGCTATTATGCCATGTTAATTGTACTACTCAATCATTTCCAGGGAAGTTGTGCGTGCTGTAGCAGTGTTTATCAGAAATAGGCAGAGTTCCTTTGATTTTAAATTACAAGGAACCTCATCCACTCAGGGAATGCAGCTTGATAGATATATTCAGAATCAGTCACGAATACTTGAGAGCTTAGTGCAGCTGTCTAAAAATTAACTTTCAATCGTTTTCCTTTTAAAATTACAAAGGGTAAGAGAAACGTTCGAGTTGCGTTGCCAACATATAATTTTTATCATATGTTCACCCCTTTCTTAACATGTAGCATGTACGTCACGTTATCTTCTAGTGGCCAACACGCTCTTGTAGATTCGTTATTAATAAGCAAACCGGGTTCATCTACGTTTAAGATTCATTCACCTTTATCCTGGATTTTTAAAAAGGAATCTTCCAAACTATCATAAAATTCTTGCACAAATACTCTCGAGATAAACCAGATACTATATAACCCCAGTGAAATAACAACAGATGTCCGAATAGAAAGTTGTAGATGGCGACGCAGAAAACAATCATATATCCTGCTCTACAAGTCTCTCTGTCGAACGGATGCTCCACTCCCAGTCATTTTGCATAACAAAACGCTAAATGACAAATATCTTGTGTTGTCTGAGGAAAACATTTCTTGGCAAAAATTTGCAGTTTATATTTTAAGGCATTTCCATATTCATCATTAAATACAGATTGATCATCAGAGTCCATCTTCTGTCACCTTTACTCGTGATTATTTGTCTGTGTAATGTCTCATAACGAACATTAATCATTGTACTGATGCTCTTAACTTACTAACTGTTTCTATAGATTGTATGTACAGCTTCAACTGTTGCTAGCATATTTTCTGCTTACCACTTCATCATTGCAGTTAGTTTCATTTCTAATTCTACGACCGTGGCATCTGGAATAAGGGTAAAAATATTTTTGTTAAATACATAACGCGTTACTATTGTTAGGGTGATTCAACTTCCAGCCAGATTTGGTCCACAGTGTCTGTTGAGAATTTGAATTTTGGCTTCCAGCACTAACCAACGTATCCCTACTTCTTTAGTGACGTAAAAGATGTCCAGACAGTTTGACATAATACGAAAATGATGACAAACTGTGTTGTACAGAAGTTTGAGGACTATCGTAAACTGAATTACGAGATTGATCACCATTCATTAAAATAAATAAATACAAGAAAAGTCGCCCCTACTTTCTCTAAATTTTAAATAATTTCCTTTAAATATGCATTTGAGTCTCCAAAACACACAGAAACCACTTGAGGAAACAGTGAATTTATAAAAGCAGTTTATCAGTTACATATACATTATAGACTGCCACCAATATGAAGAAATGGAACTATATTCACTTCACCCCACATTACGCGACTCATTTCACCCCATGTTGTGTATATTTTGCTTTTTGGTAAGAAAATGATTCAATTGTCAAGAGACTGCAAACTATATGTTTGATATATACACTGATATCCTGTCTTGCTACATTATAAAATCTCAAAAGCAGAACTGTACCAATCGATCAACTTCATCTCGGATGATTCTAACTTTATTCTAGGGTTCTTCACGATACGAGACAAAACAGAATTTTTGTGACAAGATTCAAGAGAAGATAGAGCTATTAAAATAGAAACAGCGTTCAAAGTGAAAAAAAAAGCGGAGGCGGTATGTTTTATCATGATTTAGAATCTAAATGTTGAAATACAGAGAGGGTAAGTTGACTTAAAGATTGCATTTCTATCTACATAATGACTGAAAACCATTGGAGAGCTTCTCTTTAGTTACGGAGAAGGGGGGGCATGGAGAGACTTTGATTCCTAACCAACAATTTTCTAAAAGAAAAAAAAAATATTCTCTTATATTATATTACAGAGAATTATACACAAAAATGCTCAAAAACTTTTCATCTTAACAATTTCCTGTAGGAAAGCTCCCGGTCTCCCACTCAACTGAGGGGTATTCCAAATAACCGGAAGAAACGTTCCCATAGCAGGCAATCCCTATACCCGCTCATGCTCAAAACACGAGATTTAAATGATTGAAGACAAGAAGACACATACATAAGAAAGAAACAATTCAATATGGCACATCAAAATATAAAATAGATTAACTTCTTTGAAGACACCTCATTTATAAAGAAAAGGTAGGGAATCATCATAGGTATTCTGCCTTTATTGGCAGGTCACTTGCCGCAGCTGAGAAGCTTCCATGCTCCACGATCCTCCGCTAACATTTTCGTCTTCGCGTATGATCTTTCTGTTTTAATATCATCCATTAATTGTAGTCTCTTTCGCCCCCTCCCTCTCTTTCCCGCCACCATACCCTCTAGGACGTCCCTCATGATACAATCTCTTCTTAGGCAATGTCCCAACCAGTTTCTCTTCCTCTTCCTAATAATATCTAAAAGTGTTCTTTTCTCACCCACCATTTCTAACACTCTCTCATTCGTTTTCCGCTCGACCCAACTAACTCTTTCCATTCTTCTCCACACCCACATTTCGAAGGCTTCCAGTCGATTTTCGTCACCCTTACGCAATGTCCACGTTTCCGCCCCATACAGCACAACACTCCACACGAAGCATTTTATGAGTCTTTTTCTCAACTCTTTGTTCAAGGTCTCACAAAACAGACTTTTCTTTCTTTTAAAGGCTTCTTTCGCCATTCCTATCCTTGCTTTTATTTCACGTTCGCATTTCATGTCATTACTAAGAACACTACCCAGGTATCGAAAACTATTCACTTGTTCTATTTTCTCCCCTCCTACTTTTATATTTGACACAGACCCCTTCGTTCCAATCACCATGGCTTTTGTCTTTCTAACATTTATTTTCATCCCATATTCTTCAAAGCCCCTTCTCATTTTTTCTAACATTTTATTGATTTTCTTTTCAGATTCTGCAACAAGGGCCATATCGTCTGCAAATCTTATGCATCTAATCATTCTACCTCCTACCGAAATGCCATCATCATCATGTAGGCTCTTTTTTACTATCTCTTCTAGATAGACATTAAATAGTGTTGGCGAGAGGCAGCATCCTTGTCGAACTCCCCTTCCAATTGTACTCTCTTCCGTCAGTTCTTCCCCTATCCTAACACTTACTTGTTGGTTCATGTATAAGTTTCTTATGAGTCTTCTATCTTTCCATTCCAGCCCTATCTTTGTTAGAACTCCCAACAACAATTCCCAATTCACGCGGTCAAAAGCCTTTTCTAGATCAATAAATACAACATACACCTCTTTCCCTTTTTCTATAAATCTTTCACCGATCACCCTTAATAATCCAATAGCATCTCTTGTGCCCTTGCCTCTTCTGAACCCGAACTGCTCTTCCTCAACATCTTTATTTGTTCTTCCATATAACCTTCTGTTCAGTATTCGGAGCAGAATTTTAGCTGCATGAGATATGAGACTAATAGTTCTATAATCCTCACATCTCTTTGGGTTCGATTTCTTAGCCATCGGTATCATGATCGATTTCAGAAAGTCTCTTGGCCATTCTCCTGTTTCATATATTTCATTGCATAGTCGCCACAATTCTTTCTTTCCCTTGTCTCCTATATTTTTTATGAATTCAATTGGTATGTTATCTATTCCTGTTGCCTTTCCATTCCTAATCTCAGATATAGCCTTTTCAAACTCATCCCGAAGAATACTAAATCCTTTATCATCCTCGCCTACTTCATTTTCCACTTCAACATTTAGGCTACACGGTCTATCCCTACTCTCATATAAGTCTTCAACGTATTCTTTCCACCTTCCTATGACCTCATTTCTCTCGCTGACTACCTTCCCATTCTTATTTTCTACTGCCATCATGATACTCCCTTGTTTCCTCCGAAATTCCATAGATTTCACCTCCTTGTACATTTCCTCATATTTCCCAACTCTTTCTAATTCTTCTATGTCCTCGCATTTTCTTTTGTAAAACTCTTCCCTCGCTTTGTCTGTTTCTCTTCGTAATTCATTATTTAACTTCCTGTACATCTTTCTGCCCTCTTCTGTATCAACCTGTTTCCACATCTTCCTCTCCCTCATTTTCTGCAACATCTGCTCTGTAACCCATGGTTTCTTAGCAGTTTTGTGTTCGCGGTAACCTACTGCTTCTTCTGCAGCCTGCTGTAAGCAACGTTTAATATGTTCCCACCGTGCGTTACTAGCAGCGCCTATCCTTTCCTCGTTTGAACATTTTTCTTCGAATTTTTCAGCGAAAAGATTTCTAATTTCCTCGTTTTTCAACTTTTCTGTATTCAACACTTTGTTACCTACTTTTCTTCTGCCTACATTTTTCAGTTGAATATCTACTTCGGCCAGCACAAGATTATGATCAGAGAAAATATCAGCCCCGGGAAGGGTCTTCGCGTTCTTTAAGCTATTCCGATACCTGTCCTGAATCATAACGTAGTCTATCTGATATCTTCCGCCGTCTATTGGCGATTTCCATGTATATCTTCTTCTCTTGTGCTGATTGAACCAAGTGTTCCCAATTACTAGTGAATTCTGTCTACAGAAATTCACCAGTCCCTCTCCCCTTTCATTTCTTTCGCCTAAACCATATTTGCCTACGATACTACCTTCCTGTTTTTCTCCCACAACTGCATTGAAATCTCCCATTAGCATTATGCACGCACCCTTCTTCTCCCTATCTATAATTTCTTCTATTTTCTCATAATTTTCCTCTACTTCTTCATTTGCATGCGAAGTCGTCGGTGCATATGTCTGTATCACCACTAGATCCTTCGTTTTCCCTTTAAGTCTTAACATCATAACTCTATCATCAATAAATTCTACTTTCACTACCTTCTCCTTTAAGCGCTTTCCAAGAATTATTCCTACGCCATTATGACCGCCCTTTTCATTACCTGAGTAAAACATTCTATATCCTTCGCTGTTCAATACCCCATTACCTTCCCATCTAACTTCACAAACTCCTACCAAATCTAAATTATTTTGTTTCATTTCTTCTTTAAGATTTTCTAATTTTCCTCCCTGTAACATAGTACGTACGTTCCATGTCCCTATCCTAAATCTTTTGCTCTTCCTTGTCTTTCTTTCTCTGTTTGTCTTCCCCCCATTATTACTTTCTCGTCCAATAGTCCTTCCCAAGCCATCCCCCTCCCGGAGATCCGAATGGGGGGATATTTTACCTCCGGAACTACATTTTGACCTGCGAAAGACCATTGTTCATATGTTCTCTTTTCACTGCTAGCAAACTAGGGAAAATAGAGTGGTGGTTTCCCGTTGCCTTCCACCCCGCAGTATCCCAGCCGTTAAAGTCACTCTGACCACGCCTGGGACTAATGTCCAAGTTGCCGTACCAATCATTATGATTTCCGCCAACTTGGCTACTGGAGAACTGCTGCCTTCTCCCAGAACACTCTTCGTCTGGCTACTCCATTTAGACCAATTCGGTAGGGGTGGCCCTTCTGGTAGTGAACTACCACCGACACAGCTCTAAATTTCACTGTAGCACGCAATCCTCCCCACCCGACACATAAGTGTCTTCGTAAAGGTGGCGTTTATCGGGGAGGAAAGGTAGGGAAAAGATAACAAAAATGTCAGAGTTGTCAACTTAGAAATAATATATAAATAAAAAGTATAATATTTTTATGTGCAAAGCTATTTGTCAATTACTGTGTATAAAACGGATTTATTAAAGGTATTTAGCATCTACTCTCCCGCGACGGTAGTCTATGTCTTGATCACTGAAAAACCAGAGGCAGTATGCCTTCATCACTGAGAAACCAGAGGCCGCCACCTGGTTTCATACCACCACATACCGTTTCACTTCGACCACTGAATAGAAAAACATATATATTTTTCGAGATAGGGCATTTACACGACGCATTTTTGAGACGAGACATCCTGACCTTTTTCTTTCTCGTGCGCACCCCTTTTATTTTCTGTTGAGAATATTAGATTTTATTTACATTTGGAAGTTACACACTATATTAATTTCTGTTGTACTTACCTGAAAGTTAGTCCTGTCTTTCAATATGAGGCACAAAGTTTCACTGTTCTGACTATAAGTACGTCAAATAACGAAATTACCAGTTTTCGGTTTTGCATTATGAATCTTGAGAAACAACGTAATTATATGTTGTTAAGAGAACGGGTACTCGTTTTCTTTTGTTGTTTTCGGCTTTTAGTCATTAGTAATAATAACAATAAAGAGAAAAAAAGAATTCATTTACATGCTATATGCCACAGTGACCTTGAAAATTTTTAAGTTATTGTAATATTTATGTAATTTTCTAACAAATAGTCTCCAGTTTCTATTCTTAGAAATACGATAATAACACTTCAGCATGCAATAGTTCATTATCTTTCTGGAAGTTTAACACAGGTCAATGCATCTCTCATCCTTGTCTGCTGCTCGTTATATATTTTAAGTAGCCGTAACAAAGAATAAAAAATAAATATGCCTAGTTAATGATCATCATTATCATAGATACGAGGAGTGATCAGAAAATAAGATTACAAAGCCTGTAGTGAAACATGTATATATAATTTCATAAGTTTAGAATCAATACAGTCAACAGATAGTACATACATTAATGTCCGTGAACCTGGCCCCACCCACATCGGCACTAATTTTATTGCCGATGTGCATAGGTTTCATCTCAATCGGTTGATTATTCTTGGTTTTTTGTCGTTTGTGTAACAGTACTAATTTTTTTTAACATTATAGGTCGTCAGCACTAATTAGGCACTAACTTTTGTCATGTGTATTAAAATTAGTGCCGATGTGGGTGGGGCCAGGTTCACGTGAAGACAGCCCCACCCACTTTTAATAATGGAACACTAATTTTGTAAGCTATGTCAAAAATTAGTGCTAAATTAGTGGTGTCGATACTGCATAGAAATAAGATTAGTGGTATATATCTTATCATAAAAATCAGGGATCTTTTGTTTTCTTTAATGATGCCGCCATTGAATATTTTCGAACATATTTTGGCCTTCTGATAATAGCACTAATTTTCTTTTTATGCAGTATCGACAGCACTAATTTAACACTAACTTTGGGTATAGGTTTCATCTCATTCGGTTGAGTGGGTGGGGCTAGCGTGAACCTAGCCCCACCCAGAACCTTTTTTGTTTTTTAAAGTCTGTGTAACGGCACAATTTTTTTTTAGCATTACAGGTCGTCAGCACTAATTGGGCACTAATTTTTGGCATATGTTTTAAAATTAGTGCCGATGTGGGTGGGGCCAGGTTCACGGACATCATACATTAGGTTATTTTTCGACACAGTCTCAATATCGGGTGAGGCACTTGTCGCATCGTGGGATGAATTTGAAGATTCCCTCCTGGTAAAAATTCTTTCCTTGCGTGTTCAGCCACGTTGTCACGAAGTATTTCACCTCGTCTGAAACGAAGCGACGCCTTCCTAGGTGCTCCTTCAAGTGCGAGAACAGGTGAAAGTTGCTTAGAGCGAGGTCGGAGCTGTAGGGAGGGTGCTGGATCGGCCACTGCGCTCCTCGTAGGTGACGTGTTTTCTTTACCAGGCGCAAATTTTCGACATTATTCTGCAACACGCTGACGAGAGAGTGTCTCCGTAAACTTCCACCAGCTGCCGGTAAATTTCGGTCGCGGTTACTCCACAGAAATCGAATAACTGAGCGGGCTTCTTCGCGAGACCAGTTTTCCAAACGAGTCGCCATTTGTGTTGACTTTCAACTAGCGCTGTAGGTGGCGCATAGCTGAAACTCTGCACAGTCTCCAATTCCATGTATTAAAATTACCATACACTCCTCATTGCTCTATAACAGTCGAAATTCCAGAAATATCGGCCTTGTAACCTTAGTTTCTTATCCTCCCTCGTATAATGTCATTATTGGCAAATTATGTGACGTAAACTGAGATATGTCCATGCACATCAGTCTTCATCTAACCTATTCATCTTCACGTAGGAATTCTGTTTTATAGGAATATATAGGAATTCTGCTATATATATATATATATATATATATATATATATATATATATATATATATATATATTAGCAAAGATCAAAATGTGAAATATATACTTACTATAACAGTCTTACGTCTTTTATTGGGTTTTCAGCATTTAAAAAAATGTTATTTCCGTAAAGTGAAGAATTTTAGATAGCATTTTAGATGCATAATAATTGAAGAAAATAATCATTATTTTATTAATCTGGCCTGATTCTGATGCTTGTATTTAGTCCATTTTGTCTGAATTATCCTTGGGGTTTGTCCTCTTGAATTTTGTCCCATATTCGTAATAATCGGTTTGGTAATTCTAACAGAGGCTGTAAGAAGAATAACTATTTCTTCAAGTTTTATCATTAACTTTAGATGTTATTCTTCTTGTTGTTCTCGGAAAAATTACGAGGATACAGTTATTTATCAGCAGTGTTATTCACATCTAACTTTGGTAAAGATGAATGTGATATTTTACAAAATATCTGCGGGCAAGAGGAAAATTGTTTGACTCAGTTGCAAGAAAGCCATTTGACATTGTAACTGAAACGAACATAAAATAAACTTAATTCTGTATAATATCAAATTATTTCTCATCAAGATTTTATTCACTTTTTCAGTAGTTCATCTCTAACATACTAAGGGTCGCAGTACGTAAGAGGCACCGCAGTTCACATCCTCAAGACATGTTTGGCCGTATATTAGGTAAACAATGCAAGAGGATGCATAAGGCGACTCTTAACAAATAATGATAGTGTTCTACATTACAAACCCTTTTCCGGCATCACCTTATCAGCTGATTTGTCTTATATACATAATTCTATACTATATGCAATAGTATCATATATACTTCAGATGATAGGGGATAAGGACCGTCTTAGGCATCCTTTAGAATTGTGTGCTTAATATATGTCCAAACATGTCTTGAGGATGTGAACTGTGGCACCTTTTACGTACTGCAAGCAGTGGCGGTTTCGCGGGTAGGCCGGGGTAAGCACGGGATACCCAAAAATTTTGAAAAATATATACGCACTAAAAAATAAGAGTAAATATACTTTCCCGATGGCAGAACTATCTTTGTCATTCTGCGATGAGCTTTTGTAAGTCAAAAATTTTCTGCAGGGATACCAAAATAAAAAATCAAAATTATACTATCATGTTTTATTACAGCGTTACATGAAGCATGGTAAACAGCTTTCAGCAGTATCTCTAATTGGAGTTACAAACTGTGAAGTCACATTGTTTGAAAGAGTTTTGCTAAAAGAAGTTCTGCTGTGAAGAAAAAAAAATCTGCACAGGCGCGGTAAATTTTTTGCGATCACATCGCAGATCGCAGCATGTTCTGCTATGGAGCCACTCTTTATATTAATGGTAAATGATTATTTAATAAACAGCATCAACCACTACTATAAAAGTAATTTTCTACTGTCATTAATCAATCAAATGTGTATATGTATCCATACGGGAGGGAGCGGGCCTACCCAAAATTAAAATCCTAAAGCAGCCCCTGACTGCGAGCCTTAGCATGTTGGAGGTGAACTACTGGAAAACTGAATAAAATTATGTTGCTAAATGACTTGATACTAGATCGAAGTAAAGGCTGGTCTACACGCTCCGTCTTAGCAACGATTTACCTGCGCAGTTTTAAGACATTGTAAACAAAACGTTGTAATTCGTGTGTGTCTACACAGCACAGTCTTTTGCTCCGTCTTTGCCACTCAGTTTTGCGAAAGCCAACATGGAGGAAATGTTGCTGTGTTCAACGTTTGTGCTTTCTCTTGTCAAGAGAAATACAGACTATATAATTAGACGTCGTAAATACACGCGACGTTCAAGGTGGTCCAGACATTAGCACACAGAGTACTCCTCAATGACGTAATACCAAAATTGTTTCGAAACAAAACAAAATTCATTACGAAAACACTGTAATGTAATAGTTACCGTATTTTGTGAATAGCCCCTTACTACAACCAAAGGAGGGCCTCTGAGGCCCAAAACGCTTTATTTAATTATAAATAATAAAAAAAAACACTAAAAAAGAAGGCACTTGGTATGACCAACGGGGTGAAGCCTGAAACTATAATTTTGTTTTTAGATTTATTATCGAATTAGAAATGTTAGAAAAATCTAAAAATATAATTTGTAGGCCTCCGAGACCTTCTCCTGGTATTGCTAGAGTTAATAAAGTAGTGCGTGTTGATCATCATATTTAAAATTGACAATATCAGTTCGCAAAATAAATAAAAATTGAAGCAACTTCAGGGAAAGTTTGCAATCACCGCAAGTCAAAGACAACAAGTATTTTGACTTGTGTCAATTTCAAATTGTTTCTGGAACCGATTCATTTTTTTTTTATTTCAAATTTACGCACGTTTTTTCACGTCTGTGCACTGAAATTCCCCACAGGGAAAATGACCTGAAATCATTAGTGATAGCGAGAGATTTTCTTACCTCTTCAGAGTCTTGAGATCATCGTCCTTGGTCAGTGGCGTATTTAGGATTTTGTTTCGGGAGGGCTATGCACAACACGTGAATAAGCACTTATATTTTTCCTTTGGGTGCCAACAAATTATGATGAAATTTTGCAAATAACAAATTTATTTTGGGGGGCTTGAGCGCGATAGCCAGCTCCTAAATACGCCACTGTCTATGGTGTTTCGAGATTTCCTGGGAGTCTCTTGGTCGCTCAAAAATGCAAGCAAATCATAATACCAAACACTGGCTTGTATATCTGAGCTTCTCCAGCACCGGGTCGAATAGAATTGTTTACTTTAGACAATTCCTTCCTGTAAACATTTCGAAGAGAATTAATTTTCTTCACAATAGTTTCTCTGTTTGCAGTGAGATCGATTTCTTTGTACTTATTAACTAGGACATCATAAGCCTGACTTTTCTTGTCCCGGTCGCTATACTCTTTTGACTTAACACGCCATAGGCATGGAAAACTTTTATATAATTCTATAAACTCCGTGAGAAATTGTCTGGAACACTGCCGAAGATCAGCCATCGCTTTCCAATTGTTACGAAAACGGAGAAAATGCCTAAACTGATGGAGACGGAGTGACAGTCTACACGCTACGACTTGCTCAGTCTTTTAGCTCTGTGTTCAGTCTTCGTTCAGTTCAGAAAACTGCACAAATTTCCTGTCTACGCTATGTTTTGCTTGCAACGTCTTAAAACTGCGCAGGTAAATCGTTGCCAAGACGGAGCGTGTAGACTATTATGCTGCCAATATGTCTTGAGCCGTGGCAAAAATGCGAACTAAAGCTCACACCCTCGACACACCCACGCGTTGAGCCAATAAGGGTTGAGCTGTTGCTGAGCGAGAGAACCTTGCAGTCGTCTACGCTATTGCCAGATTTAAAAACAAGAAAGTATAGTATAGAATTCGCATGTTCTGTACTGACCGCAAGATTCGCGTTCCGAAGTGCGGCAACATTGCTCTACGGATGACGAAAGAGAGTGGAATTCCTTCAGCCGATAGCAGCGCTTGGAAAGGAAGACTAAGTATCAAGACAATGTGGCATCTCTATAGTCTTAAGTTTGTTTTATCTTCGTTTCAGCTACAATGTCAAACAGCTTTCTTGCAACTGAGTCAATCAATTTTCTATTTCTCTGCAGGTAGCTCTTTTTGTTTAATCAAATTCATTTTTACTGAAATAGATGTGAATAACACTGTTAATAACAGAACTGTATCTAGTCATTTTTCCGATAAGAACAAGTACAATAACATCTAAAATTTATGATAAAACTTAAAGAAATAGTGTTATTCTTCTTACAGAATCTGTTACAATTACTAAAGACAAATTCTCTTCAAGAAATTCCTCCTTGGACATAATTCCTCGTCTCGAAAGATTATGCAGAACGGGAATTCCAGTAAAAGATCATTTAAAATATTTTCTTCAAAATTCTGGAAGGCATTTAGGAAGAACGGGAAGACACCATTAAAAATCTTGCTATTTGGTTTTGAAAGATTTTGAATTCTTGCTTTTAAGTGCCAGTAGAATGAAACAACTTACTTTCGACAAGATCAATTTTCAAGCAAAGCACGCAACACAATATTGAATGGAAATCAACCTTTACACGGCTGTGATCATCACAACAACCTTTAATCAATCAATTGCCAACGATTTCATCTCGACGTCACATCAAGCATGAGAAAGTCGACGCTAATTCGCTCTGGCTGAGGAAGGAAATCCAATGCAATCGTTCATTGCATCAACGAATTTTATAATTTGTAAAAAATAAATAAATAAATAAATAAATAAAAATAAATAAATAAATAAAAAATTGCAAGATTACACCCCCCAGATTTTTTGAACACACCCCTAAGTACAAAATTCTGGATAAATCCCTGCTATGGAGATTGAAACCGGAAGAGTGAAATTGTTTTACCATTTCCTATTTCAGTAGAGAGGTACAGTTGAAGATGGTACTTTTCTTCAGATGCTCAATCGATTTTCGAAAAATGTCGGTATCTACTACCAATTTAGTTTTATGGCGATCAATGTTAAAACCGAAAACGGTTGATTTCTTCCACTTCTGGTTTGAATGCAAGGTTAACGGAAGAAAGATAATCTATTCTTGAGACGCTGTATGAATTCCCGAAAATTACTCGATATCTCTGACAGCTCACCTCTGGTGTGTGGGGTGGCCGGTTCGATCCCAGCTCGCGCCAAGTGGGCTTTGTGGTGGACAAACACCATGTGTATGGATTTTCTCGGGGATTTTCTGTTTGCTCCAACTTTCTTCATTCCGCCATTTCATTCATTCTGATCATTACCGTGTCCTTTAGCCTAGCCGACATAATTCTGGAACGTAAAACTCAAAGATTTCATTTCATTTCTAAATAATAACCTAATGCATTCTACAGTGCTCTATTCCCCAATAATAGCGTAAAGATAGATTATATGCTTGCAGATTGATATGCCATAACATTGATTATTCATGCAAAGAAATGTACCATCTGCCAGGTAGTTGCTACAAGAAAGAGTAATATATATTTCGTTCAAATAGTGTTCTCTATGAAACGAGAGAAGAAATAAGGTTTTCTCGTCTCGTCTACTAAATTTAATAGGTCTTGTCTTGTCTCGATCCTCAAAGGCTTCTTTCGCTCTTGTCTCGAAATTTTATTCTTCTGTTTTGTTAATTTATGTAAAAAAAATGCCCTAATTGTTTTTCTTGTTATCACAACCGTTCTGCGTCACGATTGGTTCACGAATAGTGTGATGTAACAACATTTAAACCATACTTATTATTGCAGTAAATTGTGTAATGACTTGTATATTTTAAACGTAGATAAATGCTCTTAGTTGTTTGCGTACCATCATTTTATCAATTTGTAGTTTTTCACCACTAAAATAGTGTTTGAGATCCAAGACTTGGATGAAATAGTGTTGCCCACAGGACTCGAGGAATTTCTCGTCTTGAAAACGAGACGATAATTGTTGTGTTTCTTGCCTCGTCTCGAATTTAAAAAGGTAAAAAGATACATTATCCAGTTTTTGTTTTCTTGCGCCACAGTGAAATATTTTCCAGTATAAACTGCCAATGCATTTGTAGAGATGTTAGTTTCAAATGCAAATTAACAAGTATCTATGACATTTTCATTCAAGAGGTCAACCCTTTGAAACTTCGTTCGACAATGCGACTACATTTATTAAGATCTTACGTGTTCCTATTTCTGTGATAATTAAGGTTTGAACTTCCTATATACTATTACTGCTTATAATACCGATTCAAATATTATCAAAACCGGTGGCAAATTTAGGATCTTGTTTCCGGGGAGGGGGCTTTAGAATCAGTAAGATGCATTTGTGTTGTGCGCAGGCCCTTGCTGGCCCACCGGGACACCGGGACGTGTCCCGGTGTGCCCTCCGAAACATCACAGTATAAATAAAGGTACAAGTTTTTAGTAATAAATTCTTACAGTTTTATTAGTAAAGAACCCGTGAAAGGTGCAGTGCGCCCTTTACATTAGGCGCCCTTGCGAGTCCACATCAAAGATAAACGATTTTATTTAATAGTTATTTGTCACCTCAACATTTAAAAGATCTTATTTCCAAATCGGCAGGTGATACGGCATCATATCTGCTGGAACAAATCACAAACTTAATAAATCTCATACTGAGTGGAAATGTCAATCTTGAAATATGTAAATACTTTTTTTGGTGCAAATTTATGTGCACTTCGAAAGAAGGATGGAGGACTTACACCCATAGCTGTTGGATGTACATTTAGACGTTTAGCATCTTAGACAGCAGTTTCTTCTGTGTATGCCAAATGCGTCTCTTATTTGCAACCTCACCAACTCGGATTTGCGACGAGAAAAGGAAATGAAGCTATTATACATGCCACCTGCAGTTACATACAAGCACATAAGAATTCTAATAACATAATTCTCAAGATCGATTTCAAAAATGCCTTCCATTCCGTAGAAAGAGAGATTATGCTACAGCAAGCGAAACAAGTATTGCCTCAATTATATTCATTCTTTTGGCAAAGTTATGATCAACCATCAATCTTATTTTTTGGTAAACAAACGATTCCATCACAAGTTGGCTGTCAACAAGGTGATCCAGCTGGTCCAATGCTCTTAGTTTGGCCATCCACCCAATAGTTCGCGCTTTATCGTCTGAACTAATTTTCTTCTACTTAGATTACGGTAGCTTAGGTGGTTCTCCACAGTCAGTTTACAAAGACATGAAGACTCTAATAGAAGAATCTAAAAAACTTGGTCTGGAAGTTAATCCGTCTAAATGCGAACTTTTTTTCATGTCTGGGAATCCAAGCAAAGAAGTTGAATCCCAGTTTCAAGAATTGTTACCTGGGATACGAACGGTACTTAAAAATGAATTATTTCTCTTAGGATCACCCCTCCTTGGGGATGGATATGAGGAAACTTTTGATGAGCATTTAAATAGATTAAAAATAGTAACTCAGCGTCTGAAGACTTTACCAGCACACATCGCTTTTTTTTTTACTTAAGAATTGCCTGGGAATACCGAAACTGATCTATTTTTTACGCACCACTCCCACATGGTCCATGCCTTCCAAGGTACTTCAGCTTGATAATTGTTTGAAATATGCATTACAGTCAATCATCAATTATTCTTTGAATGAAAATCAATGGACTCAAGCAAGCTTACCAATTCGCTTAGGAGGTTTAAGCGTAAGAAAAGTCTCAGACCTAAGCCTTCCAGCTTTCCTGTCCTCATGTTTTGGAGTGAAGCCACTTGTCTCCAACATATTATACATTCCAGTTGACAAAGTGGAAATTCATCACCTGGCGGAGGGATTGGAGATATGGAATGGTATCTACAATAATGAGACTCCCGCTGTATTGGATTTACAACAGTATTGGCATAAAATTATATTAACAACAATAATTGATAAAGAATTGGTTCCTGAAAATGCATTTGATATTGCCCGTTTTAAACCTTACAAAGGAAAGAATTTGGTGCATGGCTACAGGCTACACCGTCAAGAAATATTGGAACTCTCTTAGACAACAACACGTTTCAAATTTGTGTCGCTCTACGTCTCGGCTTAAATATCTGCCACAGTTTCAAATTTGCATGTCAAGAACAGGTTGATGAAAAAGGCTTACATGCACTAAGCTGTTCTAGGAGTGGAGGTCGAATTTCTCGTCGTGGAGAGCTGAATAATATAATAAGACGAGCCCTTGCCAGCATTGATGTTCCAAATATTTTAGAACCACCTGGAATGTCCAGAGATGATGGGAAACGACCAGATGGAGTGACATTAATCCCTTGGAAAATGGGGCAACGACTGGTATGGGACGTCACCTGTGTAGACACATTTGCACCTTCCCATTTAGCTTCATCATGTAAAGAGGCCGGAAATGCTGCTGAGACTGCCTGTAAGCGGAAACACACGAAATATTCCAAATTAAAAGAAGATCATATGTTTATTGCCTTTGCTACGGAAACCATGGAAGCTTTTAGCAAGGAAGCTAGGGAATTCCTAAAGGAAATCAGATTGAAATTAAATCTGAAGACAGGAGATCCAAAAAGTGCACAATTTTTATTTCAACGCATTAGTCTAGCAGTTCAGCGAGGTAATGCAGTTAGCATTTTAAGTTCCTTTCCTTCTTCTAAAATAGAAGAAATTTTTTATTTGAAATGAACCAGAAATTATGAACATTTTGGACTGAAAATTTTGTAAACTATTTAAGTTTTGTTAACTGCATGATATTTCTCATGCTACTTCCAAAGATGAGGAAGATGTACTTATTCGCTCTTCTCAATTATGAATAGGGCCGCGATGGCTCAGTGGTAGAGCGTTCACCTCTGGTGCTTGGGGTCCCGGGTTCGATCCCAGCCCCCGCCAAGTGAACTTTGTGGTGGACAAACACCGTGCTCGTGGGTTTTCTCGGGGTTCTCCCGTTTCCTCCCACTTTCTTCATTCCACCATTTCACTCATTTCCCATTATCACCGTCTCCTTTAGCCTAACCGGCATAATCGTGGGACGTAAAACTTAAAGATTTCATTTCATTTTTTTTCAATTATGAATAGCCTAGTTTCTAGATTTTACATTTCAAACATAAGAATTAGTGTAATGTATCTTCTGTCCATAATTGTCTATGACAACCATTTGTTTCTGTGGCAATGAATTTTCAATATTCTTAAGTTTATTATTTTACTTTGATGTTCATTATTCAGATGTTTCACTGTATCATTTTCAATGAAAAATTATATAATACTAACTCTATATAATAATAATAATAATAATAATAATAATAATAATAATAATAATAATAATAATAATAATAATAATAATAATAATAATAATAATAATAATAACGTTTCTGATATAAAAACCGGGCGATTATTGTAAAAAATGGGTCCAAGTAAGACTCGCGTTCGGGCTACTTGAACCCACCGTCATATTTTCCTACAGAAAACCATTGAAATCTGCTCTGAGACTAAGTAGGACGTAGGTGTTCCAAAAACAGCACTTTTTATTTACTGCAAACCACAAAGAGAACATGTTAAGAGGTACTATCAAATATAATGACTGTAATAGCTGATTATGTTTTCTTCTACAGTTGCACGACCTCTATCTATATTAGCAGCGAATCTAGTCGTTGATTAGAGGTGCAGTTTCTAAAATAACTTCACCCAATCTCGACTGGAAGATTGTCTTAGAAAGCAATGACAGTTCTTCCATGCATGGCTAAATAGGACTTCACAATAAATCTGAAATCAAGTTAATTAACGAGGAATCCGAAATCACAAACTTTATCAAGATGACTAACGAAGGCTAATTCTTCTTTTTCAGTGAACACTTCAGAAGGCCCGGATTCTGCCTTGACCTTTTTTTTAATATTCTTTCTATGGTGGAACGACTTATCTTGAAGTGAGCTTCTGTTTCTTTTTGCGACATTTCCCCTGACTGAATTGCTGGTAAACATTCTTCAAGCTGTTATGAAAAATCAGCATATTTTCGACCTGCAGGCAATCTTTTATATTGATGTGCCATTTTGTACCGGTATCCTTAAGGAAATAATGAAAAGCCCTTACTTGTGTGACACGTGACAACAGACCTTTATTTTTCATTGATAACGATAACAAAGGATGGGGTGGGATAAAGTTAACAAAAGATGTGGTGGGACAAAATATCCATGTTTTCCAGGTCATATGTACACACTTCATAAATAATGCAATTACGCACACATCTTATTGTATATGAGAATGTTTACCATGTCAGTTTCATTAACCTATATATAACTATTTATATGCTTACTTAGCATAGGTTCCACTTCCTTGCAAATAGTGTCCACACATAAAAGTTTGGCGGTCAATAAATACACTTTTTTCGTCAACGACGTTTCTCACCAATGCTGCTCAATCGTAGCCTACCACAGAACTAGTTTCAATATGTGTACGCCTGCATTATGATCCCATCTGACGGATCTATAACTCTGAACTCACTCATTATTGCATTGCATATTGAACTATAAACGAGTTTCTGGTATGGGTCCAAGTAGCCCCTTAAGGGTCCAAGTAGCCTCGTGACTATGTTACAAAATTGTTACAAGCACAAAATGGCGAACAGTTTTATACGTGCCATGTGTGGTTGCATAACGCGCACTAAATAATAGTGGGAAACATGAAAGGAAAATGTGAATAAATTGGTACCAATGGTAAATACATGATATTACGCTGTCCTATCATTGAACAGACGCTTTTAATAAAAGGTAATAGTCATGAAACGTACTAAAATATTGTAAAAGGATCACACTACTAAAGTCTCTCTTCCATGTATTGTTGTCATTGAAAACAAATAAACAAAACTGAGCGAAACAACTATAATGCAAAAGATGTTTCCTAAAAACAAAAGACACAAGAATGGGAATAATGTCTTCAATCAACATTTTACAGCAGGATTGAATGCAGCCAAGAACATCATCAATTATCTGTAAACGAGACAAATCTCCTAATTATCCTACAATAGGTGATGAACATGGCGTCCCTCTACTTCAACACAGGCGTTACAGCGTCGCAGTAAATTCTGACGCATCCGCTGTAACAACCCAGGGGCTGTTCTTATAGTATCACAGGCAGCGAGTATTCGTGCTAATAGTTCTTCTGTGTTGTCTATAGGCGTTTCATAGACAAGTGTTTTGACATGACCCCACAAGAAAAAATCAAATGGAGGCAAATCTGGGGAACGTACAGGCCAATTACAAGGACCGCCTCTTCCAATCCATCTCTCACGAAACGTTTGATGCAAATACACTCGAGCACTAGCTGAAAAGTGGGCTGGGGCGCCATCATGTTGAAACCACATCCGTTGACAAACACCGAGAGGGACACCCTCTAATAACTCTGGAAGTATGTCTCGCAGAAATATCGTATACACTGGTGCAGTTAATCGTGGTGGTAGTAAATATGGACCTATTATCTGATCACTGATAATAACCCGCCCACATGTTTATGGCGAATCGGTCTTGGTGGCCCCTTTCCACAATTGCATAAGGATTTTCGTCTGCCCATACATGACTATTGTGGCTATTAAATATCCCGTCTTTCGTAAAACAAGCTTCGTCGGTGAAAAGCACGTAGGAAGCAAATTGCGGATCAATTACAGAGTGTTGGAGAAACCACTCACAAAACCGAACGCGAGGTTGAAAGTCAGTTGGACGCAAGGCCTGAACACTCTGCGGATGATAGGGGTGTAACTGTTGCTCGTGTACTACTTTCCAAACAGTATCTTGTGCTACTCCCCTTTCACGTGCTACTTTCCGGGTACTTACTGTTGGGTCTCGGGCGAAACGATCAAGCACTTGTTTTTCAAAGTCCGGAGTCCTTGTGGTTCTTCGTCTTCCTTGGTCGTAGTATTGAGGTTGTAAATTCCCCGTGTCTCGTAAGCGTTGAAAAAGTCTGGCAAACATAGTATGGGCTGGATGTCTTCTTTGTGGATATTTCAGTCGATATAACCTATCAGCTTCTCGACTGTTGCTATTTGCTTGACCGTATACAAATATCATGTCCGCAAGTTCTGCTATCGAATACTCCATTTGATCTCACATTCGAACAAGCAAAGCACAAACTGCACTAAAGAACTCGTAAGCTTCGAACAAACCACATGAAGAATGACCTTCCACCTTCCACAACGCCTTCTAGTAGGGTTGTCTTATACTTTCCTTACCTTCGATTGTTTTCTACGACAGAAGGAAGAACAAATGCTTGTGATCGAACCTGCAAACTGTGGCGTACTTCAGGTGATAACACCGTCTGTGAAAACAAAATATCTTCTAAACGATAACAATATGACGACATGTTAAGCATTCTAGACAAAATCTCGGAATCAGTCCTGCAAAACATCGGAAGCAGCGACTAAAACAAACGTCCTGATAAATTGTTTTTCCTTGTTCTTTTTCAATGTTCGGGTAACGCACATTACGGCTAATGATAAGAAACGGATATTTTACTGTTGTTCTCTGGAAGTGGTCACATTCACATGGGATGGCGGAAAAATCCCCCTCTCGTAAAAAGTATCCTCGACTCGTATCATCAAATAAAATAAGATTGCTGCCTGGAAGAAAGCACCCATATCCCCCGGTTTTTCCCCTTAGTTTTACTTGCTTTCAATGACAAAACTACATGGAAGAAAACAATGTTAGTAAGATGTTTGTACAACATTTTAGTACGTTTCATGATTATTCCCTTTATTAAACGCGTCTATAGGTACAAGGAACAGGATAGTGTACTATCATGTATTTACCATTTGTACCAATTTATTCACATTTTCCTTTCATGTTTCCCACTATTATTTTATGCGCGTTATGCAACCACACATGGCACGTATAAAACTGTTCGCCATTTTGTGCTTGTGCGAGATATCGACTTAGTACAGACGCATTATTGCTAGCAGTTGGGACAGCTATTCATCCGTATCCTTTTCGACCCATCTTTCTTGACGGATTATCCGGGAATCCCTACGCTCCTTTGGGAAATCCCTTGTGCACGAATTGCACGATCTCGACCTAAGCATTTTTGAATACAGCAGCTTCGATGTCTTTGACGAGACCATGCCGCATTAACTCTATCATTCACCATAGTCGAGCTATAAAGCTTTGAATGTCATTTTCCCACGCTTTCGGCACCTTGTAGCTCCGAAATTATGTACGTTGGACAAAAGTTTATTTGAACTTTTTTTCTTGTTTCCGTGTCAGGGATCATCCCTTAAATTTTGTAACATAGTTACGCGGTCACCCTGTATATATATATATATATATATATATATATATATATATATATATATATATATAGGTCCTTATTTATATGGGGAAAAATAAATTTAGGAATTTCCTTGGACTCACCGCCTAAAATGGTTCCATATGGAACAAAATTAAGCCAGGAGAAAAATTAGATCTATTGAATAATTTTAAATGGTGCCCCAAACGACCTAAAATTTTGAATGCGTTTACAATACATAGTATATGGGGGAAAGCTGGAATAAACTCTTGTAATTTACAAACGGTTTAAGGGAATGGAAAGATGTCTTTGATAATGGAACTAGAGGAGATGCCCAACCTAATTTTGTATAGCATTATTATGGCGGCCAATTTGAAGTCCGCCATCTTGAATTCAGGTCAAAATTTTCAAATAGGAAGAGGGTCATGTTACATATCATTTTGAGGTGTCGTTTTCCCAGAAGCACAAATCTTGTATTATTTTCAAGCTACCAATAATCTTGTAAGAGTTATTACGTGTGAAAAACGAAATGCTTCGATGTAATGTTTTTTTATTGTAGTTATGGACCACAGATTTGTAAGAATTTTTTAAAGTATTTTACATAAACTGGAAACAAACTGCTAGAGAAAGTTAAATCTTTGTTTCCCCATGAACTACCAATAAGTTTTTCCATCAAGATGATTCATAGACCATTATGAGGAAAAAGAAAAAAAATATAACATGGAAGAAATTGATATATTCCTTATTTATGTAGTACTGTAGCTTTGGGGTAAGTTTTCAATAGATTTTCAATCTTATACACTACACAGTTCACTTTTGTCACATCTAGGAAAAGATTATCTATGACAATTCACTATGTGCAAAAGAAACTGTTTCTGATACTCATTTTTCGTAAAAACGATGTTGTAATCTTCTGTTAGTTTCACTCCCCTTTCTCCTGTATCGTTTATTACGGAGATGAATTTAACTATTGTCTTTCCTTGAAGATAGTCATTGTTAACTGATCATGAAATTGGATCACACTCAAGAAATCCTTTGGGTATTTTAAATCTCATGAGAAAAAAAATGTTTGTTGTATCAAAAATCACTGATTTCTTTTTTCGCAAGAATTTTTATGGTATTATCCTTGCGTCAAGCCTCTTTGTTGCTTCACGGTTTCTCCTTACAGTTTTAATTCTTTCAAGCAATTTTTGTTTTTCCACTACGTTAACTTCATCATCAAAAAACTCCAATGCTACGTATTCTTCCTTCAAGTACCAGAGATGCCGAGAAAATTTAGAAAGAGCCACTTCAGATAATTCATTATCTATTTGCCTATAACTGTACAAAGCTTTCAAAAATTGCAGGTCTTGTAATGGTGAATGGGATACTTGATCACATTTAAATCAAGCTTGGACATATAGTCGTATCAGAAAAATTCATGCTCTCCGAAGACCCGTTTCTATTTGCTTCGTTAAACGAAAATGTTGGCGAAAGAGAAATATTTTTAAACAGTATATTGCTTTTCCCATCTACCTTGCATGGTGAATTGCTCCAGGCAAACGAAAGAAAACTCTTCGAGGAGGTATGTCATCCAAGAATGTCAGTTCTAAAAATTTACTGTAATCTTCTCTGCGGTGTCCTGCTTCTACAAGTTTGTTAGCAAAATTCAATACTTCATTTCTTACATCTGAAATGTTGTTCCTTACGTCATTATCAAGATCAATTCTGAAATAAAGTTAGTACAATCTACTTTAGACCAATCGTTCTGAAAATGCTTAAATAGGGGAACGTCCGGTCCAGATGCAAACGAAACACAACACTTGTCAAATACACATTTTAAAACCAATTCATAAATGTAGTGTCTACAAGGAAGGTATAGAAGATCATTTTGGAGCATCTGCTCTAGCAGAATGAAAGCACCGTTCACATGACACATATTGCAGGGAATAGTGTGACGACAAACTGCCTGCACGAACATTACCAAGTTCCATTCTTCAAGCTAATGAACTGTAGTAGAAATAATATGTTCGTTCTCCTCTTCATGATGACAAACTGAGAACACCAATTAGTCTCTCATGAGCATCTCCTGTAATAAATATTGATAACCCGTCGATAGTCTCTCTACCAGTCAAACTCGGCAGTAGTTTTCCGTCTCATTGCACAACTAACGCACTTGATGCACTCCGAAATTGTTTTTGTGGTCTTATGCAACTTCGCTACGATTTTCTCTCAGCATCGATGCATATTTATTACTAGTTCCTTTACATTATGGCCTAATGTTTCTGCCGTCGCTGTCAGAATATGTATTCTCGTTCTATCAGTGGACTTGTATCGATCAAGAGCAGCAACCTGTCTTGGAGTATTGAAATTAGTTTTTCCCCTTTTACATCTCTTGCACGGTCCGGGCGCACACAGGCACATATTTACATTTAATCTTACATACTCAACTGGGTTTTCCTCTTCATTTCTTGAAATGCTTACCTCCGTGTATTTTGGTGTAAAATTCATACAAATCATTTTCAGAGGTGCATTTTTTTGCGTTCCTTTTTCTAATGAAGCCGCGCATATTCCTCTTGTTCTTTTCGAGCCAAACTCATGGCTTTACATTTAGTTGTGTAAGAGTTATTACTTGTGAAAAAGAGAAATATTTTCACAGGTAATAATTCTTAGACGACTAAGGCTATCTTTAAAATAGTGCCAGATTTGTGTTTCTGGTGAAACGCCACCTCAAAACAATATGTCACATGACCCTCTTCCTATTTGAAAATTTTGACCTGAATCCAAGATGGCGGACTTCAAGATGGCAGCTGTGACAATACTATACAACATTAGATGTGTTTCTTCCTCTAGTTCCATTATCCAGGGTATTTTTGCGTTCCCTTAAGCCGTTCCTAAATTACAAGATTTTATTCCAGATTTTTCCCATATATTATGTACTGTAATCGGATTCAAAATTTTAGGTCGCTTGGGCCATTTAATATTATTCAATGAAGTTAATTTTTCTCCTTCCTTAATTTAGTCCCATATGGAACCATTTTAGGGGGCGAGTTCAAAGAAATTAGGAAATCAAAAATTAAGGACCACACTAATATATATATATATATATATATATATATATATATATATATATATATATATATATATATATATATATATAGATATAGATATAGATATAGATATAGATATATATAGATATATATATATATATTGCAAAATGAAGAACAAAAAAGTAAATAATATATCACCTATTAAACTTAACAAGAATACAGGAGAAAAGGAAAAGAAATATTATTCGGAATGTGTAAATAAATAGAATCATCCTTTGACTTCTTACAGAGTTAAATTTTTTATTAACTAAAAAAAGAAGAAGAAAAAAAGCAAGAAGAAAAGATAACTGGGGATTACAGACTACGCTCACTTTAATGTAAACAAATAACGCATATAGGCAATTTAACATATTTGGAGGAGTAATTTTGTGATACATTCGCGTTTCGTCGTGCCTCTGCCGCTAGTGGAACGCTGGTGGTATTATTTTCAAAATGGAAGTGAGACCACAGCGGATTGTCGCTGCAGGGCATCCAATTTTTGCCGAAAGGTCGCTAGTTACCCATCACTGGTCCACCGACACTTTCGGCATGGGGTAGCTTGAATTTCAGGTTGTTTACATTATAAGTTTTCTTTTTCTACATTTCACAAAAAACAAAACGTCCATACAAAATACCGAAATAAACAGAAAATATGTATAAAAAATACGTTTGAGTGCGCGGGCCACACATCACGTCTTCACGGGCCAACTGTTAGAGGTTTTGATTTCCTCAGTATCGAGTAGAGTGGATAAAATGTGGAAGTCGACAATCTGTAATGTATATTATTGGCTTGTGAAAGAATATAATTATAAACAAATACCCGAAGATATATATATATATATGACCGTCTCTAATCTAGCCGGCATAACCCTGAGTTATAAAACTTAAAGATTTCATTTCATTTGCGAAGAGATATATTTAAACTATATTTTCACGTAACATTTAGCTTCGTTGCTCAAGCAGAGCGTTAAATTTCCTCATATCTAAATGCTCCAATAACCACCATTAATTTTGCCGCTATCATTCTTTTTTAACAATTTACTTTGACAATTTAGATTTGAATTCTCTTGACTACCGTTTCTACATAACACTTTCTAGTATTTAATTATGACCGAACTAAGAGTTTTACAACATTGGAATTGTAAAAGTGTGCAATTTGGTGAAGTCACTTCACGCCAAGTTTTTCATCCCTTAATAAAGAGCGATGTATTAGAGTAATGGGATAAGCGTTGGTTTCACATCCCGGTGGTCCTAGGTTCAATTCCCTCTGCGTAATTAAAGGAAATTTTTTATCATTTGTAACATTGGTACTTCAAGTGTAAGATATCATGGAAAATGTTCGATTTCTCTCGGTCTTAGTTTTGAGGAGTTTTTCTTCAGTGCAATAGAACAGTGACCAACGAAACAGAACTACAATATGACGTAAGCCGTATCAACCTTGATTCGTACTGTCTGAAAACGTGATGTATTTAGCAAACAATTGATGAATACTAAAGCATATCGTTAGTATGAGTCTAAAATACAATTGATCAAAAACAAAGGTTACTTTCTCTTTCCCAACAATTACTTATGTTTCTACTACTTCTTCTACTAGTACAACTGCTAGAAATATTAACGTTTTAAGTAAATCATCATTTCAGATACGTTCCATATCAACAAGAAGATTTAAAATTGAATAATCAAAAACTTTATATTATATAAAATATGTATCCAAAGTCTCGACTTTCCATTAATAATAATAATAATAATAATAATAATAATAATAATAATAATAATAATAATAATAATAATAATAATAATAATAATAATAATAATAATAATAAAGAAATAACAGACTTATAATACCAATTACATAAACAATACCTTCCAATAAAGAAAAATAATTGCCACGATGAGATTCTAACCGGGTCTCTGCTATACGAGTTTTATGCTTTGCCAATCTTTTTTTTTTTTTTAATTCGCCCCAACCGTGGTGTTGTTCGTCAGTAGTACCTCAAGTCCTTTCGACTTATTCCAAACACGACAGGAACACGAACACAGAAGCATCGAGGACATTTAAAATTCCGACCTTGCTTTTCAGAGTGATTCGAACCCCCAATGGGCTTCACCTCACAATTGTCAGTAATATCACACAAATTCCTGATACAAAGACAAGAAAATAAACTAGTAGTTACAAAAGATAACAACAAAATTTTCTATATCTACACGTGTTGATAGAATTCCAAGAATGATAAAATAATGTCTAACGTCTTTTCTTCTTTGAAAATTACAACTTAGAATGAAGAAGAATAGTAATGTAAATCGGGACCATCGAAAAACGATGAGGTAGCCTCAACTTGAAGAACGTTTTCGGATATTTTCTTCATTGACGAAGGTCTATATAACTTGTTTTTGATTTAAAGAGGAAATCTCGAGTAAGTCATTGTGACAGTCACATAAGGAACGTCGTCTTATACGATCATTACTATCTTGTTATAGTCTTACATGCAATGATTTTAACTAGCTAATAGTTTGGGTGAAAACTGAGGTAACGCAATAGGTAAGTGGTTAGCGCATTGAACTTCTATTCGGCAGAACCGGGTTCAAATCCCCACCAGGTTCTAACTTTTTCAAATGTTTCAATTTCAATGCATACTCAGTATGACAAGCAAGATTTTCTCCTCTCCAGAAAGAAAAAGATCTTGAAATGAGGAGAACTGGAGAAGGTGTCAATGGAGAAACAATGATTTACAAATTTATTTCCAGCAGTTGATCTAGATTTGATATTTTCACCTACTTTGAAGAATTTCTGATTCATGCGTGGTCAGTAATTTTATTTCTTTCAAATACAGTATATAATGGAATAATACATTACATACAGAGCAATATTAAGATTAATATATGTTGTTCTTTAGAAAACACACTCCGAACTAAAGAGATTCATCTTAGAATGGAGAACTGTTTCGTTAATCATGTAGTTTCAATTTAACTTGCAGAAAGACCTGTATCAGTGCTACCAACTGCTGTCAATGCGCAGAAAAGTTACGTGTAAGTTGGGTTGCATTTGCCCAGGCGTTTTAGAAACTCCAAATTATCTGGACCCCAAGTAACGGAATTAGAATACTTAGAGGGAGAGATACTTTTGTTGGTAGCTGTACAAGTATTTCAATGTGTGAAACAAATAAGGATGAAAGGAACATTGTAGTACGCAGTCCTTGTCACTGTTTCTTGATGACCACGTAAATGTTGTCTTGATTGAATATTTTGCTCAATATTTCTGCTGGTTTTGGGATCATCGACAAATATCTTCCATAACTAAGGTAATGAATAATGGCTGCAACATAGGAGCAAGAGTCATCTGTTCGCAACCCATTTACACAGTTGCAACAATACCTAATGTAATGTACATACATTAGCGTATACAAATCTATTTTAATCACGTTATGCATATAATTATTTTGTGTCTAATTTACATAGTTAACATATATTTTCCATATCATCATTTGCTTTTAGTATAGGATAAGTAAAGGATTAGTTGTGGGAGTATTTGTGTATAGTTTATTTCACTTTTGTATTTATTATTATTATTATTATTATTATTATTATTATTATTATTATTATTATTATTATTATTATTATTATTATTATTATGTGTGTTATGTCAATATGGCATGGGAAGGATTAAAACAAGGCAGAAGATTAATTAAACATATCGATTTAGAATAAAATGTGAGCAGAAGGCAATGCTTTGGGAAATCTTAGGAAGCTGGAACGTATATCGCATGAACCCAGCACAGAGAGAAAAGTTGGGAGATTCTTTGTCTGTAGGCAAAGAACACCCAGGAGTTAGATGCAGCTGGTCCATAGTTGCTAACTCTATATTCCAGAAAGAAGAGAATATGGCTGAATCTTCAGTTTTCATAAAGGAAAGATATGGAGGAAAAGAATACTATGATCAGACACGATGAGATTTGGAGACACCGAGGCGAGTGCAGCCATTGTTTAAAAGTGCTTGCTGGAGTTTGTAGGTACATGCGAGATTGCTATTACAAAGAGGCCCTGAAAATTTTGGAAGTTGACCAGAAGTAACATATTTTGAGCATGAAGCGTCGCTTCCAACGGAAATTCAGCCAACTCAAGTCCAGCCTACCCTTTTGTAGCCCCCTCACCTCACCGGAGGAAAACCGAGGAAAGGAGCATTCCATGTAGAATTCTTCACCCCTGTAGATAATTTTACTTCCACAAGTAATTCTTTCAATGTTGTAAAGATTTTCTTGATGTTTCGTTATTGTAGAATATAAGTTAGGTTAGTTGCTGTATGGTATTATTTTATTGTCGTATCAAGAAAGGCTTATTTCAGTACAGGACGACAAGTCCGGCAGTAATACATGAGGGGAATGTATGATAAATGTAAGAGCGTAAACATCGCTGTCATGGCAGTCGACGTCCTGGGGAGAAAAACAGCACTTACAACGGAGAAAATATATAATATCTATGTTTTTAGGATATGACAGCATGTCATACATTCAAGAAAGCTGTCTTAGTGTATATAAATGTTTATTTTAGTGTGTTGTAAGTTGACAAACATTTCGATTAGTCAAAAACAATGAAAATGTGAAAACTTCACTATAACAACCCTCACGCAGGTGAACTGTCGCAGAGAAATCACGCTAGACGGCAGCACAGTCGGGACTGCATGAGAGCAACGGGTTCTCTCAGCCGAAAAATAGATAATTTTTATGTGAAAACTTAGAATACATGGTTAATAAGAACGTTATTAGTGTAGTGCTACGTATCATCTGAAAGCTTGACATTTCTGCTATACAGTGTCAACATCAGTTTGTGATTATCAATCACCAATTTTAAATAATTAAGAGGAGAAGCAGTGAAAGTGTAAATTAAGGTAAGAGGGGACAATGACCTCTGGAGGCAACACTCTGTATCCCCGCTTCACCCCCGTCATAAGATTGGCAAAAGCTGGAAAGCGAGCCCAGCCTTTTGAATAGAAGGTGGGTTTGTTAAACACAAGGAGGCGGAGGGAAGCAGGGCAATTCGTGTCTTGTCGTTGGAAGAGAGATATAACTCTTCGTGCCCTCGTATAGAGGAAATTCGGGTCTTAGAAGAGCAGGTTGACTCTTCACGTACTCGGGACACTTTCGTTAGGAATCCTGCGAAGCGAAACTCGCAACTGTGTGCATATAGTACAGGACAGTGTTTTGCGAAAATTGTGAAATATGAGCAGGAAATGACCAGTTGCTCATCTGAACTCTATAGTAGAAGCAGTGTCATCTTCCCTTTACTATTAGGGTGATGAAGTTAGATAGTAGTCCAATAGCCACCTAACAGGCTGGATCGCGTTAGGTTAGGCGAAACAACCTGTGCCTAGAACTCGTTCCACTGCAGGCACAAGATACGGGGAATCGCAAAATTGTTCCCTGAATATACGACTGAAGGCGAACCAGGAGGGTAATAGAGTCTCGTCATGTTTAATGGGAAAATAAACATGACCTCCGTGGGACCTACGTTCCGCTAAATGGGAAGATAGCGGAGCCAACGACCAAGATACAGAAGGAAGACCAGGAGACCCCCAGGACAAGAAGAGGACCACTGGAAATGCATCGAATCGTGCACGAACTTTTTATACAATAAATCAGGCCTTAAAGAGAAAATAAACATTTCTGCGAAACCGATCTGAAAATTTCGAAAATTAATATTTTTTCTTCGTTGTTGTAAAGTCACTGTGTATAGTGTTTTTGCGTGTGTTATTACACCTCATTAAAAATTTATCCAATGAAATCCGTGTGCGCATCATTCTCCACAGGAAGTCTTACAAGGTACGTGATCAGTGTGATATTATCATGTTTTCCTTTCAGCTGTCCTGGAGTTGTCAATGTTCGGTACAATACGGTGCCACAACAACAGATGCTGTTCTGTGAGTAAGAATTGGTTTTGTCTCTAATCACCTGGAGAAACACGTAGACCTGAAAAGTAGAGTCTCACCTTTGATTTGAAATGCTTTTCTAAATTAGATTTTTTTGTTCAGTGTGATCATTTTATCTTTATAATTTACATATTAAGCTCTACCGACTTTGCTAGTAATTTGCATAATATTCATAACATTAGCATTTCAAGTTTAACATATTCAAATTTATTCAATTTTTTATTTCATTTACATATCATTAATTCATCACTCTACTCCGTGGCCCTTCCCCTTTACACTAATGACCCTGTAACCTTGTGCATTTGGTTTTAGATAAAGCATTTGTATGTGTTGCTTTACGTAGGTCTTGAATACACTGTCGTTTTCAATATCTCGTCGTTATCTTTAATATACTGCATATTTATGTCACCTCTTTCATCCAACATTTCAGCCAAATAACATATTGCCTGTTTATATTGCAAGGATGCACAAAACAATCCTTTCAAATATTTTTGGTAATTGGAGGAAACTCCTCAAGATCCTGTGAAGAAATAGATGTAAACGGATGTTCTCTTGTTCGCAATTTCTTCTGTTCAATAAAGGCTGCAAAGGTGTTTTCGTTTCTTGAAGTTCTCGTAGATTTCATGATTGCTGTGATTACGGAGTGGTTTTCATCTGGTGTCACACGTATGGAGAATTCTATAATATGGGCCGATACAAACTACATCCCATTGTCAAATTTTTCATTCAACATGCGATACTTTTTTTTAGCATTCCATGCGTAGCTTCAGCTGCTCAACAAATTCTTGTAATAAACCTGGTATCATTTGCTTCTGCAGTTGACAATTGTGATAATTTTGTCTTTAAATAGATACTTCATATCCTTTGTCCGCAATATAAGTTTTATAGGG
Source organism: Thermobia domestica (assembly GCF_964235325.1). Classification (NCBI taxonomy): domain Eukaryota; kingdom Metazoa; phylum Arthropoda; class Insecta; order Zygentoma; family Lepismatidae; genus Thermobia; species Thermobia domestica. Next base: position 202,771,647 of record NC_137462.1, on the reverse strand, counting down.
TCTATGTTCTAATCCATTAACTATTAATTCAATAATATAAAACGTACAATTCTTATGTGGATGTATCCCCCCCGAAAACATCGCAACAGACTCTCCTTGCTGTCAGTATTCTTTTTTCCGCGACAAATTTGCAAAATGACAAAGATTCATTGTTTCGTGTTTGCTTTAAAGTGACAAGGGTGTTCATTCTCAAATAAATTGTTAAATATCAACTGATTCACTACATATAAAATTAGGGATGGGGGCGCCACAGGCCGCCAAACGGGGCCTCAGTGAATTTGGCACTTCAGGGCTGATTTCTCATTCATTCACGAAGCAAATACGCTAAAGCTACCTCAATAGCTGTTCTTTTTACATTTGTTCCCTTATAGGTGCAGTATGGTTGGTTTTGGCTAATTTTGACCATGGTGTACCCGTGATACAATTTTGGAAAAATATATGTGATTGTAAGGTTAAGGCGACATCTAAAATTTATTTTTTCACAATTGTGCTCGCACACCATTATAGATCAAAAGGGGCTCAAAATATTGAATATAATTTTTTGAGGGAGGAAAATGGTCGGGAGGAGCTGTTAATTTTTTTTAAAAAAGCCTTTGGACATCAAAGTTTGAACAAAATCGATCGAGCTACTCTTGAAAAATAAATTAATCCCACTTTTCCGATTTTGCGCCATTTCTCATGAACCAATGAGAGTTGAAGTTTGAAATGTAAGGGATTAATGTATCTGGGGGTACCTACTTACCAGCCACTTGTCGTTCCAAGATTCATCTGGGGCCATTTCACTATTTATCCCCCATGCCCTTTAACGCGAACATAAATAGCCAACTAAAAGCTGTCAGGACTCGTGTTAGGTGAGGGTAGTATAGACTATAGAGTATGAAGGTTTGTAATTACAATATTTAAACTCCCTTTGTTTGTTTTAGATGCAGTGGGGTAAAAATGAGAATAGGTTAACTGTTGTGGGGTTGCATAAGTCACTTAAGACTACATTTAAGATATTCATCCTCCTGCACCGAATCAAGTTTATCAATGTGTTTGTCACCTTTACTATAGAGATGAAACTGCCAACATCCACAGTGATAGATCATCCAAATTAGGGTAGTACACGTGCTGTAAGGACTCCACTGGCCAACGTATATGCATACTCGACTGCAATAATTTCCCGTACGAAATCAAAAGTGTCATGGCGAAAGAAACGAGATTGCATTCATGGTGCATGTCACAGACGCTGCGTGAGAATCTACGAGTCTGGATCTACAAACGCATAAAGCACATTTCACAACTCTGTAGCTACGCCGGAATAGGGCCATGAAAGCACATCTTAGTTCACAGGTGATTCACACTATGGACAAAAATACATTTACCATTGAGGAGTTGATGTACGTCCAAAATGAGCCAGTGTATTATCATCATAATATCAATCTAATATCATTTAAAAAAACAGCTATGGTAGTTCTCAGAGTTCATCCTGGCATGGAGATAGTGTTCCTGGAGGTATAATATCATGTAGTCATAAAGCTTCACTTCTGTAAAGCTGAGTGAAAACGTATGCTCTGAAACATTAGTCTGATGTTGTGATATCGTTCGACCTCTCAGTCACATCTCCTTTGCCAATAGATATTCACTGAGTTTTCCAACAGAATTCATAAGTCGACCCATGTTAGCAACTTTATCCCGGTGGTCGAAGGGCCGGATGGGAGACCTCGTCTCAACCTCTTGGACTATGATCTGTGATCCAAATTGGAGGCCAAGATGTGCACGAGGTAACACATATTTCGTCCCTAAAACACCGCCCTTGTGCAAGCAGCAGAAGCATTTCCTTCAGCAGCATAACTTACGTCAACTCAACATATGCAAATTCATAGTTACGTAAGAAGTAGGGAAACCGGTCTTTATAAAAACCGGAAACCTGTTTCTAGAAAAACCGAAACCTGTTTCTAGAAAAACCGAAACCTGAAAAACCGACATTTCGGTTTTCTCCAAAACCGTTTCGGTTTTTCGCCGAAACCGGTTTCCTCCAAAAACCGGTTTTGGTGAAAACTTTTGGAAAACACAAAACTACTTTTGTCGAAACGGATTCGGTTTCCGGAGAACAACGAAACACTATTCTGGTCAGAAATAGAACAAATTTTGAAAAAAAACGGAACAGGTTATGAAATTTTCAAAACCGGTTTCGGTTTTTCTAGAAACCGAAAAACCGGTTTTTGTGCCCGCCACTAGTAAGAAGATTCCAATGTAAGTAAAGCTTACGAATGACGCTTACATCTGAAATAAGAAATAATATTAAATTACTAAATTCTATTTTGTGAGGCATCTAGTGAGTGAGACAGGAACTACTGCTAATTTGGCGTAATTTGTTGATTTTTTAAATACTTGTTTACGAAAACGGTTATGGTAAAAAAAAAAGAAAAAAAAAGATTTACGTAAATTTCGAAGTGCGCAAAGCCCTTGAACGATCTATTTACATTAAGTGAGGGCTGGCTGTGTATCAAAACATTTGTCCGTTATTCACCACTACTAATCACTTTTAATCAAATTCTACTGACATCTTGTTAACATTGTAAACAAAGATTTAAATGTATTCTTTAAGTGTTACGTCCCACGCATATGCCCGCTAGGCTAAAGGAGACAGTAATGACTAGAAATGAATGAAATGGCAGAATGAAGAAAATTGGAGGAAACGGGAGAACCTCGAGAAACCCACCCACACGATTTTTATCCACCGCAAAGTCCACTTGGCGTGAGCTGAGATCGAACCAACTACAACATGCACCAGAAGTGAACTCTGTACCACTGAGCCACCGCGGCCTCTAAAAAAGTTGAGAACCCTAGGTTGGGAACAACTGTTATACAATGGATTGATAAATTATTTGCCCCTTGTTTTTATAATTTCAAAAGCATTATGAATAATAAGTCAGGTTAAGGCAACGTATGGTTTTTTAATACTTTTTAAAATCCAAAATAAAAATGACAAATTTATCGCAGATTATTCCATCTAACATGATTGCAATAACGGAAAACAATTATTAATTTATCGCTTTCGTTTTTCGTTTGAATATTTATCGGAACATACGAAAGAAAATAATATATGGTACTTCAATAAATCTTTTAAATTATTTCTTAGTATGCTTCTCCATCTTCATTCTTGTCAACCCTGTAATGATCCTCGTATTTTCAACCAGTTCTTGTCGTATCGCTCTCTTTCAGATACTTCTTCGAAATTCAGCTTTGTTTTCCAAAAGTAATAACTTCCTTCATTGCAAGGGCATCCACATGTGTTTACATCTCATCTGAACCATCTGTTTATGGATTTACAAAGTCCTCCTTAAATACATCGAACAATGATAGAAGTCGCAATACTTCTTTACACAACAATATTACACATAGAAGCTGCTATACAATTAAAAATTAACAAAATACATATGTTCCACATGTGGTAGCCTCATTCGTAAAGAAAGTAGTATTTCATTCAGCATAGGATATTCTGTTGATTCAATAATTTCAAAGAGAACTGTTGAATCCTGTCTCATCCAGTTAACTTCCTAGTCGAGTTCTTGTGCATACTGAGCTGTTATTAGTATTGTAGAAGGAGCCGAAAAGTTTTGCAAATATTTTCCATTTCACCTAAAGTCCTTTGTATGAGCCAAGGCACGGCAGCTATATTCATAATTTTCTTCTTTTTTCATCTTCCAAAATTATTAACAGTGCAATGTGATCTTTGATGTAGGGGTTTCTATTATTATTGTTGTCAGCGTAGTTAAAATTTGCCAAAAGTCTCCCCTATTGGAAGCGTCTCTAGTTCTCCTGGACGGCTCTCATCGTATAGCAAGCGTTTCCTTAACGACAACCACCACTACAGCAACACAACAGTCTTTTCCACCATGGTCTTCTTTTCTGGCGAGAATTTGACTCTTTTTCTCTCTCTCTCCTCCTTTCTTCTCTCCCTAAACTCTCTGTACTGGAGTTGAAGATTATTCCATCAAATTCAGATTCTGGGATGTCGCTCAACAATTCGTCTTCTGATAGATCGTTAATATGGTCATCTGAGCCAATAGTAGTAAGGGAATTGTGGGTATGAATCCCTGCAAAGACAAGCTTACAAAACTCAAAAATGTCAAATCTCTGTTCTTCTCCTTCATTATTTTCTATCTTCAAATTCCAAGAGGAGCCACTCAGTGTGTCGCTCAAGGAGGTGGAAGACATATCAGATTCTATCCTCTGCATTGAAGGGTCTTTATGTAGCTCACGAAATGTACGAAGATCTGTTCTCACACTAACGTACGGAAGGATTCCCTTAAACTTCATGTCTTCAAGCGAGAACCAGAAAACAGCAAAACCAGTTACTGTATATATGAAGGATGGTCTTACAACTTCTTCATCGAAACGATATGTATATATTAAGTTGCCGTTGCTGTCATAGCTTTGATATTCTCTACATCTTCGCTCGCAGCTGATGGTCAAGGGTGCGTCGTCAATATAAGGAAATGATTGCTCAAATTTTGCAAGGAAAGAAGTTTTCTTCCAATCTGTCATATTTTTTTAGAGCTGTGTCTGTATACGTGTTATTCAAAGATCAACGGGCGCTGCACTGAATTTTCAGGCTCTTAGTAACGCTAACAATGAGCACAAGAATAGAAACTCTAATTCTATCAACAATGATTTACAATATTCTTTATTAGACATAACATAAAGAATAAATAACAATATTTACATATTGAAGACAGATGAATAGAACATTGTGAATGTATATGTTTGTGTATGAGTGTTCTGCTCGAGGGAAAATTTTATAACTTATAATTTTTGCCGAGCGAGGTCTGGCTAGCCATTACAGAATGGTTAGGGCCACGGTGGCTTAGTGGTAGAACGTTCACCTGTGGTGCGTGGGGTCGCTGGTTCGAGTCCACCTCGTGCTAAGTGGGCTTTGTGGTGTACAAACACCACGTACTTGGGTTTTCTCGGGTTCTCCCGTTTCCTCCCACTTTTATCATTTCATCATTTCATTCATCTCTCATCATCACCGTCTTCTCTAGCCCATATGGCATAAGTGTGGGACGTAAAACCCAAAGATTTCATTTTTTTCAGAATGGCTAAATATAGCCTGTTTGTTTCTCAGTAATTTCATTCTATGAGAAAGTAGAAGTTAGTAGTCAAGGGATAGCTTAGAAATTAGAATGAGGGATTCCACGTATTTAGAAACTGAGAAACAATGAGTATTTTTCTTTTAAATTCTTACTTGTGGAGGGAGGGAGGCATGTTGGCACAGTGGTAGAGGGTTCACCTCTAATACAAGGGGTCCCTGGGTCGTACCTTGGTGACATGAGTACTCTGGGTTCTCCCGTTTCCTTCTACAATACCATTTCATCAATTATAACTTCATTCACTCCCCTCATTCACCTATCTCCTTTAGCCTAAAGAGCATAAACGTGGAATGCAAAACTGGAATGATTATTCAACTCCATTCGAGTTTCTGTGTAAGCATCGTTATGCAACACCGGAATTATGAAGGACAGGATCCGCAGAAAAATAAGCATTTACCATGAACTCAGAACTACGACTTGGGATTGAATCCAGTCCATCACCTAAGATCAACGCTTGTAGTGCTCTCAAACGGGTCAACTCCGGGTTGGGTCAGCTCGGGTCGGGTTGTCGGGTTGGGTCAATCGGGTCAGTCGGGTCAGCTCGGGTCGGGTCAGTCGGGTCAGTTCACTTTGGTCAACTGAGTTTAGGTTGAGCTTGAATTCGGCTGGAGTCGAAAGCTGCTGTTTTTCACCAGCTGCTTAATTAAAAATAGCAATTTCCAATTGAGTTTATAGAAACCATAAATCTATTTTGAACACTTGCAGCTAGTGTTTTTATGGTAAATACTTATTTTTGTACTTGTGTGTACTTTAATTTTTAAATGTGGAAGATTGATTTTACCAATCGACTGTAATATTAATATCTACGTCAATATGGAGTCTGGATTTAGAACAAAACTAGAAGTTGTTTACGCAAGGCCAAAAGATAGATTGGATATGGACGACCAAGCCCAAGCGGGGCCGCGGTGCTCAGTGGTAGAGAATTCAGCTCTGGTGCGTGGTGTCCATAGTTCGACCCCAGGTTGTGCTAAGTGGGCTTTGTGGTGGAGAAACGCCGCGTAGTGGGTTTTCCCGGGGTTCTGTTTCCTCCCACTTTCTTCATTCCGCCAATTCATCCATTTCTCATGGTCACCATCTCCCTTAGCCTCGGTGCAGAATCGAGGGACCTTAAACTGAATATTTAATTTCATTTCACCAAGCCCAAGAACATCGATACAAGAACAAGATAAAGATTGGATATGCAAGACGAAGTGCATAGTAATCTTGTTCTTGGTCTTGTTTTGGTGATCACCAAGTAGCGATGAGCATATTTTCTTGCTTTCCGTATAGTATGAAAGACCATAATCAAAATCACACTTGGTCTTCATTCTTGGCTCTTGTATAGCATGAAAGACCACCAAGACTATAAAATGCAGGACCAAGACTTGACTGTGCAAGACAAAGAATAAGACGCAGTATTGATGACCAAGACCCAGGGTTCGAATTGTTTGAATTTCATTTGTTGGGCTGAAAGTGATGAAATAAAATTAGTACTTTATAATTAATTATCATACTGTATTTTTAAATTTTTAATTACAAAATTCATATTATGTATCTTCTTACTTGCAACTATATATACTGTAAAATACGTTTTAATTACCGAGAAAGAAAAATCAAAGTGGCGCGGGTCCCGGAATCATAAGAACCTATTTTGGAATGAAAGTTGAAGGATTGGAAAAAATTACAGGTGTTCTCCCGTTTCCTCAACCCTTATCATTGTAGTTAAACGATTTTTTTTGCCTCCGCCAAGAGACTCTTGCTACTGCCTTTCGAAAAGACCCCCTGCCTTCCGAGCGATTCCTTCCTGTTTTGCCTATTCCTGTTTCGCCTACTAGCCTCCCAGCAATATTTATCAACATTTCTAAGTTATCAAGATTGTAGGCGAAACAGGAATTCTTGTTTTGCCTATTCCTGTTCCGCCTACTGTAAAGACAAAGGAAAATTTTTGAGCTGGGTATTTCAGCTTTATATGAATCCGGGATGTTGATTTAATGCTAGTCATCAAAAGGAAGGAAAAACGTTTTAGGACGAAATAAAAGTAAGTGATCAAGTTGAAAAGAAAAGAAAAATTGAGAAGAGCTATGTTATTGTACATGTTCATTTATTTGTACTTCTTCCTTTCTGTCGTACACTCATACCCAGTTTTCCAAATATATGCAACAGGATACAATATCAAAACGTAATCCATTAAATCTACACTTTTAGATTTTAATCTCTCCTTCAAAGTATTAATTCGCTGATCTAAGCGTTTGTGCTTCAATTTCTGCACTTTTGACCGGTTCTCTACCTCCAGTAACAACATTCTCATTATGCATTAATTTGCACATGTTCAACATATGTTTATTTTATCACCCAAAGCAAACATCTCATTTGCAATGGAAAAGTGTATAACGGACAGAAGTTCTATAAAATTGAATACTTTCTGCATTCGGTACATTATGTTGTCTCTTCTTTGGAAATTTCAGCATAATCATTGTTTTGTAAGTATTTGGCTCAACATACTTTCCGATTAATACGTTTTGTTGCCATATCGACACAGTGATCTCTTCGACAAGGCCAATTAACACATAATAGGTTACAACAGTCAGAAAAAAAATACATACTTAAATATGGTCATAAATTAATTTGCTACTCTTTCTGATATTAAATATGCATCCCGGGGCAGAGGGGAGGTTCTAAGAACCAGAATGAAAGTTATTTTCTTATAATTTGTACTAATTACTAAGCGGACGTTGATCTTTACAATCTTATTTCATTATTTACTTAAATTATATCTCCCAAAATTATCTGGTTTACTGATAGCGAACATATCAGAAGCAATTTATAAGATAAAGAAACACGATTTTGACCTTGAGTATAAGAGAAAAGTATAATCGTTGGTGAAACAGCTGAAAACATCAAACACGCTAAGAGGAATGAGTACTTATAAACGCGAAAAAACTGACAATAAAAGTCTTAGTACATACCAGACGGAGAGCATTTTGCGATCAGGGTAAGGAAATAGATAAATTGCCCTGAGTTTCAATATAAAATGGACTAATTCAACAGCTTGTCGTGGATATTCGAAACATTTATCAGAGATGCCTACAAGAAAGAAGAGTTAGGGCTCAAAATACGCCATTGAAACAAATTTTGGAAGGTACGAGAAATGAGACATTTAAATCAGGAAATTTATTAATCATAAAATGTACACTTCATACAAAAGTAACACTACTAATGAAGATTACACCGTAAAGGGAAGGAGGTTATGAGAGCCACTGAAGAATTTTGAAAGTAAACGTTGGTTTCTGAGGACATGTGTCGGGATAATTTAATGGGTTTGTCACGTACCAGGGGGTGGATGGAACCCTCTGATTTTATCATCCTTTTAGTATGTTATCTTTTTGCCTGTTTATTTGTTAAAGTCAAATCTTACAACGTAAATATCACACACTTTCATACTAACTAGAGTTCAGAACTTTTTCATGCATACGTAAACCGTTTAAAATACAGTACTTTCACACCTAGTTATGGAACAACCGAATGAAGAATGCTGCAGAGATGGAGTGGGTCTGTGGCTGGTGGGGCAAGATTTATGAGTGGATCAGTGGGTCGTGGGTCAACAGGACGTGACCCACTGCGACCCACCACCCACCGTGACCTACTCTGTTTCTCTGCATTGTAGACGCATCTTCTGAATAGACCCTACTAATAAATTTGCGTATGATTTACTTTCAAGGCCTCATATTTTTCTTCCTGTTTTATTTGTTTCTATTTACTTACCTGAGATGAGTATATCTAACGAGGGAACCTATCCAAGTGTAACTCTGACTTCGAGTCGAGACTGTGGCCGTTGGATACCTTGTCCCAGAAGAACATAACACGAAAAGGGATACGTCCTCGATCGCAACTGTTGCGGAGATATAAGCGTGAAAAGTTAGAAATTGAGCTCCGTACTATATATTACAAAGTCAGATTCCGGGTCAGATTTTTCGGAAACGGTTGAGTAAGGAAAATCTGCGAATACATATCAAATTAGTGTGGGGAGCGCAGAACCTTTTGAATGAAAAAATGTGTCCCCGGGGTACTCGCAGGGTCCCAGGTGGGGTCCAACTCAAGATTTGCAAATGGAACCGGGGGTCAAGTAGCATATTGTGTGAAAGCTATTGTTAAATAAAAGAAGATAGAACAAATCTCAACTCTCTACGATAACCCTGTGCAAACGGACAACTGGTCAAAATGTCAATACAACCTACATCAGAAAATCTATAGCCACGCTTCTAAATCCGTTAAGTTGCGACAATAACAAAACAGAAAAATACGTTTAAAAGTGCAAGGTATTATGTTCTTTTGGGACAAGGTATCCAACGGCCATAGTCTCGACTCGAAGTGAGAGTTACACTTGGATAGGTTCCCTCGTAAGTGAAAACAAATCAGGCACTTTTGGATATTTGTAATTATAATAGTAGCAATATATTTACTACTTGGCTTTCGATACATAGTCGAATTTTACACTTTTTTCCCTTTACGTTGGCCTGCTTTACCTAGATTTGAGATTTTCAAATTTCATCCTATTTTCCACTGAGAAATATCTTTAATTTAACAAGGAAATAATTGTATATGATAATTAAATTGAAATTAATCATAATATGGCCCACGACAAACATTTTACTATTTTACATCTTAAAGTCAGATCCACCGGTATTGTAAGAGAGCGGTGCTTGAGCGATTGACCGTAGAAATTCAAACTCCGATTAGTGATAATTTCAAAGCCTTGTTGTATTACTCTTTTTTTTAGTTGAGAGGAGGTCGTGGATCATGGGTCAGAGTTGTTGACAATGGGTTTTGGTGGGCAGTAGGTGAGAGTGGGTCATGGTGGGTGGTGGGTCAGTGTAGGTCATGGTGGGTCGTGGATCACGGTGGGTGGTGGGCCAGAGTGGGTCATGGTGGGTTGTGGATCAGTGGGTCATGGGTCAATTTTTCATTGATCCAAGCCATATTTGAAATGCTGGCGATGATATACTGAAATCATGTAATATTTTCAAGTAAAGAAAGTTAGGAGTAAAAAGAAATGATTGCAAGATGTTGAATAAAGACCAAAAAGTTAAAAAAAAAAAAAAAAAAAAACTGTAAAGGACTTTAAAAATGCAATGCTTTTACAAAATGTATTAATTAACGTGGAGAAAGCATTTACATATGTGTGTGGGGGGGAGGTAAAATGAAGACACAGTAATAAGACCGAAAGCATCGAGGTAATGCTCACATAAACTGTTCCACTCATGATAGCCTTATTTGGCTTAAATTCACTAATTCCTAAGCTTATTTACGTATTGTGCAAATTGTGAGATCGCTAACAATAAACGTGAGAAACAACTAGGGTTGCATGAAAATTATAGGTCCATAAAAATCACCACATGCTGAAGAATACAAGAGATTTTTTCCCCTGATAGTGGTATAGAGGGAGCCACTTTAAGTGAGATTACTAGGTATTATCGAGAATTACAGGACATGTAATAAGCACATTGCATTAAGTACTGCAGACCCTAATGTCCATGAGAGGAGACAAGAAGTCTTTCTGGTCTTGTATTTATTCTCGAAAGAAACTATTTTTTTTCATTTTCTTTTGTTTATGTACAGAATTTATGCCTTAAAAAATAATCATTCAAAAGTAATTAGAAACCTTTAACCTCACGAGAGATCCACGAAGGAGAGTATAAAACGATTTTTAAGCCATATTTATTTATTTATTTTTACTGTAACATTTATTTATTTATTTATTTATTTATTTATTTTTAATACAACGTAGGATGACTTGCGCACCTTTAAACGTTGGTAAATGCTCTTCAATGTTTTCGTACAACCACTTAATCGATTTATAAATTTTATACAATGAGCCAGGTAGCACTTAAAAAGTGTTCGAGATCTAAGACTTGGGTGAACTAGTGTTATCCACGAGACCAGTGCATCTTATAAATGCCTTTTTAAAAATTTTTAACATTCTTTTTATGGTATTCTATTTTATGTTATGTTCAGAAAAAAATGCATCCGTTAGAATTTATGGTAATAAAACCTTGAAAGACGCTCTAGAAATTATCCAGTCATGTTTTAATAAAGAGAGAGAAGCTGGGCTACCCATATATATATATATATATATATATATATATATATATATATATATATATATATATATATATATATATATACAGACTGTTCCATAATTCGTGTTATTTTCTACAGCGCTGGGAGAAGATGAAGTTTATACACTATTAATGTAAAATTTGGCACTCTTATTGAGAAATATCTGAATTTTTCGAATTTCTAAAGAAAATATGAGAAAATTGCTGTTTAGCCCCCCTTTTAGGGGTGTAAACACGAAAGTTCATTTTCCTTATGGGAGATTCAATGTTAAATTTTAGAAGCAGTTTTCTCCAATAATTATTCGTGAAGATTTTGGAGCAAATCAGTTGTATTTGTTACAAAATGCAAAAACACTCATTCACAAAGCTAGTAAAGCCGTCTCAAACATTATTTTTCGAAGGTCCCCCTTTTGGGGGGCAAGGGGCGTAAAAAGATAGTGAGTGATATGTTACCAAAATCCCAAAATTTATTTTCGGAATGCCAGTAAGCGTGAGATTAATCACAAATGTCACAGAATTAATGCTCCAATGTCCTTACATGTAAGAGTGAGTGATAATGGGGCTACAGCCCCTTTCAAAAATAAAAAATAAAATCACCATAAATATCCTTAGTAGGGACATACGAGAAGAAGGTATTTTTGTTAATTAATGTGAAATTTGGCGTCATTGTATCAAATGAGTATGCGTTTTTCAAATCTGGAATGTTATTTTGATAACGCGCCGCCTTAGGGGGCACAGGGGGCGAAGTATATGATGATGGATCTTTATTAAAAATCATAATTTTGTTCCGAAAATGCCAGAGAGCGTCAGATTTTTCACCACTGTCACAGAATTAATATTCTAATGCTCCTTGCATGTGCCAGTGACTTATATGGGGCTATAGCCCCTTTCAAAAATAAAAAATAAAATCACCATAAATATCCTTAGTAGGGACATACGAGAAGAAGGTATTTTTTTTTAAATTAATGTAAAATTAGGCGTCATTGTATCGAAAGAGTATGCGTTTTTCAAATCTGGAATGTAATTTTGATATCGCACCGCCTTAGGGGGGCACAGGGGGTGAAGTATATGATGATGGATCTTTATTAAAAATCATAATTTTGTTCCGAAAATGCCAGAGAGCGTCAGATTTTTCACCACTGTCACAAAATTAATATTCTAATGCCCCTTGCATGTGCCAGTGACTTATATGGGGCTATAGCCCCCTTTCAAAAATAAAAAAATCACCATAAATATCCTTTGTAGTGACAAGAAAAGAAGGTACTTTTTGTCAATTAATGTGTAATTTGCCGTTGTTGTAGCACAAAGGTATGAGTTTTCCCACATCTGAAATGTTATTTTAGTAACCACTGCCTTAAGGGGGGCACAGGGGGCGAAGCACTCGATGATGGATCTTTATAAAAATTCAAAATTTTGTTCTGGAAATGCCAGTGAGGGTCAGGTTAATCACAAATGTCACAGAATTAATATTCCGATGCTCCTTGCATGTGTCAGTGACTGATATGAGGCTACAGCCTCCCTTCCAAAAATCATATTAAAAATTCACCATAAATATCCTTAGCAGGAACATACCGTAAGAAACTATTTTTTTTTAAATCAATTAAGTTAAATTTTGTGTTATTGTGCTAAAAAGCTATGTGTCTTTTAATATGGGATGTTACTTTGGTACCGGACCTCCTTAGGGGGCACAGGGGGCGAAACATAAAATGATGGATGTTTATAAAAATTCCAAATTTTATTCTGGAAATGCCAGTGAGCATCAGATTAATCATAAATTTCGCAGAATTAATAATCCGATGTTTTTTGCATGTCCCAGTGATTGATATGGGGCTACAGCCCCCTTCAAAAATCACATAAAAAATTAGCCATAAATATTTTAGCAGGGACATCCGAGAAACCATTATTTCTTGTCAAATTAATGTAAAATAATTTGTTATCTTAGTAAAAAGGTACGCGTTTTTGAAATATAGAATATTATTTTGGTGACACCGGATTAGGAGGGCACAGGGCGCGCAGCATAAGCATTTGAATCTTTATTAAAAAATATCCAAATTTTATTCTGGAATTGTGAATGAGTATCAGATTAATCACAAATGACACAGAATTAAGTTTCCGATGCTCCTTGCATGTGCCAGTGGTTGATGTGGTGCTACAGCCCCTTCCACAAATCACGATAAATATCCTTAACAGGGACACACCGGAAGAAGCTATTTTTTTAAATCAAGTAATGTGAAATTTGGCGCTGGCGTTTTTTTTTTTTAATTCGGTATAATTTTGATAACGCACCACCTTTAGCGGCAAAGGGGGCGAAGCATAACATTGTGGATCTTTATGAAAATTTCAAATTTTATTTTGAAAATGCTAATGAGCGTGAGATTAGTCACAAATGTCACAACATTAATATTCCGATGCTCTTTGCATGTCCCAGTGACTTATATGGGCTACAGCCCCCTTCCAAAAATCACAAAAATTCACAATAAGTATGTCATAATTAATAAGTAAGTTGTCATTATTGCAAAACAAAAAAAGTATACAATAAACCTGGAAATTACTGTAAATGAATAACTTCTGTCAGCGTAACTGATTATGCATATAGCTTTGTTGTTATGGTGTCACTGGAATATAATCAAAGAATTTTATATTTTTAAATATCAGTTAGGGCTCTTTTTATAGCAGAAAATCTCACACACAAATCACTTACGTATTTGCTACACACTTAAGCAGAACCATCTCGAAATAGAACACAAAATGACAATGGAAAACGTAGCAGGAAAAAAATCTTAATGAAAAGTAAGATCTTAAAAATTAAAAGTGAGCTTTAAGTTTCAATATTGTTTGCTTTATTCGTAAAATGAAAAAGCATGTATTTTCATTACTTCTTACACAATAACCGTATTATCCAACTTTCCATATAGCAACTTACTCGTATGTACTGCAGACGTAATACAAACGGACACACGGTTGTAATAGAAACAAATGTTTCCCGAGGAATAAGAATCAGTTGCTGGAAATTATTCTTTGTTGAAAACAACTCTTTTTGGCTCTACTATCACTAATTGTTTAAAAAGATCATTAACCTAAGTGTAAAACCCATAAAATCAACTTACTTTTATTCGGCATGCCCTCCTGAACGAGCAAGACATAAATTAATGCGATTTTCTAAAGAAACTGTGAATACCTTCTCCAACATATCTGGAGTGATCATCTCTATACTGTGGACAATCCTCTGTTTCAAGTCCTCTACACTGTTACATGATTTTTGGTAGACAATTTGTTTTAGGAATCCCCACAAGAAAAAATCGCATGGTGTAAGATCCGGACATCTTGGTGGCCATTCGACACTTGACCCCATAGAAATAATCCGTTCCCCAAATTTCTCTCTCAAAAGATTTATAGTCGTATTTGAGCGATGCGCTGGTGCTCCATCTTGCATAAAACATAATTCATCACTTTGACCTAAATTTAAACGATCAAGTTCAGCAAATACTTTTTCTCTTAGTAGCTTTTGGTATGATGACGTTATTGCATTTTCATCAAAAAAGAAAGGTCCTAACACCTCAGTCGCAGTTATACCTCGCCAAACCATTATTCCTCGTTTGTCCATTGACACTTCTGATCTCACGTTCGGCTGTAGATGACCAATATCTTGCATGTGATGAGGACATTTAAGAAGAATTTTGCGTCATCGGAAAATATCACTTGAAATAAGAACATAGGGTTTTCATTTAACTTCTCGATAAACCAGTTACAGAAATAAACACGATCACCATAATCACTTGCACACAATTCAGAAACCATTCGGACCTTGTATGGTTATACCTTCAAGTTTCTTAAAATTCTTTGTAGCGTAGTTTTCTTAATATTTAAGCTTCGACGAACAAGGGATTTCCGCGGTGAACTAGTAACAGATAACAACACCTGTCTTTTTGTTTCTTCTGTAGATGCACTTGGATATCTTCCGGCACTTTTTCTAGATGCAAGATGGGCAGTGTGAAAACAATTGCTGTGGAACTGTTTGTATAAATGGTGAATTTGCATATCGTGTACTTTTAATCCGAGTTCTTTAACTATACGGGATCTTGTTGCTCTTGCAGATTTTTCTGATAAAATGTACCATTCAATTACATTAGCACGCTGATCCTGAGTTAAAGACTGCATGATCGAAGGACACTACAGTATGAATGCACTCTTAAAGTATACTGGAAACGATAAGTAATTATCAAATGATTAAGCCAGTCTATCCCCGAGATTCACCTACTATGTAATGTCCATTTCCGAAAAAGTCAATCTAACCCAGGTGTTGATTACAGAAACGAAATCCTATTGAACTGTCAGCACATTAACTCGTAAATCGTTGGTGTAATGCGATTAGAAAAGGTCTGAAACTGTTGTCAGTACACATGAACAAGAAGTTGAGTCAGGAATTAGAGGGTTTTTATAAAGAAAAGTTTGTTGACATTGCTTAAAATCAGCTTACAGTAGGACGCCAACAAATGATTCGGACGTGTTCCAGTGCTTCTTAAACACACATCTCTTAGCATGTATTCTGAAAATTCTGACGCTCACTGGCATTTCCGGAACAAAATTTTGAATTTTTATAAAGATCCATCATCGAGTGCTTCGCCCCTTGTGCCCCCCTAAGGCGGTGCGTTATCAAAATTACATTCCAGATTTGAAAAACGCATACTCTTTTGATACAATGACGCCTAATTTTACATTAATTAAAAAAATACCTTCTTCTCGTATGTCTCTACTAAGGATATTTATGGTGATTTTTTTATTTTTGAAAGGGGGCTATAGCCCCATATAAGTCACTGGCACATGCAAGGAGCATTAGAATATTAATTCTGTGACAGTGGTGAAAAATCTAACGCTCACTGGCATTTCCGGAACAAAATTTTGAATTTTTATAAAGATCCATCATCGAGTGCTTCGCCCCCTGTGCTCCCCTAAGGTGGCGCGTTATCAAAATAACATTCCAGATTTGAAAAACGCATACTCATTTGATACAATGACGCCAAATTTCACATTAATTAACAAAAATACCTTCTTCTCGTATGCCCCTACTAAGGATATTTATGGTGATTTTTTTTATTTTTGAAAGGGGCTGTAGCCCCATTATCACTCACTCTTACATGTAAGGACATTGGAGCATTAATTCTGTGACATTTGTGATTAATCTCACGCTTACTGGCATTCCGAAAATAAATTTTGGGATTTTGGTAACATATCACTCACTATCTTTTTACGCCCCTTGCCCCCCAAAAGGGGGACCTTCGCAAAATAATGTTTGAGATGGCTTTACTAGCTTTGTGAATGTGTGTTTTTGCATTTTGTAACAAACACAACTGATTTGCTCCAAAATCTTCACGAATAATTATTGGAGAAAACTGCTTCTAAAATTTAACATTGAATCTCCCATAAGGAAAATGAACTTTCGTGTTTACACCCCTAAAAGGAGGGCTAAACAGCAATTTTCTCATATTTTCTTTAGAAATTCGAAAAATTCAGATATTTCTCAATAAGAGTGCCAAATTTTACATTAATAGTGTATAAACTTCATCTTCTCCCAGCGCTGTAGAAAATAACACGAATTATGGAACAGTCTGTATATATATTTTACAAACATTGAATACTTATCCGTAGAGGTAAACGAAATTCAAATAGAATCATATATTCTTTGGCTTTATCAACCTTTTATTAATCTCGTCCACGTGTTATCGTAAGAGCAGTATTGTTATCAGCTTGCGTTATGTTAGATACTATATCATAAATCCACTACACTGCCTATGGTTGACCACATGGTTGTTTTTAGTCGAAAAATGAAATGAAATTTTTGAGTTTTACGTCCCACGCTTATGCCGGCTAGGCTAAAGGAGACGGTGATAATGAGAAATGAATGAAGAAAGTGGGAGAACCCCGACAAAACACATAAGCACGGTGTTCATAAACCACGAAGTCCACACGGCGCAAGCTGGGATCGAACCAGGGATCGCAAGCACTGGAGATGAACGCTCTACCACTGAGCCACCACGCCAACTCTGTTTTTAGTCGACGAAGGTAACACATTAGATCATATCATCATTATTTGTGGCTTTAATTTTTTCTTAATTCAAATATCCCCAATTGCTTCACGATGCTGGATCTACATCGGAACTTCTGTGCTCCCACTTGGAATTGAACTCGGGATTACGCACATCCAAGTTGCGCGCACTATTCACTTTGTTGCACCAGCAAAAACCACTCTTCTAAACTTTATGTAGCCATTGTTCGCAAAAATCACTCTTTTGCTCTGCAGGCCAAACGGTATAGATTATTAGGAAGTGAATGATTATGGAACATTTTGGTGGAATGAAAATGCGGAAGGAAAGAGGACAATACCGAAAAACCTACAAAAACAGCGTTTTGTATTACACAAGACAAATAGATACGATTTACACCAGGGACCCCTGCCATTAGAATAACGTCCTATCAGTAAATATCTGCGTTCTTCCTGTTCCGCTAAGTAAAGAGTAGTTGAATCTATTGAAATCCTAACCAACAATCCATACTCAGTTTTCACAGGATTCTTCTTGCTCAAATCTTATGAATTCTGGAATGGCAGAATGGCATCCTAAGCAAATACTCTCCCATTCTCACACATCTTTTCTAGTCTTGAAAAGGATAAGTAATTAATATTATTACATTTTTCCACAGAGATAAATGAAGACGACAAGTGTTTACGAATTAATGGTCAAAAAAGGTATGAATGACGAAGATCGATAAAACCAGATACCGTAAACAAGCCAATATCTACAGTATATTTTAGGAATCTTTTGAGCTAGGTGGTAAACAAGAAAAAAATAACTAAACTCTTAAACAGCCACATAAAATAGATCATAGATCAAGTAAGTATATCCAGGGCCGGATTTAGGGGTGTGTGAAAAGATACACGTGCACCCCCATGCGTTGTTAATATACATTATCTAAAATGAGAAGCTAGCAGTGAAAATACGTGAACTTTCCGAAACTTTCTGCCATTAGGTTTCCGTTTGGGGCTTAAAAGAAAGTAGAGCTTTGCAAAAGCAATGGTTTATGTTGATTTTCAGAAGGTTGATAAAAAAAAAAAAAAGCTTCACCAAGCAAAACAATACAGCATTTGTCAAGTAGGGGAAAAACAGAAGCCAGGAGAGAAGAACATTTTTTTCCTGCATAACGCTTGCAACCCTCTTTAAAATATTTTCCTCCTTTCTATACATCAGCGTTGTCAGGCGTAAAGAATATTGTCACATGTCACTTTGAAGGGTTTCAGTGTGATTGGTTATTTTGGTAGTTATTGGTGCACCCTCCCTCAGACAATCCTGGATCCGGCCCTGGGTATATCTACTATACGAATTAAAATAGTAATTTTAACTCAGGATTCCAAAAAAATCGGATTATACTTTAAAATGTTTTAAATGCCCGTTTACGGTGGACTCATGTAGCGTAGTCGCTGACGCTCTTAACTTTGGTGCAAGCAGTCCCGGGTTTGATTCCCAATGGGAGCACTCAGTCGAGAGAGTGTAAAAGCTTTTTCGATCCAGCCATCCTTAGTGAAGTTTTCCTTGGTTTTTTCTCATGAGCACCAGTAAACTACCGGGATGATACCTCACATAATAGTTCCAGCCCATTTCCTTCACCCTTTTCTTCTTCCTCGATTCCCCAAGTAGTGCGATCGTCGAGTGACGTCACACCTCATATGCGACACCCTAACATGATCATATGTGCCCTTAGCCCAGAAATCTAATCCTAAATGCCAATTTAATCGAGTTTAATAAGCAATTTTGTCAAGCATTCAAAAGTTCACATACAAATAAATCTTTTGGTAACTAATATACAAATGTTTAAACATTTACTCAGTAAAAGGGTTAATTAATTAAACGTTTCTAGGTAAAAAATATTGCAACAAGTTTAACTATTTAATGTTTCATAAAAGTTTTCCGTAAAGTAAACAAGCAAATTAACCTATCAATCAAACATTTAATAGGAAGTTCTAACAGCAGTACTAACAAACTGGAGCGTCACAATCTGTAGGAAACTCTGGACGATTAGATGGCGTAGGTCAACAAGTAATAAACAATGTTTCTGTCAGCCATATATTCGGAAGGAAGCCATCTGGAGTTTGATTTTGTTCTCCCCGGATAAAATTTCCTGGAAGAAAGCTTGATAATGAATGGGGCCCTCTTAGTGACTCTTCCGAGTCCGCCAGATCTCTATTCAACTAAATTGTCCTCATAACACTGCGTCTATGCAGAAATATTTTGGAATAATTTTCTAACGCTAACTGAACATGAAACCATGCAACTAGTGAAGTCCTCCTCATTGGTTCGACTCTCGGTGGCAGAGCGTTGAACGCGTTGCGTCTCATATAGCCTTGGTGCTGGAAAGGAATGCTAAACTTCAACACATAAACGGACAATATATGACTAATATCTTTAGTGAACGCAATGGTTTTGACTTTTGATTATACTGTACATATAAATAACACAAGAATTAGTGGTGGTTCTTGAGGAAAGTCATATCTAGAATTGCCAACTTTTGAAAATGGTAACACCGGACATCCTCTTGGAGTCCGTATATTCTTAAGATTGAGACATCATTGCTCGTCAAAAATGAGAACAATCTGAAAGTGGTTACTTTACATAAAATTGAGCGATTTGTAGTTCAAAGTTAACAACTTTAGTGACTTTTGAAGCTGGGGGCGCGGTGGCTCAGTGGTAGAGCCTTCACCTCCGGTGCTTGGGGTCCCTGGTTCGATCCCAGCTCGCGCCGTGTGGACTTTGTGGTGGACAAACACCGTGCTCGTGGGTTCTCCCGTTTCCTCCCACTTTCTTAATTCCACCATTTCATTCATTTCTCACAATCACTGTCTCCTTTAGCCTAACCGGCATAACGTGGGACGTAAAACTCAAAGATTTCATTTCATTTACTTTACTTTTGAAGCATTTATTAAACTTACTTATTCCAGTTTTCGTTGAGTCGGCACATGCACTTTTTGTAATCTACCATCAATAGCACATTGTATTTAAAACAGAAAAGCAAACATAATTATGGCATGCACAAAATATACTTGAAAAATAAGTCTTACCAGCAGGGCCGGATTTAGCATTTTGGCGCCCCTAGGCCCAATAATATTTTCCGCCCCCCTAGTCTGGTTAAAGTTACTTTCCTAAAAACCTTTATTAAAAAATTATATCAGGCCTATATGTTAATTGCTTAAACATCACTCCACGATGCAATTTTATCATTGCAAGCTTTTTTGAGGAATTTACTTGGTTCTGGGCTTAACAAAATACCGTTAATGTATTAACAAAAGATTGGTGAACTTTACCAATAATTATTTGTTCCAATGAACTTCAAAATCAGAATGCTTTATTAGCCTGATTTTTTTTAAACAATTCAAAAAATATGTTAAGTTATGGCTATTTATTTTTATTTCTAGATATTTTTTAATTTTTTTTCTCTCGGCCGTGCGCCCCCTGGAGCTTGCGCCCATAGGCCCGGGCCTATTGGGAAATCCGGCCCTGCTTACCAGCTTCACTGGGGCTGTTAATGTCTCATAATGCCTACATACTTTTACTGGATCTGGATCCATTATTTAGTTTGAAGATGTAGCTGATGATGAAGCGGTGCAGGCTGTGCTATGGAAAGTGTATTTTTTGTTTAGCTTTAGCAGTTTTGATATGTTCAGTAAATTTTCCTGCCTTCAACTCTTCAGCAAAATTTCGCGCACGACAGGTCGACATGAAAGCGAATTGCTAACAATATCATTGCGACGGAACAACAAATTCGTAGCAGAATGGAATTGCGCTATGGTCATGCTCAGCCGGTTGTCAAATGCGATTCATTTTAGAATCCAGATTCAACTAAATCTACTTTCCACGGAATTAAAAAGAATATATAATCTAAATTAAACCGAGAATAGGACTAGTAGGAGGAAAAAATACCGGATATTTGTCTGGTTTTGAAAAAATACCGGACACCATACAAGATCAAAAACCGAAAAATGAAATGAAATGAAATCTTTGAGTTTAAACATTTATGATTATGCTCGTTAGGCTAAAGGAGACGGTGATTATGAGAAATGAATTAAATGGTGGATTAAGAAAGTGGGAGGAAACGGAAGAATCCCGAGAAAACCCACGAGCACGGTGTTTGTCTACCACAAAGTTCACACGGCGCTAGCTGAGATCGAACCAGGGACCCCAAGCACCGGAGGTGAACGCTCTACCACTGAGCCACCGCGCCCCCGTAAGATCAAAAACCGAGTTGTTCGGTAAAATACCAGACGGTTGACAACTCTAATCACATCGGTGAAAGTTTATTTATTCATTTTGCTATAGGCTAAGGAAATGAAGTTTTATAAGTTTCAGAAAGCCGTACACAAGAGTTAGTACATTAAGCAAGTTTGCTTCCCTTCGCTTGTAGCGGTAAATTTTTATTTATTTTTACCGATATGACTTCCCTCAAGAGCCGCCTCTGAATGGAGGAAAAATACGCCCCCTTATATGTCATCTAAATATTCAATTCAACTTATCTGACTACAAACAACATAACACATTTCAACCTGTTTTCCTTTTGTCTTTCAGTTATGTGGTTGTCACACTCCCGACTTTAATGCATACCATTACAAGTTTACTGAAATCAATCAATAATATCGTTATTGTTTTGTCTTAGTGTTAATTTTTGGAACAGTAACAACAGAGAACGAAAGTTAAATATTTTTCTTCTCTTACCTCGTAAAGCGCCGATTCACTTCTGAGAGACACAGGATGACCTCATGAAAAGTTCTCTCTGCCCGTGGTGCCCTGAACTGAGCGTAATATTAAAGCAAGATGACCTTCATCTCAGTGAACAGGATAAAGGAAGTGAATGAATTTACGGAGTGCTGCTGCTTTAGCGTAAAACAACTTGCTTTGGCGACATTTGTTCTCCACACAATAGGCATCAATAAACAACTATGTAAGCCAGTGGCGGCGATACCGGCTTCGGGGCCCCCCCGCAAAAACTGAACAAAAGGCCATGTGTTACTCGAACTTTATTTACAATTTCTATTGCGCACTAATGTATCATTTTATAATGTTAATAGTATTATCACTATGATTACAGTTACTACGAATAATAATAATAATAATAATAATAATACAATATAACCCCAGTTAACCGAACTAAAGTAGGGTGGTTATTTCGGATACTTTTGTTAAGTCATGGACATCTATTACCGGACCTGTACTACAGTATTTTTTTATTTATCTGAAATGTTTTGAAGATCAAATAAGTTCAAAACTCTCTTTGTAGGCTACATTTACGTTCTTTATTAAAGTTAAGGAGCTCCATAGTCTAGTGGTGAGAGCGTTTTATTCATATCCACGTGATCTCGGGTTCAATCCTCCGATGGAGTACTCCAAATTTTTGGCGTCTGCCCAGCGTCGTGAGGAAAACTGAGATGTGATACGCCTGTTAGGGGAGGGTGACGCAATGGGCTGACCACCTGTTCGTCATTCAGGTGGTCATAGGTCCACCAGTCGTTAACATGTGGCGGTGAGACCGACTCAGGACTTAAGATCTGTTACGCCAGTGGTTTCAGTTTTTAGTTTTTGTAAGTTAAATGAACATTTTTAGGACTACAGTACATCTGTATTCTATTTGTAGTTAGTACTGCAATTGTTTATCCTTATGGCATTAGATTAGGCACAGCCTAGCGCGTCCCCGTCCTCTAGATTATTCCCATGCAGTACAGTACATGTCTTTGGATTTGCGATTTCGCATAATTCGGGTTTCGGTTATCCGGGATTATACTGTAACTACATTCCACACAGAGAAAAATTAACGTAGAATATTTTTGTGTACTCGCGTAAAACACAGTACTCTCATTGCCTAGAATAAAGCGGAAGGGAAACTCTTGTATCATCACATCGGAACACTCAACACAAAAAAACACATGGTAAAACTAAGGAAAGATATTATAAGCATTACTATCACTAAATTTCACTTGGAATGGAATGGAATACAAAATTTTAAAGAACTATTTACACCAGTGCTATTCAATCGGGGGTACGCGAAGATATTTCTGGGGGTCTGCTGGAAATCTGTTGACAGTTCACTGCAAATAGAATTCGATAACTTGTCAATTTGTGACTTTTGTATTTATGCTCGAACAGAGTACAGTGAAATTAGTGAGTATTTCCATCAACATATTTGTGTGAACAGGGTTCCTCTGTATTAACATCAATAAAAACGAAGCACATAAATTGCTTGGATCCAGATTCAGCTCTGATTCTCGCACTCTCGAAGACTGGACCAAGAATAGAGGCGTTGGCGTCGCTGAAACAAGCTCAGTCACCTCATTAATACGTTACTTCTAAAGTTAACATTGTCCTTAGCGTACGAATTATCAGGGAGAATGAGGGGAAAATCCTTCTCAGTAGAACTCGATGTCTCCTATATGTTTTGAAATTTCCCATGTTAATTTTTCGGATGCACACTTTATTCCCCCGTAAATGGTATTTTGATTGACACACTGATTTTTTGGGGGGGATCTCTATCCCCCACCTTTTAATCAACAGATCATGTGTATTAAGTTTAATAAGTTAATTTCGGCTTAATTTCTTTTAAACAGCTTCAGGGCTACACAATTAGATGGCGAACTGTGTCTGGGGTTACACGAGGAAAAAAGGTTGAATAGCATTGGTTTACACAATGTCCTTCGGTTCTTTAGGAACAAGAATTTCTCTATAATTTTATTTTTTTAATTATTATTATTATTCATGTTCGATGCTGAAGATGGCAAGCGCACACAATCTACCTTCTGTCATGGTGCTCCGTAAATAATTCTTGATAATTTTTAATTTTGAAAAACTTCTCTGTGCTGCAGTAGTTGTGACAGGAAGTGTGAGGTGCAGCTGTAAGGCAGTAGTCAAGTCCGGCAAACTACTCAGTAAACAACTGTCTTCTTCAATTAACAAGTTGCAATGTCTCGAATTGTTTTCTTGGTAGATATTTCCGGTAAACACGAAAAAAAAAAATGAAATGAAATCTTTGAGTTTTACGTCCCACGTTTATGCCGGTTAGGCTAAAGGAGACGGTGATAATGAGAGATGAGTGAAATGGTGGAATGAAGAAAGTGGGAGGAAACGGGAGAACCCCGAGAAAACCCACGAGCACGGTGTTTGTCCACCACAAAGTTCACTTGGCGGGGGCTAGGATCAAACCCGGGACCCCAAGCACCAGAGGTGAACGCTCAACCACTGAGCCACCGCGCCCCCTCCGGTAAACACGATTTTTTATTGTAATACACGGTAATTGTAGTCTAAGATACACGATAACGAAAATATGGCATAATAGACTAACATAATAATATACAAACGTTACACTGTAAAATAAAATCTTTGGAAAATCGCAAAGAGCAGCCTGACATTCATGTTCACAGGCATACCTTATTATTTAATTTGAATGATTACTTCATTATTTAATTCAGTGAAACTGTTAGAATTAGTTATAGGTTGTGTAGAAACGCTTTCAAAATGCATTAAAATTATAAATAACATGTACAAGGTGCCTTGCTGAGTGTACTTTGTAGGGGCCCCCTCAGGTCCTGGGCCCCCCCGCACCGCGGGGTCTGCGGGGCCCTTATCGCCGCCACTGATGTAAGCATAAGTACAGTAAAAACAATGACTAGTAAAACAGCAATGCTGATATCGTTATGTAACTTTTATACTCAAAGTTTATCTCGTCAACTAGTGTTAAATAAATATACAACCTAATATTATTTCCAGTGAAGTGTAACTGTTTCCATGCTAGTGTACGGCGTAATGGTTGCATGTGATTCCGCCTTCAATTTCCAGTGAGGACAAAAGAATTTTTAGTGTTGAATCAGCATCGTGACACAATTGCCATGCTTCTTCAATTTAAATAAGAAAGAAAAATTCCAGCAAACTTCTGTCTAGGAAATTAGAAATAACGTAGCAAGGCTTCGTATTATCAAACCACGTAGGCTATGTCACTTGGATCAAATCCTTCCTCAGCTGCTGCACTGGGAATATTGGTAAATTTGTGGCCCTGTCTGCGAGTTCAATAACCCGCAAAGGTACAAAAAAATCAATAGTAAACATATTGTTTACTTCTTCAAATTACAGTTCCTACTGGCTAGCGGCTAGAGCGCATGACTTGATGCACGGTGTACCGAGTTCGACTTCCGGCGAGATACGCTCTATAGTGGTTCGAAACAACACAGCAATACTGCTGTTTTGTAATAAGTAGGGTTAGGATTTTATTGCACTATAAATGCGGGGAAAATGCAAAATAAAAAATGCAATTATGCACTAAAAATCTAAAAAAATGCACTATAATTTGAAAAAAATGCTTTCACAGAGAATCATCCGTTACTATTTATTAGTGCATTACCTATATATATATATATATATATATATATATATATATATATATATATATATATATATATATATACGTGGCCCTACTCTTGTGTTTTTCTCAAAAGTTGCACCTAACACTGAGTTGCAATAAACAACAACAACAACAACAACAAATGTGAAGGTTGGTTTTCGAACTGGAATGCATGGCGGTTGTCTGCAAATAACGATTTGTACATTGAAAAGGTTCTTTCAGTTTCTACAGAAACCACAGTAGCATATTCGAAATAGACCATATCACTAATTCCTAGATCACTTTCTAATTTGGGCAGTACAAATTTTCTGCCTGAAAGAATGTCCACTATCGCACACAAAACATGGTAACCTGAGTTTTTTCGATATATCTGTCATTTTTCTTGACAGTACAAGTCCTACTTCCCCAGGAACACTTTCTAATGCACTTGCTGCATTTTTGATTGCGTCAATTGAAGTCAACTTTTCTTCAGATTTCTCTAAAAAAGTAATCACACCTGGTAGAAATCCAAAATTAGATTGAATGTGCATAAGATTACCTTGAATTTCAGGATTGACCAGTATCTCTTGTGCAGTTCGAATCGCGGAAGCTTCGGAGGAGTCGAAAGAGTCTATCGTTTTCTTCACAGCTTCGAAGTTTTGACAATAGTATTTACAGGCTTCTAGCCACGTTCTCCACCTGGTAAGAACGGGGCTAGGTGGTAGAGGGAGTTCAGGATGCTCCGACTTAAAAGCAGCTACACGTGGTCGGTCCTTACTGAACACTTCCTATGAGTTTATCAACATCAGGAAACTGCACACGTATCTCTTCAGCCACTCTGTGGCAACCATGCGCGAGGCACGTAATGTGAATCATTTTCGAATATAGCGCCTGCAGTGAGTTCGCTGCTTTTACCATATACGGTGCAGAATCGGTTACAAAGAGCAGCACGTTTTCGTAAAGGACGCCATTAGGCCATAAGAGATGCATTGATTTATCAAATAACTTACTGATCGTGGAATAATTGACCTTTTCCAGAACTTCGCAATTCAAAAGAAGTGTTTTACCCGGCCCATCCTCATGCATCATTCCAACAACATTCACTACATTTCGTTCCTCCGAATCACAAGTTTCATCCATGGACACCCATATTTTCTTTCCGGCCATTTCTTGTCTAATGCACTGCATTGTTTTCTCGTAAAGTTTGTTCACATAATTCTTCCTTAATGTCGAAGAATCGGGGAGGGATTTACAAGTGTATTTTTCCAAAAAGGCACGCAATGTCACGTTGTCCACTTTGTTCAACGGAATGTCAGCACAAATAAATGCTTCACAAAAATCTTCGAAAAAATAGAATGATTTTTGGATGTACCACACTGCGGGAGAAATTGTTGCGCGGCGTTTGCCTCTCGTTTGCACGTAACTTAAGTCCCCGTGTGTTTGTCCCTTGAAACATGCTGTTCAACGGTAAATTTTCTTTCGGCAAGGCAGTACAAATTTTCTTGCCGTATCACACACCTCGCTCCAACGAATATTTCGAACTAGAATCGTGTAGGTGGAAGCATTCTACTTCAATTTATTGTTTTTATAAGAAAATGAGAATTATGCAGTTAAAAGTAAGAATAAATACTAAATATGCACGTAAAATGCCCAAAAACTTTAAAAAATGCACTTATACACAGAAATGGGCAAAAAATGCAAAAAAATGCATAAACAAGTTTGTCTTAAATTACTTCTTCTTAATAAAACAGGATTTATAACACAACGAGCAATGTTTATACTAATCCAGAAAAAAGATGCAAAATCAACAAGATCCTAACCCTAGTAATAAGTGTTCAAAAGTGTTTGCGAACCGTTGTGGGGAGACCATATCTCTAACTTACGTGCTCGAAGTAGGTTTTATTTTCGTTGTTTCAACTTGTTCGTTAGTATTGTTTACAAGATGACAATTTCTCTCGAAAACGAGACATTTCACGAATCTCGAGGGCAACACTAGTTTAATCAGTCTTCGATCTCAAACACTGTTTTAGTTTTACATGATTCGTAGCATAAAGTTTAGACTCTAAGCACTATAGAGGCGGTCCCAAGTTCAATTCCTGGTGGGCAGTGGTGTAACTAGGGGGGTGAACGGGGCTTGTGGGCCAGGCGCCGGCTTGGAAGGGTGCAAAATTGGGCAAATATTTGAGGGAGGGTTTTGGTTTGGTTGGTCAGGGGGCGCTAAGGCGAGTTCTTGCCCCGGGTGACAACTAGTGTATTTACGTCTCTGCCGGTCGGGGCACTGAGAAGAAGAAGTATAAAAAGCTTTTGCAGACCAGTCACACTGATACCTTCTTACAAATACCTTCTTAAATCTGAGAAACTGTTTCTGATCTGGGCACCGAGAATGTCCTTTCTCAGAAACAAGAGTTTGAAACTCTCATTAATGAGAAATAAAGAAAAGTAGATGAGGTTGTATAAAGCGAAATGAGAAAATATACTGTTTCTTAAGAATGAGAATTGCCAAATCTCATTTCTAAGAAAATATTGTCTCGGTGCACAGATAAGAAACGGTTTCTCAAATTAAAGAAATTATTTTTAACAGTGCATCCTGAGTGAGGTTTTCCTGGATTTTCTTTATTCACACCAGGTAAATGCCTTGATGGTACCTAATATACAGGTCCCGGGCCGCTTCCTTCCCTTCCCAATACTTTCTTCCTTTCTTTTCTTCGGATAGTGTGATCGCCGAGAACTTCATCCCTCATACTTAACGGACTAACATGGCCTTAGATGCTGAAAGCCCAGAAATCTAATTCCTAATTCCTAATTCTAAGCACTATAAATTGATAAAGTGATTGTACGAACTCAAAGAAGAGTATTTATTAATGTTTGAAGATACGCAAGTCAATACCCAGTATCCTCCAATAATAAATGTAGATTAAATGTTGTTGTATCACACCCTTCGTGTATATCTCATTACACGGAAGGGGGCGGGGGCACGGTGTGGCTCAGTGGTAGACCGGTTACCTCTGAAGCGTGGGAGCCCTAGTTCGATCCCTGGCCAAGTAAGCTTGTGGTGAACAACATCGTATTCATGGGTTTTCTCTGGGTACTCCTGTTTCCTCTCACTTTCTCATTCCACAAATTCTTCTATCATCATTCACTTGCGTTAATCATCGTCTCCTTTATCCTAAAAGGTGTAACCGTTTGACGTCAAACTGAAATATTGCATTATTTCATTTCATTACGCGGAAGAAGTATGTTAACTTCCAAGTGAAATTAAGAAACAAGCAGGGCATAAATTTTGTACATAGATTTACAAAACGAAACGCGAAAAAATGCGACGAGAGAAGTTTTTGGGGAATCGAGACGAAGCGAGAAAGAATTTTTCGGCAACTGAGATGAGACGAAACTTCTACAAGATTTACGAGACGAGACAAGAAAGTCTTACTTCTCATTGCCTCTCGTCTCGTGGTCAACACTACTTCCGGTGGGAAATCATCGACAGCAGTATAGTAATTTGACCACTGATTACTCTGATGAA
The DNA here is from genome assembly GCF_964235325.1 of Thermobia domestica. NCBI lineage: Eukaryota > Metazoa > Arthropoda > Insecta > Zygentoma > Lepismatidae > Thermobia > Thermobia domestica. The sequence continues at coordinate 202,742,494 of NC_137462.1, read as the reverse complement.
CCATATATATAACCAATGGATGTTTCCCCCCCACAATGTAACGAAAGTGACTCTGCGACACTACCGGCTAGAGTTGTAACTAACTTCATCGTCTGCTACTGGTAGTAGCTAATTGTATCATTGGCTAATTCTATCGCACTCAGGCGCTCTAAATGATTTGATTCGTTCTTGCTTTTAGTAGTTCGTGATACCCAACTTCCTTGAGTGGTGGCGCCACGGTCTCCACAGTTTCAGCGGGAAGAGCAGCTGAAACCTCTTTTATACTATATAATTACTCTATGACTTTGACACAACACTGCAACTTTGTCATTTTGTAATTGTGTTGGTGAAAGGAGCATATCTGTAACTTATGTGCTCAAAATAGTTTTTATTTTCGTTGTGTCTACTTACCTATGTTTGTCCCTGTTGTCGTTTAACTTTAGCTTCTCATTTCAACACCGAAGCTATGTGAGACATAGATATACAATTTATGGTGGAGTCCAAATCACCGAAAGGCGTTCGGCAGACTTGTACCCAAAACACTACGAAAGAGGAGGTACAACATAATTTGAAGGAAGAGGAGCTGACAAGTTGTTTTTACCTTACGTTGATCATTTGCTACTACATACATGTAAATGCTAGTAATATGAAATACGACTGTCATTAATGAACTACATAGAAACAAAAGCAAGGTTGAAATATATTGAACAATTAGCATAGTTTAATGTGATTTTAATAGCTTCTGAAGACTGAATGAAAAAATGAGGTAGAAAGTGATTACGTAATCCTATTAAGTGAATATGAAACAGGCCTTCTACCAAAGACAAAATCGTCTGGAGCTTTCATGGAAAGAAAGAAAGGAAATACCGGAGCAGTCAGTTTAGCACAATGAATGAGATACTGCTTCTGTCAAAACACTTGCATTTCTGAAATGCAATGAAATCTTTCAGTTTTACGTCCCACGATTATGCCGGTTACGCTGAAGGAGATGGTGATGATGAGAAATTAATGAAATGGTGGAATGACGGAAGTGGAAGGAAACGGGAGAACCCCGACAAAACCCACGAGCACGGTATTTGTCCATCACAAAGTCCACACGGCGCGAGCTTGGATCGAACCAGGGACCCCAAGCACCGAAGGTGAACGCTCTACCACTGAACCAACGCGCCTCCGCTTGAATTTCTGAAAACAAGCAATGACTACATTCATCCCTTCTTTAGCATTGCATGGAATCATTGTTAATTTAGTGAGGACAGAAATTTCCACGATAGCAGAGCAGTCAAGCTAAGAAGATAAACAAATAAATAAAATAAATAAATAAATATGATTGACCTTTTTAGACCTTCAAACTATGTTATGCATAAGTATCAGAAAATTAATAGAACGGCTATACCCGTCCGTCCGATCTGTCTGTCTGTGCACAGTTATCAGACAAAAAGCGGCAAGAGATATCGAGAAGAGGTATTCTGCAATCGATTCAGCGTTCCAAAAAGATTCATGTTCCCATTTCCTAGCTGCTTGAAATAGAGACGTGGTTCGGCCCACTTCATCGCTTGTGATGACGAATATGGCTTTCCTTGGCTTGAGCTTCCATTTTATGCACGTAAAATTTACTGTCTTTATTGTTCGAGTATTCCCTTAATTATTTTACTTATTTTCTCTATTAAATAACTTAATTATTAACGCAATTTCTAATAGCGTTTGTTATATTATTGGTTGACAGGCCCAACGAATCACAATATGAATGATTTTCCATCGATAACCATTCTTGTTAGTGATTCTTTCTAATGCTTTCATGCCTTGATTAACATGACAATCACATTTTTAGCTTCAACAAATTTCCTGTCACAACAGTAAATGTAATAACTGCTGTGATTCTTGGAAAATCATATTGTGTAATGCATCATAAAGTATCTACTGTTCGCTTAATTTCATTGGTCTAGGAGTTATTTACAAAAAAAAAAAAAAAAAGCCAGTAAATTAATTTCATGCTAGTCACGCACCTTATCTACCACTTATTCTTTTATTGGCGCGGGAGACCCGGGTTCGATTCCCGGCGGGAGCTCATGTGGTTCGGATTCCACGTTAATCAGTAGGTCCACGTCTCATATAGCCTCGCTGCTGAACGGGACGTAAAAATCAATCAATCAATCAGTTATTCTTTTATTTTTCTATTATCCTCTTAATTCCTCTGATCCAAGGTGACCAGAACTTTTACTTTCAAAAACGGGACGCATACGAATTACCGACAAGGGGGGGGGGAGAGATTCAAACATTGCAGTTTGGGACTCAGCAGTGTTTTCAATTTACAAAATACACAAATAAGAATGATAACACAGCGTTTCTAATTTAAGTACTACGCAACAATACTTTCAACTACTTTAACACTCAGAATTCCCACTCAATTCCCACTTGAACCACAGAACATTCAATTCTCATTTGAATATTCAGAAATTCTAGGCATGGCTGAACCTTCTCAATGCGTGTTGGTACGGATGAGTGTAGAATTAGCATTGACCATTTATATTTTGAATAATAGGCCTGATTACGGGACACCTGGGTCATGTTTGCATAAAAACGGGATATTTAGGCGTCCCGTTTGGAAATGAGAAAAAAACGGGACAACGGTTGAAAATAAGAGACTGTCCCGGCTAAAACGGGACGTCTGGACACCTTGCTCTGATCGGAAAACGGAGCGAGTTCAATCTATTGAAAGCATGAAAAGAAAGAGACTCTTGGTTCACGAAGATTACCTGTACAAAGCCAGAAAAGGTAGTTCTAGCGGCAATGTATCTCTCTCTCTCTCTCTCTCTCTCTCTCTCTCTCTCTCTCTCTCTCTCTCTCTCTCTCTCTCTATATATATATATATATATATATATATATATATATATATATATATATATATATATATATATATATAAAAAAGAGAACGCACAAATCCTTTGTTCCCTCATCACGCTAATACGGCTGAACCAATTTCTTTTATTTTTGGGGGGTTATTAGGATTTGGACCCTAGATGGTTTTTATCATATCACTTTAATTTTTAATTACCAGTGTCTTGAGATAATTGACCATTCAAGTGTCCATAACGTACAAATCCTTTGTTAGTTCATCATAGGTAAAAATAAACGTATTTATATGCAACCCGCATGACCGTGTCACTCGGCGGGTTAACATAAATGACAGGCGATATAATGTTAACATTTACTGCAATCTACTATGGTAAAAATTATCTAAGTAACAAAGTTTATTGCGTTCCGGGGTGACCGCAGCGAAGCGGGGTGAACGCTGCTAGTATATATATATATATATATTTAAACTAGACCTATGTAGTGAGAGCTTCGCTACAAATGTAGTAGCAGTTACATTCTTGCGTTTCTGTTGTTCCTGCAATTGAAGTTAACATGTGTAAAAACAGTTGCAGGAAAAGGGGTTAGGAAAGAAATACACCAATCCTTAAGACATTTGAGGAGGGAATTTGTTAAATGGCTAAAGTTTAATGACCATTTGATGCAGCAGTAGTTTGAAAATGACTTAAAGATATATAGAATTATTTTGGACAGAAGGACAGGACCTCGATATGATAGAAGGGTGACACAATATATTAGTCTGGAAAGTTACAAAATGCTATCGAAACACTGTCGAGCCACTTACATGATAATTAATATTTTATTAAGACAAATTATCATATCAGTATCACACGTGTTCGAAAAAGTGTAACAGCTTTTTCAGGCCAGCTATCTTGAATGAGGTTTTTCCTAGGTTTCCCTCATTCGTACCAGGCAAATGCCGGGATGGTACTTAACATAATGGCCCCAGATCAGTTCCTTCCTTCCCTTTCATTGGATAGTGAACTCGCTGAGGGACGTCATCCCTCATATACGTAACGGGCTAAGTGGCCTTAGATGTCAACAGCCCAGAAGTCTAATTCCTAATTCCCTAATTCCATATGGTATCATCTGGAAGCAATATAATTATTCGTTGCTAACACTTTTAGTTTAAGAAGCCTCTAAAATTGAATACATTGCATTTGAACAACTGTTAAGTATTTTCACGGATATATATACAGATGGTGATCAGAAAAATGGAAACACCTGAACGAAATTGCAACTTACCAGATTAATATGGTGTCGGGCCACCTTTCGCCTTCAGAACAGCCTTGATGCGACGTGGGATGGAGACATAGAGGTCGTGAATGGTAGCAAGTGGAATTTTACACCATTCCTCGTGCAGGGCATCGGCCAGTTCTGTGAGAGAGGATGGAGGTGGAAATCGTCGCCGGAGTCGTGTTTCCTAGACGGACCACAGATGTTCAATTATGTTGAGATCTGGGGATTGGGCGGGCCAGGGGAGGTGTTGAACTTCATCCCGAAGTTCCTCAAACCATGCTGCAACAACGCCAGCTGTGTGAATGGGTGCATTATCATCCTGGAAGATGGCGTCATTGTCCGGGAACAACATCCGGATCATAGGATGCAAGTGGTCTCTTAAAATTGCGACATAATGGTTGGCAGTGATTCGTCCGCTAAGTGTGACCAAAGGACCCAATGAAAACCATGATATAGCGGCCCACAGCATCACCGAGCCGCCGCCATGTTTCACAGTTGGGCGGAAACACTGCAGATCATAAGCTTCTTTGGGCGTTCTCCACACATAAACACGGCCCGTGGTTAGGAATGAGGTGAAGGATGACTCATCCGACCATATCACACGTTTCCAGTCCTCAACGGTCCAAGTTGCATGGTCGCGGCACCATTGCCAACCCATACATTTGACGTGTTGCCAACTACAGGTGTTTCCATTTTTCATTTTTCTTATCACCATCTGTATATATATAATAAAAGGATAGGAAGACATTTTTGTTTGCATATTTTTTTTCAGAGTGAAAGAAAAACAGACACAATGAATTACATAAACAGCCATTGAACACTAGAACAAACAAATGCAGTTCTAACCTTGAATTCTGGTTTCTCATGCGATAGCTATAGCTAAGGAATACTTTTGATTAGCGAAGTATCTATACATAAACAGAAAGCTTGTTCGATTTAATTATACATTCTCTAACTTCCTGAGTTTACTTTTTTACGTCCTACTGAATGATTCACATCCGACTGAATGATTCACATCCGATTCACATGATATGTTTCGACTCAAGTCTGAAGAACTAGCAATGACGAAGCTAAATAGTAATCGTTCCGCTTTACTGTGGCTTTCAAATAACATGATCATAACTGTCCTCCACAAACCTATTGTGATCTGAGATCTCTCAGTTTGGTATTCTCAGAATTTGGTGCCTCTTTTTCCTCCACCAATTTGCGCTATGCCAACACCAATGGAATTACAGAGAAGTAAAAGCATTAAGAAATTATGTATAACTTTCAGATTTGTTTTAGTTTTGCACTTTGTTTTTAAAAAATTACAAGAAATGATGATAGAAATACTTAATAGTTTGCATGATGTAAGTACTGTTGCCTGCTAGACGAGAAATAGAATTTTCTCGTTATATCTCGTAAACTTTGTAGGAGTCTCGTCTCATCTCGATTCTCGAGGTATTTTTTCTACTTTCGTCTCCTTTTGCAAAATTCGTGGACTTTTTACTTTCGTTAATTTCATCTAAAAGATATCGGAATTCCCTCCTTATCACGAGAGGTCAATGAAACATTATAACAACATTTAAGCCATAATTATTATTGGAGTATATTGCGTAATGATTTTGATATCTTTAAACGTTGATATAGGCTCTTCACTCTGTTTGTAGAGCCCGGAACTTTGCCAAAATGTCTTTCTTTCAAAGATGCCTGTATTTGTATTTTTTAAAAGGAAAAATTAATTTTGTGTTGTGAGCTTGCAGTGAAGTTTTTTACTTTGCCTATTTTGCCTTTTAATAGCTTCAACAACTTTTGGATGTGTAAATTCTTTTTTTTTTTTTTTTTTGTCTTTTTTGCAATTTTAGATACAAAAATTTCAAATTATACAGAATGCTCATTCTCGATTAGGAGTGTCATTTTTTCATTGAAATGTCTGCGTAGCGTGATATCATGTTCAACAATAACATTTACTTCAGGTTCAGGTTGATTTAAAAACGCTAGCTTAGACGAAAGTCGGCGAACTTTAGGATTTTAACAATTAATGCGAACAAATGCGGTAGCGTGCTATCAGAAATAATATCTGCGCTTGAACAAAGAGCGGCGATTTCCTTCAAGTTGTTGTTCGTTCCCCAGTCGGCATCAAAAGAAACTGGAGCTTCTGTAAAAAAAAGAAAGGAAGAGCTAAGTTCAATATACGAAGCATTCAAAGCAATATTCTTTATTAGAGATGCAAGGGCTCGGTAAAAAACCGGCTTTTTTGAAAAAAAAAACTCGGTTTTTTCTGCTTCGCTTTTTTGCTTGGGAAATTTTGGGCTTTTTTCAAAATTCTGCTTTAAATTGATAAAACAGACTTTGTTTTGCTTCTCTATAACACAAAAAGTAATTTAATTAGTGGTTGATGCTGATAATAATATAAAACCTCGAAAATAAACAATGAATTTCGAAAAGATATTTCAAACTGTTTTACTTCTCAACATATTTACATTATGAATTCCAAAGGATTAACCAATGTATATAATAAGAATTTTTTAACCTCCTATATACAAAAGTAAGCACAGTTGACAAGAACCATGGTTGTTTTTGAAAATGCCAAAATCCCGTTTTTGGGGGGATGTTTAAACCAGGCTTTCTTGGTTTCAACCAGGTTTTTCTGTTTAGATATTTTGCTTTATGTATTTATATTACATATTCACAGAAATAAGTTTGTTTCGCCTTGGTGTTATTATGCAACAGCGGGGTTATGCTGGAAGAAGTCCCATAAGCTTAAAGAAGCCCGGTCAGTATATTTCTTAAATTTAGAAGCTCCCGCCCTAGCGATCGGGAAAATCCCGTCATTACTTTAAATGTAAAACAATAACGGGAAAATCCTGTTTTTGCTTTGCATGTAAAATTTAAAGATCAACGTATCATAATCAGTACGCTAAAACTGACGTATGAAATTACAAATTTAGTACGTAGATATCATTGAAAGTCCAATCCAAGCTAATGGTGGAAGCTACGTAGGCAATCGATAAATTTTGTCAATTTCTATCAATATTTTTAAGCAATCTTGGCTTCTTTATAAAACAACAGGCATTTAGGCATGCAGAAATATACAATTTGGTTTCGTTTCGTATGTTTAGGCTTAACATCCTTACGAAATACCGAGGTTATCAAGGTTTACGCATGAAAGAAGGGTTGTAGTTCGACCGAGAATTGAACATGGGACACCTTGATTAAAAGGTGAAAGGGAAATAAAACTATTGCAGGTAGTTTGATATGTGGAAACGTCACACATGAAGTTCACACAATTCGCATTTTTCATTCTTTTTTTTTTTTTTTGTTTAAATCAGTTATTAAAAAAAAGTTGGTGTAAACCAGCCAACCCTAAAGATAAACACTTCTTTTAAAAAAATACACAAATAACTAGCAAAATTGTATGTAGTATTTTTACTTCAAAATATTCCACACCCTCTTTTTGAAGCAAAATAGGGTCTAAAATTAAAATAAAACATAAGAGAAATACTTAGATGTATATGGTACACTTCAGTGGCGTGGCGTGACACTTCGACGATTGTTACCGGTTGTTGATATTACAACTATCTTTAGTTTTTGAATATCAGAAAATCTACTACTTTTTTCTTTCCCCGCATCAACCATTTCAAACTATAGGCATAGGCATTTGCAACGATTTTTTAGGGGGAGGTCAAATCTCCCTTCAATTAACTTGATCTTTCTGAAAGGTGTGGCTCTTCAGGTTCTTCCATATTTTACTAAATATAATCGAAACTGTCTCTCAATGATCTTAGATATTCTTCAAAGTCATCTATTTTCTTTCTGCAGTAACTTACATCACGCATTTTCTTTTGTATGATATTGAACAAGTTTCTTATCTTGATCCTACAACATAAAACAGTTCAAGTAAAAAATTGAAGTCAAAACTTTGAAGGGTTTGATAGAATTTTGCTAAACCAATTCTAGTTTGAGAATCCCGTTCACCGATGTTTTCGTCATGGTTTTAAAGTCCTAACAGCTCATCTTTAAAGCTATAGAGCACATCATTTATCCTACTTCTATAGTTCCATCTTGTGTTTGAGATTGTTGGGATACTTTTGTTGACTACGCAGTCCAAAGCATTTGTTCTTTTTGAAGACTTCGAGAAAAAAGAAGCAAGTCACGACATAGTTAAAAAAAAAAAAAAAATACACTCTTTGGTAGAGTCAATGGACTTTTCTAAAACTAAATTAAGCCTATGGGCATAACAATTAAAAATTTATACTTCTGCATATCTTTGTTTAACAAGAGGCTGCAGCTTCTTACGTCACCAACCATAACCGAAGCTATACCGAACCGAACCGTATGTTTGAGCAACAAGTTTTCCGTATTGAAAATTAGACAGTCAAAACAATTTGGGACAGTCAAACTACGGTATAATGAAGACGATTGCACAATCCTTTTTCAACACATCAAACTCATCAGTGCAAATTCAACTAGTAGGCTAGAGGCTAGACCTGGAAATTTGCTGAATAGAAAGTATTCTATACTAAATTAAAAACAAAATAGGCCTATTTTCAACTTAATTAGCATAAATCCTAAATAATAATAAGTATTCGAATTAGAAGGAGCGCGGGAAGCATCTCTACTCTAATTATCATTACTACTCCCCCTTGCTCTTGAAACAGTTCATATATAGCACAATGTGTTTCATCGATGGGCATTTCTGTATATTTAATGACACACTTCAGAAACTGACAATATTTTTGCTCTTTCAGGCACGAGACAACTACCATATAATTTTTTCTAGTGTTTAGACAGAAATAAAATCTCAGTAATAATAATAATAATAGACCTAATAATAATAATAGACCTAATAATAATAATAATAATAATAATAATAATAATAATAATAATAATAATAATAATAATAATAATAATAAATTCCCATAGCTCAAATTAACAGTAAATAAAAAACTTTATTTTCAATCAAAATAAACTTATATTAAATTTGTTCGTTAGAATATCCTCGTAAAATATATACTTCTTGTTCTCGGTTGGTACCGTATATTATTAAAATTTAAAGGTAACGTATTAATATACAAAACCATGCGAAAATGATATTTTAACATATAAATAATGCACTTGGGAACAGACAATCTCACAGTAGCAAGTGTTCAATGCGATTACTATGAAAAACCTGCTATTTATATTTGTCTGAAATTATATACTGTTAAGACAATGAAATAACCTTACGAATACTGAAATTACAGCCAAATTTCCATCCTTGGCAAACGAAACGAAACGTTCCTATTTTTTCCTGTTCCACTCAGCCGAACGGTAACATAAGGGCCATTCCCAACGTCCAAATACGAGCGCGCAGGATACTTCTGGCTGCACGCTGAAAGGCGCTTCTGGAGTGAATGACCGCTATCGGGGTTCGCGTCACCTCTGAAATCTGCGGTATCAACAACAATATGTTCCTATTTGGCGCTGGCATTTTGCGTTCATTCACATTGTAAATGCAATGCGGCATAGGCCGTCCGAACTTTTAAAAAAAAAAAAAAAAAAAAAAGGAAAATATGTAAACATCTTCCCATGTTGATGATTAAATGTAGAGACATAGAAAGAACGAAAAAGTGTCATATTTTTAGCGTTACCGCCGGTAACAGCGGTAATATGCACTACACGTCCCTGGTACACTTAAAGGCTGCACATCTAGAGCTTTTGGTTCTGTATATTCTTGAAATTCTACAGTTAAGTTTTATATAACCACCATCACGGTTTACCCAATCTTTAAGTTTTTTGAATTTTTAACAAGAGGGATTCAGCATATCATTACGGAACTCCCCCCTTCCAAAAAAGGAGTACGGAATATATTTAAGTTAAGCTAAATACAACTGCACAACAAACATGACTGAGTGGGTTAGCTTTTGCACTTCTATCGGGAAGTCCGGGATTCAACCCAGCATTCGACCACTCTGACAAAGCTTTTCTTCATTCCATCTGTGAATTTAGAAATAGTGCGTGTACTGTGAGTTGGCCGACTTCTTTCTTACTGTTTTTAAATCATTATTATTACTAATTACCAGCAGTGACAGTTTTGCGAAGGTTAGGGGGACGGTCTTTTGGACAAGCCTGTTCCCCAAAAGTTACGGAATGTCTGCAACAAACGAAATATCTTTATAAACTTTAAGATCCCGTCAAATAAAAAATACTTTTCTAAATCCGCCACTGATTCTCAGTATAAAATGATCTTTAAGGTTGTATCCGGAAGATTATTGCTAAACATATAAACGAAACGAAATATTAGTTATGCCTGTACTCATAAACTTCAAGCACCTCCCAAATAAAATTAGGACTTTTTAGAAAACGAAACAATCAGAGAAACCCCACCTAAAGTACTTTTCTAAATCCGCTACTGATTATTTGTATAAATTAGTATTCAAAGTTGTATCCGGAAAATTATTGCTAAATCATTGCACAGCTACAGTATAACAGAAATGTGGAAGTACGTAGTGTTGTAAATAGAAAAAAAACGTTCTTTTTTTTTAGAAATGTACGTTTTTTTAGAAAAAAAACATTGCCTCTCGTTTTTTTCTAAATTTCGTTTTTTTTTTCAAATAGTCATTTGTAATGTATCTTACGTCATTTAAGTCTGAAGTATTTTTATGTAGGTGTAATTACCATAAAATGCAACATAAATTAAACACTAGAAACTGATACGGTACAAATATTTTACAATTTATATGAGTAGTGTACCTACTAAGAATCCGGGTTTCTGTACTGTTTCACCAATATCAACGAAGAAATAAAAGTAGAAATGAACTTTTTTTTTTTTGTGAAAGTAGGCCTTTAATAAGTACGAAAATAATATAACGAACAGTATAAAACGCAAATAACTCGTCTAAAGGTAAAAACTAAAACTAATTTGCCTACTAATATTTTTCTGAATATGATATATAAATAATTTGTCGACTTGATATATGATATGCATTGCTGGCTCTATCACATGTGCAACACGTGCATTTCCACGGGGCTGCAATATCTGTCATAAGTATTTTATTTAAAATAAATATTTCTTGTTGGAGACAGACTTCATGATCATGGTAGCTAAATTTACTAAGCTGACCTATTTGAATATTACATTCATAAATTATGTTTAGGTCTCATTAGTTTAATTCTCATGATCAGTGCTAAAGCAAATTGTAAAATAAATCCCAGAATAAACTGCTTGATTGTTGTCAAATACAGGAACTCAATTCTCGAATGCCTGCCCCCTTTGGTTAGTTAGCAGAGGTTCTCTTGTCTTTGTCGCAAATAGGATCGTTATCATTGAAGGTGGAAACACTTTTCTTAAAAAAAATAATAATAATAATAATAATAATAACAGATGTAGAAGGAAAATCAAGAAATAAAGGTAAAAGAGCTAGTTGCATTATAATTGCAAACTGATATGTTGAGATTGAAACTCGATATTGAATTCTATAAAATGGATCACCATCTTTCAGATGTATTTGCTTTATCTTTCACTAACATAATAGAATAATATTTAAAGAAAAAAACAGCACAACAATATCGTATTTGTAGTAAGTATATAAGCCTTTCTGAGTGCGGGTGTAGTTTCCCTCCCTTTCGTTGTTCATGCTGGAGTAGCATACTTAAAATCGTGACTTTTAAGATTTGTTCTTTCTGGAGAAAGAGGGAGGCGGCAAATTACATCATTGCGCGGGCGACAAATTGCCTGGGGCAGGCCCGATGATATGTACACTCATGTCCAAAATGATTGTCGCATATCTATAACTGTCTTTTTGTAAGAATATAATTTGATAATGATTTTGCAGGGTACTTTTAATACTGATGCTGTGTGTATAATCTGAAAATATATATTTATGGTAAATTTCAAAGGAAAAGAATTATAAATACGAAAATGAGAAAGAGTAAAAGAAAATGTTGCTAAATGGACAAGAAAGTTTTATTTTCGTTTTATTGTTCTTATTTACTGCTGTTTTGACATGAAATTTTCCACATACATGTCTTTGCCGATTATACACATACTAACATTATCAAAAATACCAGGCGGATTCGTTATCAAGTTATATTCCTAGAACAACATATTTATAGACTTGGAACAATAATTTTGGACATGAATGTACAAGACATGAATATAGGATGACATAATTTGAAGTAATGCAGGGTGTTTCAAAATCAATATTGTGACAGTTGCATCAGTACCATTTTTATTTAATTTTTAAATAAATCTTTTTAATTCAATTTTGCATATAATTATGAACATTAGTGAATATCATTTTCATTTTCATTTTTGTGTGTTCAAAGAAGCAAAGAACATTCTTTATTTTCCTTTACTATCCGAGAGTAAGACGTTTTCTTTTTTTTTTCTGTATACCTGTCGTCGCGGCGAGGACAGTTGAAAGACCCTTCTATTGTCTCTTAATACCGCTGCCTAAGCCACATGCGTAGAAGACCACACACAACAGAGGACCCTGCGAGAGCCCAAGAAAGAACAAAACAGCTTTTAGCATCTTTTTGTGAAATTGAGAAAAATAATAAAGTCTGAACACATTGAATAGAATCCAAGTGGAAAATAATCTCTGCGAATTTGTCAAAATCCATACCATATGTCGCCACGCAGTACCAAGATAAAATTTTGACACAGGTCTGTAACTTGGTTCAAAAGCACGCATGAGACTAATAGGCGCCGAATCAACCCCTATAAAAATTTTAGATATAATATGTGAAATTTAAAAAATCACGTACGTCGGAGAAACGACGCTCGAACACCGTAAATAGGCGGAGACCAAGAAAATAAAAATTTAGGACATCAAAATAATCGAACGAATAAGAGAACAGAGACGAAATCGAAGACACCGTTAGAGGCGTATCCAACAAGATCGACAGGTTAAGAATTCAAAACTCCAAGTCAGTCGTATCCAAGTACATCACCGGGAAACATCGTATCACCACAACACAAAAACACACCCGGAACTTACACACACACTACACCGATAATCAAAAGTTAATCAACCGAGAATAATGTGCGGCTAAACTAACCGAAGCCGAGTGTACGAACTGACAATTTTTCTTGGGCATAGAAACTTACACATTGATCATCTTCAAATATATTTAAGTATATATGTAAAATTTTAACGCTGCTAATATATATATATTGCGAAACGCTTATAAACATTTTTTTTTTTGAGTGACAGAATTTCGTACTTATAAACATATCGACGAGCTATTACAGACAATTAGGATGACCTACATACGCACCGAAGGCACTTAGACTAGTTTCAATAATACATAATCAGTTTTGAAGTACTATCAACAATACTTAAAAACAATAAATACTATTTATCCGTGTAACACTACACTTCACACACAAAGAGTGATGTTGGTGCAGTGTAACGTTTGAAAGTGCTGTCAGGAGTGAAAGTGACCAACAGAAATGGACCAACAGAAGCCCCACTTTGATGGACCAGGAGACGCCCAAGAGCGACGCCCCTTGCAGTTTAAGAGGAGGACGCAGCAGGAGTCGAAGAGAGGAACTCCGGATCCAGGACACTTCTCACGGAAGAAGGAAACCAAGAAACGCAGGGACATCTGTATGTGTGTGGTCAGATCAATGGTGACTACGAAAGTGGTGAGAGCAGTGTGGATGGCGAAAGGTAGGAACCATCCAAATTATTTTTTGTTGATGCTAAAAGGGAAATTTTCGGCATTGAATAAAATGCAAGACGTTCGCGGTATAAAAGTCGGAACTATTTGAAAACTGTAAACGCATTTACACCGTGTGGAGATAAGATTTTCCAATTCGAACTATAATTGCTAAGCATTAGAATTCTTTTTTTTTCTTTCTTTTTGAGCAAGGCTTATTGAAAATAGACTTTTTTTTTTTTAATGGTACTTTTACATATATTCTGTGACTTCAGTGAACATGTCGTTGTTTTTATTAAAGAGATAGTAGTTTATGTCATTATTCTAATTGTCACTTAGGATTTTTAAATAATATATCAAGGAAGTTAATTTAAATGTAGATCAAATAACAGGTTGTAGACCTTTAACGACTCGAACTGTGAAATTTGTCATGAAAGAAGTATTTACCTTAACATATTGAAGTTTGTATGAAATGAAAGTGCATCATCTGCGCTATGGACATGCAATATTAGAAATTTAAGATAATTTAGAACAAGGCGTAATATGTATTCCTAGAAAATATATTCAAGACATTGCTTCAATTGTCCAAAGATTATTGTGTTTGTAAAGTCATTTTGCATAGAGGTTTACGGACTAAATGAATCTATTTCGATCTATATGTTAGTAAAACTCTAATAAATAATACTGTAATGTCTTAGCAAAAGTAGGTTATGTAAGAGAGCTAAAATATAAATTAGTAATTATAATATATGCGACTAGTCTCACAATTAATTATTTTCTTGGTTAGACATACGTAATCCGTAAATACAACGGAACCTACATTATTTTCAGTCAGGTAGAATACTGATGGAAAAACACGAAGTAGGCTAAGTAAAGCCGCAATTATTACGTCATTCTGATCCTCTAACAATAGAGCGATCAGAAGTTTATGCGCATAGACTAGACAAATAAATGAAAATATACGGTCATATACCGATCTTATTAATGATACAGAGAGAGAAAATCACGAAAACTCAATATATATATTTGTTAAAATCTCGAGAGACGTCTGTGCATTTATTATTAATATTCATATATTATTTGATTTTTATGTATGTATGCATGTCTTTACTTATAATTTATATATATATATATATATGTTTGTGTCTGTTGATTTTCTATTTGTGCTAATATGTGTATGTATATAGCCTTTATGCATAATCAAATAGTAATGCTACACTCATTGATTTTATGTATTTAATGGTGTATTCTTGTAAGTTAGGTCAATGTCGAATTGCATATTTAGTGTACTTACACCCCATTCTCAGTTAATAATATCAATAGTTAGAAATAGTTAGCAGTCAGGCAGTAGGTTTACTTAACTCCTTTAGATCATTCTATGTTTCTTTCATACTTCCCACGAATCTCAAATCAAAGTCATGACTTGTTTTTCGAATTATTTTTTATTTATTTCGATTTACTTCAACTTATTTCCACTTACTTCAACTCGTTTCAACTTATTTTAAATCATCCCAATATTTAGTGTTCACCCAAATAAGATATAGGTAATTATATTCAAATTCCGTCAAGCAATTTAATATCTTAATTTCGTTAATCTTGGAAAGGTCATAGTCAGAACATATCAGCTGATCAACGTAAACTATATGCTTAGCATACGATGTCAAATAATTAGGTATTTTCAAATGCAAAATTGTAATTTAACCAGTTTGGTATGATATCTATGTAAATTAGGAAAGCTCTATATAAAATATAAACAATGCAAAATTGCATCTAGCAATGGTTATAGACATCAATTCCATAGTTTGTTTATGTGTGTCAGGTTAATGATAACAATTCATTCACTACATAGTTCAAGAAAGAAAGCCCAGATGTAATTTACTTAAATTGATTTCTTTTTGTGTTAAGGCCTTAAGCCTTGTTCTGAACATTTGTTGTCATAAAACTCAAAATTCAATGTTAATTATCGGCCTGCTTAATTTTTTTTTATTTTATTTTAGAAAAACATTTCTTCTTGTTGTTTTCGTTTGCTCATTAAAACTTTTATTAAATTGTTAACCCCAAATTCGTAAGCTTTTTCTTTCATAAACAAGTTGTATCCCTAACCTTAAGCATATCATTGGTTTCCAAGGGATCTGTTAGGCAAATTAGGCAATATAAGCAATTTCTCGATTCTAGTGGGGATTAGACTGATTTTCAGAATTTTCAACTAAAATTTTAAA
The DNA here is from genome assembly GCF_964235325.1 of Thermobia domestica. Lineage (NCBI taxonomy): Eukaryota > Metazoa > Arthropoda > Insecta > Zygentoma > Lepismatidae > Thermobia > Thermobia domestica. The sequence goes on along the minus strand of NC_137462.1, from coordinate 202,726,559 downwards.
TTCTAGATATCCGTTTGTTTTCTGGTATTATTATTATTATTACTATCATCATTCAGTCCACTTGGAAAGTGAAAGTCAGTCTAGTTCGTCCACACAAACCAAACATTAGAGCAAAATTCTCTTTCAGCGTTGCAGCATGTGAATACAGGATACGTATGCGAATAATATCAAGTTTCATTTGCTTACACGGTTTTAGAGGGATCTTGTTTCCCTAAAGCCCTGGGACACCGCGGGGAGATAGGATTTCCAAACCGTGAAACCAGTCCTTATCGAGTCACAAACCATTTTAGTTCGGGGAACGGAGACTTTAACGGTGGTGCACAGGAAATAAATAGTGACAGACGGAATATGAACCCAAAACCCGCCATCTCATTTTTTTTATTATTATTAATTACAAAATCTGGCGCTACAAACGATCACCACCGGGATCTCTCTCTTTCATTTTTCAAATTTTACAATATTAAGGTTTGAAACTATTACAATTAACTTACAATTATAAGTATTATACAATGAAAGAGCAACTCAAACAGTTTTGTACACACGCATGCCATGCATTGTTTCCTCTGTCTGCCGTTAGAAAGAGCAAGTAGCAAAAATGGAGACTAGAGACCAGAAAGCTTTGTGTATTTTAATTTTGCAAAGACTGAATCTGTAGTTACAGTGCAACCGTCTGTATGAATTGAATGTTTTGTGCCATATGGCGGAAAGTTTATGGGCCTTTCTCACCTATTGACTCAATGTGTGCCATGTGACGAATGAAGCTCACATCGAACACTTGAAGCAAAAACTGTTTGAGGTGTTCTTTTATTTGATGTATTGTTTGTAATTGTGCGTAAAATGTAATAAGTACTACGAAGACTTAATTCTCCGATATTCATTTTGAAACACCCTGCATTTCTCAGCATCAGTATTGGAACTAAGATGTAAAAAGGAGAGATTATGATTGTTTACAACAACGATATTATTATTAGTCAAGACTGTAATTACTACAACAACACAAGTTAGTAGTCAAAAAAATGTAATTAAATGTACACTCGTAACCCTTTCGGACCCACATGGCAAAAGTGACAGATACGCGTGTGTCACTTTTTTAATCCGCTCCTGTATGGGTCACTAATTAAGATATCGGTATATATATTTTTTTTTTGCCAAATATGATTGGTCCATAGTTTATCATTTTAGTTTCCTCTTCTTCTGTGTGTCGAATTTCCTTCTCAAATTTCACCCGTCAAAAATTCAAGAATTTTCGAATTTTCTTTATTACTTTTCCCCTGTAGCTTCATTCGTTGTAGAGAGACCTCCTTAAGACTTGTCAGGTAGATACGTCGGATGGATACCTAATTGTTGACATCAATTGGATGGGCTTGCGCGCAGTGTTGCCAACTGCGGAAATTAAAATCTCCTAAAATTTGGGCAAAAAATTCGAAATTTTTGTTATAAACCTACCTATACGTCCCAATGCAAGTCAACTTACGCCAGTCGAACATTTGTTCTAACTGAACAAACTCGGGTAAATATCATTACAGTGGAGTAATTAGGGAACGCACGAAAAATTCGGATTTAGGTTCTAACTTTGATTTTCCCTACTGTTCTGTTTATCGAAATATATTTTTGGTAATTAAAAGCACTGTTTCTTAAATATCGCCATGATACTTGTAGGATATATTAGTAATGTACCAGTGATTATTTTAAGATAGTTTTCGTCTGTCTGGTAGCAGTGTTGCCAGCTACGGAAAATTTTAATTCAAGATGTTAGGGGAAAATTGCTTGTTTTGTCTATTATATCCCTCTTGTTGACTACATAGGAACAAAAGTACCAGTATCTGAAAGTCTTGTCTTTGCCCTTCACAACGCACTATAGAAAGTTTCAATACGATAGTTAGGGGAAGAACAGTTGAGGTTTACAGTAGACCTTGTTCTCTAAGTGGAAAGATAATTGATTTTTTTACGTAGACTGAAATATTTTTTAATGATCTGCTTACTTTATTAGATATCGTCACAATACTTGTAGGGTATATAATAGGGATACCAAAGCTTCTTTTAAGATAGTTTGTGTGTGTCTGCTAGCATTGTTGTCAGCTACAGAAAATTTTAATTTCCGATTTTAGGAGGAAATTTTGCAAAAATTCCCTTTTTGTCTCTATTATTTCCCTAATGTTGGCTACATTCGAACAAACGTACCACTGTCTGAAAGCCTCGTCCTTAGCCGACACAGCGCACCATAAAAAGTTTCGATAGAATAATTAGGGGAAGTACAGTTGTGGCTTATAATAAACCATGTTCTGTAAATGGTAAGAAAATTGTGCATTTCTAATTTAGAATGAGATTTTTTTTTTAATTTCATGTTTACTTTGTTAGATATCGCAATGATACTTGTAGGATACATTCTTAGGGTATCAAGGTTTACTTTCAGATAGTTTACGTATGTTTTATGGCAATGTTTCCAGCCAAAACAATAATTTCCCGATTTTAAGTGAAAAATTCGGCAAATTTCCCTTTCCCCTCTATTCTTTCCCTCTTGCTCGCTACGTTGGAACAAATGTACAACTACCTGAAAGGCTTCTCTTTAGCCTACAGAACACACCATAAAAAGTTTCAAATAGGATAATTAGAGAAGCTGTAGTGTCGGCATATCTGTTGATTTTTGCTTTTGAAGTGTAAAAAGTGTCAAAATTTCATGTGTATGGAAACAGATTTTTTTCTTTCTCTCTTTGAATGGAAGCCAACGACTTCAGGTTTTCACTGTACCTTGTCAACGCACCAAAGAATCTTTTTAGGTGACTTAGACCCATATGGCAACAGTGGTGTTAGATACAAAAAATCTTGAATTTCGGTTAGGGATTTTTTTGCAAATTTTCACCCCTACATTTCCCTCAGTAATTTCCCACCCGCTCGCAACACTGCAATGTAACGTACACCAAAAAATAGCCACATTCATTTTCTAAAAAACAAGGTCTTAACCATATCAATAGGGTAAATGGTTTTTGAGGAATACGTCACTAACTGACAAAGTAGGAAAATTCCAAAAATGATCTGGATCCGAAAGGAACGATTTTGCTCGTATATGTACAAGGAAACAAACGATTTGTAAGTTACGAGGGCTTCAACTCAAGTTCTATTGATTATTTCAATAATTTTCAACATACATCAATAAATAATAGCTGCCAGAAAAAAACAGACATTTGAAAAAAACATGAAAAAGAACGATGTTTTTTATTGAAAAAAAACTTCACAGAAAAAAACCGTTTTTTTACAACACTAGAAGTACGGTTTGACGGATATATAGAAAATCGTAAGTTTTACTTTTGCGCTAGAAGCTAGAGTATTAGAAATGAAACACGGATCACAAACTAAAATGATCTAGAGAAGAAAAAAATGTCGATAACTCAAAAGTTAAAATAAAGTTAAATAGCTTCTAAAATTGCCCTCAAATACTACATTCTTCATGTTAGCTTTAATTCCTAAAACATGTGCTCCATCCACCTTGATGGTGAATTTCAGAGCGAAATATCGCATTTAGGTCATGGAATTCTTATGTAACTATAGAATATACTATAAGAAAGCTATTTAGATAGAAAAATCATGAAAATGAAAAAAGGCAAATTTTCCAAAATTCTCGTTTTTTCCCCCAAAAAAGCCGGCTTTTTATGTTAAAAAAAACATCGATTCAAAAAAGCCGGCTTTTTTTGCATCTCTATTCTTTATTCCAGATTCGAACGCACAAAAGGCCGCATCATGCCAAAATTTAGTAAGTTACAAGGATACGTCCGTGAATTTTGCGCAGATACGTTTATTTACCGATGGCGCAGTTTTGTTGTGCAAAGTATGTGGCAAAGCAATTAATCAGGACAAGAAATACTTTGTATCTCAGCATGATAAACATAAAGATGCTGCTTTGAAAATGATGGGACAGAAGAAATTGTCCTTGATTTCAACAGCTATTTGTTCATCCAATAGACAATCACAATTTTCTTTTGACCTACGCAAGGCTTTCATGGCAGCGGGAATACTTTTCTGGAAGCTGGAAAACAAGACACTAAAGAATTTCCTGGAAAAATACACGAAGGAAGTTGTACCGTCAGAATCTACTCTAAAAAGGTACATTCGCGAAGTGTCCCTCGGGATTTGTGTAAAATTGATTTAAATGCAAAGTTCTCCGTGGCGAAATTTGTCTTGTATTAATTTTAGCGGCCCACATCAGTAATTTGCATATTTATGGGTCTTCATATCTAGAATTTAATCATACACTACTATAACGCTCGAGCACAAATTACTTTTAGTTTTTTTTAGATGTAACTGGACATGAATGTGGGCATGTGCAAACCAAATTGGATCAAGTACTGCTTCTCTGACAAACGTTACTCACCCGGCCGCCATCTTGAGTCCGCCATATTGAATTCAACTTTCGGTTTTTCAAAAGAGAATAGGTGGAGGTAATACATCAAATTCATGTATAATTTTCTCGAAAATTCACTGGTGAAGTTAATTTTACCGTAGCTTGTACCGTTTGGAAGGTGTTGCATGTTAAATCCCTCCAGCCACTTTGCGAATAGACATTACGGAGTAATATCAGTTACGTTTAAGTTTTTGATGTTGACAAATCAAAACAATTTCTAACTGGAAAAATACTGTAGGTATAAACAAACTCTTTACAACGTCGATGTCATAATTTTATTTCATTTCTGTGAGTGATTGTTATTACTTCCATGTTATACTATAACAAGGAAGTATTATATTACGGTCAAAATGCTTAATATAAATCCAAATATAACCAGATTTGGGTGAAGACCTATCATTTCCATATTGACGTCTGTGTGTCTGTATGTATATACGCTCAGAGAGAATATTTCATCAACGATAAATCACGTAAAAGATTATATATATACACGGGACCCTGCACAACTTTTTATTTGGTTCAATAATCGTGAAGTGCCTGACGTTTAACATGCAATACCTTGCAAACGGTACAAGCTACAGTAAAACTAACTACACTCATGCATTTCAGAGAAAATTGTACATGTATTTGATGCATCACTTGCACCTATTCCCATTTAAAAAACGAAATTTGAATTCAATATGGCGGATCCAAGATGGTGGCTGAGGTGGATAACATGTATCAGAGAAGCAGTACTTGATCCAATTTGTTTTGCATATGCCCACATTCATGTCCAGTTACATCTAAAGAAACTAAAAGCAATTTTGTAACTGAGCGTTATAGTAGTGTATGATTTAATTCCGGAAATATGAAGGCCTATAAATATGCAAATTACCCGTATGGGCCGCTAAAATTAATACAATACACATTGGGCCGCGAAGAACTTTGCATTTGAATCAATTTCACACGAAGACCGAGGGAACACTTCGCGAATGTACCTTGTAAGGAAAACATATTTAAATGCTTGCTATGAACAGACCCTGCAGAAGATTCATGACGAAGTTTGTGGGAAAAAGATTTGGATTTCGATAGATGAGACGGCAGATGCTACAGGAAGATATCTAGCCAACGTCATCATTGGACCCATGGAAACATCCTCATCCTTGTCATTTCTTCTGACTGTAGAAGAGCTCGAAAAGGCTAATGGCTCATCAATAGCTCAGTTATTCACAAATTCGCTAGTTCTAATCTGGCCAGAAGGAACACAACACAATAATATCCTCCTTTTCATTACAGATGCTGCTCCGTACATGAAGAAAGCTGCGCGGGCATTGAAAGTGCTGTTCCCCAACATGATTCATATCACATGTTTAGTTCACGGCATACACGTTTAGAATCGCTGAAGAGATAAGAATGTTGTACCCTAAAGTAGACAAGCTAATTTCAAACACCAAAAAATATTTCTGAAATCTCCTTCCCGATGTCGGATTTTTAAGAAAGTAGAGCCCGAGTTTCCTCTTCCTCCACAGCTGATTATCACGAGATAGGGGACTTGGATTTTAGCTGCAGTGTACTATGCAAACAACCTGGAAAATATTCGTGTTGTGATGGAACAATTATCAGAAGAGGATGCTACTTCAATTTCCGAGGTGAAAAAACTTTTGTGCTGTTCAGATCTCAGCAGTGATCTTGCATTCATTACAGTGCATTATGGTAAGTTGCCAGAGACTATTACGAAACTAGAGAAAAGAGGTGAAACCCTTCCAACATCCTTACAGATCTTTCAGGTAACAGTTGACCAGCTAGGAAAAGTGCCGGGGGAAAAGGGACTGGCTGTTTATGAAAAGTGCAAACGTGTTGTGGCAGCTAACGAGGACTTTCAAAAAATGTTGAAAATTCGGGATGTTCTTAACGGTGAAAAGTGTGATCTTGAAATGAGTCCATCTACAATAGCTTCATTTATGTGCGCCCCAGTTACTTCAGTTGAAGTGGAAAGATCATTTTCTATTGTAAAAACCGTTCTTTCTGACAAGCGATTAAGTATTACTGTTGATAACTTAAAGAACTTGTAGCCATGTGCAACCAGCATACACTGTAAGTAACATTTTGTACACATATTCATATAACAAGAAAAATATCATGTAATGTTTGAGTATTAGAAAGTAACAACTTTTGTTTTTACCTTTTGGTGCCTATTTGTCAAATTTTAAATGCCATTTTGCCTGCCTATTTTACACAAAATAACTTAAATGCCTAAACAAGGAAAATATCGTGTAATGTTTGAGTATTATAAAAAGTAACAACTTTTGTTTTTGTTTTTTAGTGCCTATTTGTCAAATTTAAAATGACGTTTCGCCTGCGTATTTTACACAAAATAAATGCCTCAACTTCCGGACTCTAATAATTACTTTATCAATTTATGCTTTTTATACTATGCATTGTGTAACTCTAAAACAGTGTTGGAGACTTAAGTCTTCACTGAACTAGTGCTATTCACGAGATTCTTGAAACTTCACGTCTCGTCTCGAAAACTAGACGAGGATAGTCATGTTTCTCGTTTCGTCTCGGATTTAAAAGGGCATTTCTCGTTTCGTCTAGAATATAAAAAAGGCACATCTCGTTTCGTCTCGAATTTAAAAAAGCATTTCTCGTTTCGTCTTGAATTTTAAAAAGTCACTTCTCATTTCGTTTTGAATTTAAAAAGGCACTTCACATTTTGTATCGAATTGGAAAAGGCACTTCTTTTTTCGTTCCGAATTTAAAAAGGCACTTCTCGTTTCGTCTCGAATTTAAAAAGGCACATCTCGTTTCGTCTCGAATTTTAAAAAGCATTTCTCGTTTCGTCTTGAATTTTAAAAAGTCACTTCTCATTTCGTTTTGAATTTAGAAAGGCACTTCACATTTTGTATCGAATTGGAAAAGGCACTTCTTTTTTCGTTCCGAATTTAAAAAGGCACTTCTCGTTTCGTCCCGAATTTAAAAGACACTTCTCATTTCGTCTTAAATTTAAAAATACACTTCACGATTCGTCTCGAATTGAAAAAGGCACATCTCGTTTCGTCTCGAATTTAAAAGACACTTCTAGTTTAGTCTGTAATTTAAAATACACTTCTTGTTTCGTCTCGAATTTTAAAAAAATCACTTTTCGTCTCCCTTTTTAAAGGAGAATCAAGACGTGACGAGAAATATATTATTTTCGTGGGTAAAATTACATGTAAGTAATTGAGCATATAATATATATTTGACTCGACTGATAGTGTGACCTTAGTTTGATAGGTCTTTGGCTGCAGCTCGAATCTTTTTAACGGAAATTCTGTCTCTTTTCGTAGGCAACCCTTAAAGTAACTCTTAGGAGTGTGAATTTCGGAAGTAACAGTAGTATTGAAACATTCAGTATAATTTTTATGATTTGTCAATTTTATTTTTCAATTTCAATAGTGTTGCCACGAGACGAGACAGAACTCTTTTAGACGAGACACGAGACGAGACGGGACGTCTCGTAAAATGTCTCGTCTCGTCTCGTGTCTCGAAAATGAAAACGCTGGAGAGAATGGCCAAGATTGAAATTGCCAGTGGTCATATAGGTTGCAAAAGGAAAATCCCCTTTGTGAGAAAACATGTTGAAGAGCCCTCATAGAAAAGTGTCCTCTGTCTATTGAATGAAACAATCGTGATACATGAGCTTCCAGGAATATCATCCTTAATGTCTTGTCCCCAATTCCCCTTGCTGTAAACTGAGGAATTCTCATTTTTTTCATTTCTGGCTGGAATGGTGACAAAATCAAAGACAGGGAAGATTTTTACAAGGTCAAGAAACCGAGCTACCACCACCAGCTATTCAATTGGAAAACTGGGTAAGGTCTACACTCATCGCAGGCTGTAGTTGCGGTATTCTTTTTGCTATATGAACCGAAAACGGCAATTGAAGTATGTCATCTTGCAACTAAAATTTTGTCTTCTCTCTCTCTCTCTCTCTCTCTCTCTCTCTCACACACACACACACACACACATACACATAAAAACACACTTATACCATTTTACCAATCGCTCGCTTATTATACAGCAGTCATGTTGTAAAATTCACCTCTTTGTTTGGAAGCCGGTCGAAGGACAAAGGAAAGCAAAGATACTGTCGACGAATCCTTCAAATTGTTTGCTTTCAACAAATTTATGGTACTAACAATACCACTGGAGGTGAAGAAGTTTTACAGGGCGGCCTTCCTTTTGTTGTGCGGAAATGTTTGATCTGACCAGAGTGCGAAATTGCCCTCTGCTTCCATCTTGAGAGGACTGGAATACTTCCCTTTCCTAGTGAATAATATTCATTAGGACCTGAATTATCTTCAAAAATGGTTTCTTACAGGCGCATAAAACCTTTCGAACTTGATAAGTGTAAAGAACATTTGGTATAATGATCATGGAACTCCGTTGAAAGCAGAAAATATCATGAGGATGATCAAAATTTGAACATTGAAGAACATAATTAACAGAAAAGAAATAGGATACCCAAACCATATTTTTAAACCTGCTATAAAATGTATATCCTATATTTTTACTAATTCCTTACTCCCATGAAAGTATCTTGGGGGAGGATATTCTCTCCAATTTTTTCAGACTGAAATCCTTTTATCCCGTACGACTTCCCCCCCTGACACAATACGAAAAAACAAATGCTGTTAAAATCCATACACATGACCCTTCCGGGACTCAACTCGGGGACTTCAAGCCGATGGTCTATCGCCGCAGACCGCTCGGCTTGGTATGAAGATGTACGTTGTATGATTGCGAATAGATCACGACAATATAAGAAACTTTAATCCAAAATGGCCACCCAAAAATCAACTTTTTTTTTTTTAGACCACTAGCTAATCTGGGTGTACTGTCATGAGTTTGTTACACAAACGGGGCAACCACCATATAGTATCACACATCCCGCGGTTATGGAAACAGATTTGAACCATGGAGGTGAAGACTGGCTCCAAGCATTCTTTCGTCCGATGTGTCGTTCAGCTCCCATTACTATGGCACTTTAAGTAGAGCTTACTGTGCAGTAACATATAAAATTTCAATCAAATACTTTCCATTACTCAATAAAATTATTTGGTTCCGAACTTTTTTTTTTAAAAAAAAAAATAATAATTGCAACAAATCTAAACATGCTAAAATGGAAAGTAGTTTTTTGATTGGTATGGGTTAACACTGTGAAACCTAAAAGCTGGAATATATGAAATCAAAGTGTACACACATATCTATCTCTCTATTTATCTATATACCGTATTTACGCGTGTATAACGCGTCCCCGTGTAAGCCGCGCACCCCCAATTTCTGGAACGTTAAAATTGAAAAATAAATAAATAAATAAACTCATGTAAGCAGCGCACATCAATTTTCTGAAAAAAAAAAGGTACAATGTCTTTTTCATCTTACTTTTCATCTTACTTTTAATCACTAAAATTGTTATACACAGAGACAATCCAACAATACTGTGATTATTAACAGAAATCACTCCCGTGCCTAGCTTTTTTCGTCGCCGAGGAGCTGGAGCACGTATCACCATCGGACTAAATAAAGTCTTCGCTCCCATCGCTGGCATTGGAAATGCAGCATTTTTTAAAGCTGCGGACGACAAGATCCTCTGGAATTGAATTCCATGCTTCAATAATCCATTCGCACAAAAGGCGGAGTGCAGGTTTCTTAATTCGGCCAGTTGGCGTAGTTTCGTGTACTGCAGTTGCCATCCATTCAGTGTACAGTCGCCGCAAGTAGTTCTTGAAAGGCCGGTTGATGCAAAGAGGAAAGATGAGCTTCAACTTGTCATTTTATATTAAAACTTTTCTACTCTTGTAAAATTACTCACAATATTCCAGTATTAGGCTAATAAAAACTCCCCGTGATTTTAAATGCTTGGTGGCTCAGTCAATTCTACATTTCCTCGTGTATGCCGCGCACCCTGTTTTATGACTTCGTTTTTGGGCAGAAAAGGTGCACGGCATACACGGATAAATACGGTATCTTTCCATCTTTCTCTCTCTGATATATATATATATATATATATATATATATATATATATATATATATATATATATATATATATATATATATACTATAAAGCAAGTGGGTTGATAGTTACGGTAGTGTCGAGGATGGTGACACCTTTACATCGAATTGTGCTTGTCGTGTAAACATTATTTGACATTAGTGTCTTCATCTTCGACGTACCTATGAGCACTTTACTGTATATTCGTGTATTGAAACTGGTGAAACAAATTTCAGTTTCAGAATGAAAAAAAAAAAAAAAAAAAGCCAAGGTCGAGAAGCCTTAGACAACTAACAGCAGAGATATATTATCTTGTAAACTATTTGTCCTTGCCTTGTGAGCCTATTTGAATTTATTTTTAAGACCTTTAGGCAACTTTGGCCGAATGGATGATGATGGGGAAATTAGTAGAATGAAGAAAGTAGTAGGATACTAGACAACTTCGAGAAAACACACACATTCGAAAAATGAAATGAAATGAAATCTTTGAGTTTTACGTCCCACAGTTATGCCGGTTAGGCTACAGGACACAGTGATGATGAGTAATGAATGAAATGGTGGAATGAAGAAAGTGGGAGGAAACGGGAAAACCCCGAGAAAACCCACGCACACGGTGTTTGTCCACCACAAAGCTCATTTGGAGGGGCTGGGATCGAACCCGAGACCCCAAGCACCAGAGGTGAACGCTCTGCCACTGAGCCACCGCGGTCCCCACACACATTCAATGTTTGTCCACCACAAAGATCACATGGCACTAACCGAGATCGAACCGACTACCACATACACCAGAGGTGAAGGCTTCACGGTGTAGCTACCGTGACATTTCTTGTCTTGTGTGTTCTGTGTAATAACTTAGTTGTATCTTGATTAGCATGGTGCAGCCTGCTACATTTTACTTTCGTTCCCATGGTATGCTGCTATATTTTTACGAGACAAAACGAGACAAACGAGACGAGACGAGACGGGACGGGCACATTTTTTCGAGACGAGACACGAGACGATACATGCTTTGCACGAGACGAGACGAGACACCCTAAAGTCTCGTCTCGTCTCGTCTCGTGGCAACACTAAATTTCAAGACCTAATGCAGTGACCAAAAGAGATTTTTTTCTCTGATCAATGCTCAGTGGAAAAATTAAAGAAATCCTGTATTGATACGTTTATTTAAAGAGATCAAATTCAAAATATAATTTCAAACATATGACTTGTGAAGAATTTTACAAATAGTTGTTGCAAGTATATAATAATGCATCTTTTCTGTCAAGAGCAAGGGTTGTGGACAAAATCTCATTCTGTTTCTGTTACCAATAGAGATTCAATATCGTCAACATATTATTATTATTAATGGTCCGTATGTACTCAATTTAGCTCACCCTTGATTTAATTAGTTAACTACTCAGTTAAATGAATCAAGATTAACTCGTGAAGTGGTATTCGGTTGCAATAACCGAGAGCTCGGAGTGTTGTTTATGGACGAAACAACTCGGTTACTATCAATCGTATTTTAGCTAATTTAACTCTTCAAATTTTCTCACTGTATCTACTTCCATAAGACAATAGTTGAATTGTTCTGCTTAAACAAAACAAAACAAAACAAAACAAAACAAACAAACAAAAGCTTGGAGAAGAATCCCAATCTTGGCATTGTAACATCTTAAGAATTGCCATTCCGAGTGTATATGAAGTTTGCTCCAATGCTCCCTTTGGATGTGTAAATAAATTTTAGCATCTAAATTTATAAAGACGTTTTATCTTTCTATAGACACGTGATTACATTTAACAACTTAGAGATGCATTGTGTTGTGAAGTAGGCTACAACATCTCTACGTTTTCCATTCCTAAGGGCTACACACACATACAGGGTGTCTCAAAAGTTCCCTGACATGAGCTAACTCTGTTATTATACATTACAACAAAATGTAAGAGGAGAAACCGTCTCCAAAAATAATGTTTTCAATCTAAAGTGAAGGAATGTTTTAAATCGGATCAGCAGTTTGGGCTGTACACTCTTTATGAGTTCAATGTTAAATAAAAGTGCAACGTTGCCATTTACCTCGACTCACAACGTAAATGAATGAAGTTCGCTAGCGCTGTCTTTTACGCTAACGTGTCGATGGTCAGCCTCCTTTCAAACATGCCCCATTCACCATACTCTTAGAGTTATCCATCTCCCGGTAAATGGCAACATTGCATTTTTATTTAACATTGGGAGCATAGCTCAAACAGCGATTTAAAAAATGCCTTCACTTTAGATTGAAAACATCATATTTGGAGACGGTTTCCCTTCTTACATTTTGTTCTAACTCCGGGGATTTTGAGACACTCTAGATACGAGGCGCATTTCAAAAGAAAGAGCCGATATTTAATTGGAAACAGGTAAGTAAGTTTAGCAACATTGTTTTATTGGGTAAAAACAAGTACATATCCACTTTATTTTTCAACATAGTCACCATTATTTTCCAAGCATTTTCTGTATCGTGGTACAAGTTTTTTTTTTTTTTTTTTTTTTTTAAATACCCTCTGCATAGAAGTTCGCTGCCTGGGAGTTCAGCCACTTCAACACTGCCGTTTTCAATTCATCAGGTTCTTGAAATCGTTGAAATGAAAGCCACTTTCTGTAACAATTCGAAACAATGTTGTTGGTGAAACCTCTGGAAATTCGATGTGTAGAGCGGTAATGGTGAAGCAACGATTTTCTTTAACTTTTTCATTCACTCGCTGCACCAAGTCGTCAGTCTGAATGCTTGATCTTCCACTCTTCTCTTCGTCGTGGATATTTGTACGGCCTTCTTTGAATGCACGACACCATTGCTGTACCTTTCCTTCACTCACTGCGCTGTCACCGTACACTGCACACAATTCTCTATGAATTTCAGCAGCACTTTGTCCTTTGGCATGAAATCTAATCACAGAGGTACCTCACACCTGGCAAGATTGTGTATGCGCGCAGCCATTTTAACACACTCCAGCACACACGAAAACAAACAGATGACTGGCGAAACTATGGTTGTTAGATAGCCAATGGACCAAGTGATGTTACTGCGCAGGCGTGATCCGATCACTATTGCCAGTCGGTTATAATTAAATATCGGCCCTTTCTTTTGAAATGCGCCTCGTATATCTATATCTATCTATAGATATAGGTATAGATATATTATAAAGAAGTTTATATTTTATATTAAGTTGGATTAGTTTCGGTTTTAGTCTAGCATCCCTTTCAGCACCGAGCCTATAAGAGAGGTAGACCTGTAGGTTAACGTGTGATCCAAATGCCTCCCACTGGGAATCGAATCCAAGTCTCCCGCACCAAAGATGCGTACGCTAACCATATAGTCGCGAGGGAGTCTTTTTAATATTAAATTCTCTTAGATAAAATGGTAGTGAAAACTGACGCTAAAACTCTTCACCCTGGCAGTGTTAAAATAGATGGATGGAGAAAACGAGGATTTATTTACTTTGTTAATTGGTAACACACTTAGTGGCGGTCCGCTTTTAAGTAGCTCTTGATGCCGAAAATTAATTCCTATCAGAATTCTCAAATAACGTTCAACTAATTAGTGATACTGAAAGAGGACAAAAGTTTTTAAGTTTTCTTTACCGGTTAAATGTATTGAATAATACCATAGAAAAAAAGCTGTATAACTACGGTTCCCCCTAAAAATATTTATAGTGTTCCCTAAGGTTCATAGATGACGCTTGTAGGTCGTTAATGGAAGTTTGGCTAAAGGATGACAATTTACTGAAGTCACCATGCTCAATTACTTGCATATGGTTTAGAGAGCTGAGAGTTATAGTTTGTTTTCTCCGGACTGTGATTATTGGACTTTCACCTGTTATTTCCTTCATATTTTCTGGAAATTTCACTTGTATTATTGCGAGAAATGCTAATTATATTTCATAAAGACAAATTACATATTGTAGATAGCAGAATCCGATACCTGGTACTGCGCTTAATATGTTTTACTTGCTTAGAATTTGAGAAGCCGACATCAAGTGTGAAAAACGTTGTCACAGATTCATAGGCGTAGCCACGGGGTGTGGTCAGGCACAAACTAATGAACTGCTTTATCAAAGAGAAAAAAATAAGATGCATTTTTTTAAAGGACAAAATTCTTAAAAGTTCAATTATTCGAAATATTGAACTCGCTGATTTTACCCCCAAATTTGGTTTAAAACTTTCCTATGTTTGGGGAAATGTGGAAACTGATTCTTTTCATTCCTCAACGCTCTAGATTAAGAACTGATATAGTACAGGGAAACAGTACGTATAACAATAACAACAATGTTTACAGTAACATATTTGCTGCCTACAATCGCCTTCCCCGTTCATTCTTATCATTAACTAATTATTTTCTTTCTGTGGGGCAGAAAGCTTATCAGTAATCATTTTGACAATGCACTCTATTTGGAAGTTATTTATGAATAAGCCTGCCATATTTTTTTTTCGAGAGGATACGGGACATCTTCCATCACTCACCCCCCCCCCTTCCCCCGCAACTTTCCAACACAATGCAATGAACTGTAGCTCTCGTTATGAACAACAGTATGATAACTGGAAGTTCGCTCAGCTTCAGCTGCTTTCATCTCTTGGTTCAGTGCAATTCTTTGTACGGAATGAAGGTATTTACAATGCTACTACAAAAGAATCGCCTTAAAAACTGAAGACGGTGTCTTATAAAAATGCTTTGTGGGGAAACAATATACAAATAAGCTCCTTCCATTTAAATCAATGATACTATCTACCTTCAATATTTATTTGCGTGGCTGTATTTGCCAAACTTGCGTTTGTCAGTTTAATCTGATGAAAACGTAGCTGATTTTTCTGCTTGCGTCGTGTGTGATCGTTAGGACCGAACTTACACATTTTAAGCCCTCAACTAAAGCACAATCCTGCGCCCCTAGCCTATATTTACAATTTCTCTTAACTTACCTAATGTCTTGCTGAAAAAAAAAAGTCATTCATCTTCCTTGTGCTTGTAGATGTAGAAGCACTCGAGACCATCTTATGTTTGCTTGTTTTTTGATGTTGAAGAAAATTAAATGAAATCTTTGAGTTTTACGTCCCACGATTATGCCGATTAGACTAAAGGAGACGGTGATGATGAATAATGAATGAAATGGTGGAATGAAGAAAGTGGAAGGAAACGGGAGAACCCTGAGGAAATCCACGCACACGGTGTTTGTCCACCACAAAGTTCACTTGGCGGGGGCTGGGAGCGAATCCGGGACCCCAATCACCAGAGGAGAACGCTCTACCACTGAGCCACCGCGGCCCCCATTTGATGTTGAAGAGTATCCGAGTTACCACAATGAGCAATGGAAAACAAGTAGAATGGCAAATTGTCAGTCAACTTGCTATTTCAACTTCGCTGCTTTGAGAAAAGGGTACTTCTCCTCAGGCCCGTATCCACGGGGAGGCTAGCCCCCCCCCCTAAATTTTCACTGGCCCTCCTAAAATTGTCGCGGTAGGCTTGCAAATGAACTATAATATGGTGATGAACAATAATATGGTTATGTCGCCCCCCCACTAACTTCTACCGGGCCCCCTTTTATTTTTGGGCTGGTTATGGGCCTGCTTCTCCTTCAAATTGGAAGAAAATGTGCACTTCGATTTAGGCATTCTCGTTGATACAAAATTGGAACATTGCTTAGGCTGTTATCAACAATAGCTCAGCTCGAGCACTTTATCAAAGAATCCAGATTCCCTTGACTGCCGATGGACTGCAACTCTCCTCTGCGCTGCGAGTCTATGACCTGCTCACTATGAAACCAGAGAGGATAGTGTGATAACTTGTTCCAAACTGTTACATATCACAGTTTATTATTCATACATTACTAACAGGGTTCCCAGCCGTTGTCACACTTTTTGATTTTTCACTTTTCGATTAGCTAATATTAGAGGAGAAATGGGACGGGATTAAAATATGGGACATTTGCCTGTCCCGACTAAATGTACGGGGACGCGGGACACGGATCCAAAATCGGGACTGTTCCGTATTTTACGGGACGTATGGCAAGCTTTTTTTATGAATGTCACAGGTGGCTTGTATCTCCATCGATTAGTTTACTTCGTTGTAACTGTGGTTGCATTTGTTTTTTCGTATTCTGTTGCAAGTTCATATTTCGGAATGATCGAAGGAGGCATTATTTAATGAAAATTGCCGCTTATTGGACGCGATATTTCGTTTGTATAAACTTACTTTTTCTTAAATAGTATGTTTATTCTTTAAAAGAAAAATAGGCCGTTTTGTCGTGAAACTAAAAGGAAACGAAGGTGAACTTGATCGAAGGCAGACAGTAGAAAGTTCAAACCGCTGTGATAGTGTCAGTTTCGATACCCCTGACGCTGAACAAACACCAGGTAGGCTGATCAGTACATGCTTGTGACACTGTGAATGCATTACCATATAGTGGCCCCGTGTAGCGTAGTCGCTAACGCTCTCGCCTTCGGTGCGAGCGGTCCCGGGTTCAATTCCCGGTGCGAGCACTCGGTCGAAAAAGTATAAAACGCTTTTTCAGGCCAGCCACCCTGAATGAGGTTTTCCTGGGTTTTCCTCATTCACACTAGGCAAATGCCAGGGTGATACATAACTTATAGATCCCAGGCCGCTTCCTTCTTTCCCCTTCTCCAGATTGTGTGCTTGCCGAGGGATGTCATCCCTCAAAACGTGAAGGGCTAAATGGCCTTAGATGCCGAAAGACCAGAAATCTAAATCCTAAGCATTACCATATAACAGAACAGAATTTGATGTAAGGGTGAAATTAGGACCGTACCAACCAAACCTGGTCGTTCTCCCTAGAAGTAGAATAGATGGAAAAGAAAAGGCTTTTAAATCTAGCTGGATTTCAAGTTACAAATAGTTGGAATATAAAGGGTGGTCCAACTACAATGCACGATGTTAATTGTAAATAAAACGCAAAGTTTTCAGAGAATAATCTTAATATTTTTTATTATGATAGAAGAATCTATGACAATTATGTGTGAAACAAAATATCGGCGAAATGCTCGCCACGGCTTCGGTGGCAGACTTCTATCCGATGGTCCATATTTTCAATGACACTGAGACATAATTGAGGTTCAATATCATTAATGTGCCGAATTATCGCATCCTTTAGCTCTTGAATTGTTCTTGGCTTATTGACGTACACTTTTTCTTTTAAATATCTCCACAGAAAAAAGTCCAATGGTGTCAAATCACATGATCGTGGCGGCCAGTTAACATCGCCACCACGTGAGACTACACGACCATTGAATTTTTCGCACAAAAGAGCCAATGTTTCGTTGGCTGTGTGGCACGTGGCACCATCCTGTTGGAACCACATATCGTCCAGGTCCATATCCTCAATTTCTGGCCACAAGAAGTCCGTTATCATCTCGCGATAGCGAACACCAGTCCCGGTAACTGCTTGGCTGACCTCATTTTCAAAAAAGTACGGCCCGATGATGCCGCCAGCCCATAACCCGCACCAAAGAGTCACTCTTTGTGGATACATCGGCTTTTCAACAATCACTCGTGGATTCTCATTTGCCCAAATGCGGCAATTCTGCTTGTTAACGAATCCACTGAGGTGAAAGTGTGCCTCGTCGCTGAAGATGATTTTCTTTGTGAAGTCACCATTCACTTGGGTCTGTTCAACCAACCATTCGGCGTATTGACGACGCTGAAAATGGTCAGTAGGCTTCAGCTCTTGAGTCAATTGAACCTTGTAAGCGTGTAAATTCAAATCTTTCTTCAAAATTCGCATCCGTGATGTTCGTGAGATGTTCAATTGTTGGGCACGACGACGAGTCGAGGTTGACGGCTCTTCTGCCACACTATCGCGAACAGCAGTAATGTTTCCGCAGAACGAACTTGGCGAGCATGCACAGCTGTCTTCACATTTCCTACAGACCCTGTTTCCTGAAATTTGCGCACAATTCTCCCGATTGTTAACACATTTGGTCGATTATGCTGACCAAAAACATCACGAAGTGCACGAAATGCATTTTGATTTGAACGTCCATTTTCGTAAAATGCTTCAATAATCTTCACGCGTTGCTCACTTGTGTACCTCTCCATGGTTGAATTTGCCAAACCCTGAAACAAAGAAATGTCAAATTAAGTTGGACAAAAACCTTGACGTTACGGTGTGACACATAATTAACATCGTGCATTGTAGTTGGACCACCCTTTAGTATAGCTGTTGATTCTGCATTTTGTTTCTAATGCAGAATTTTTGCTTCAAACAATGTATATGTGAGAGGATAAACTAATCAAGCATTCATTACACGAGCATTTTAGAAACTGCCATAAAGCAAACGAATGCTTTCAAAGTCATGAAAAATCTAAAAGACACTAGCAAAACTTAAGTTCTTGGTCAAACTACAATAAAAATCAACCAATTGACGTCCAATTAGATGAATGTAAGAAGGCTTTTATTTCCAAGCAAGAACATACAAGACTTCAGAAACGACAAATCATGGAGAAACTAAGAAAACATAATTATTTGTCTCACAAAAGGAGACCTTCCATTGAAAGGTCATCTGAGAATAAAGAAGCATACGACAGGGGGTTATTTCTAGATGTAGTTGATTTAATTTCCAAATATGACATTATTTTGAAGGAACGCGTAACTAATGGACCAAAAAATTGCAGTTACTCAAGCACACAAATTGAGAATGATATAATCCGCAGTTTGAAAAATGTACGTGTAAGGAAGTTGAAAATGTCATTACTCATTGCAAACGTGTGCATTATCGCTGATGAAACGAGTGATTGTGGTCATCATGAGCAGATGTCTATAGTTTTTTCGATTTTTTGATGTCAATAAACAGTCACCTATTGAGCATTTAGTGGGTCTTCGTAAGTTATCTAATGTAGATGCACAAACAATTTTTAATACGTTAGCACTAGTAGTGTCCGAATTCGTTGTTGATTGGGAAATTTCTTTCAGTTTACTTTGATGGAGCCTCAACGATGTCTGGGACACTGGCAAATGAAGTGTAAATTCCCGGGAAAAGAACAGTTAAGTAATGTTCGTTCACTGCTATGCTCATTATTTCAATCTTGAACTTGTGAACTCATGTAGTTTGCGATCCGAAAAATAGATTAGTTTCAGATTATTACTTTTTTTTTTTTTGAACAATTCAATTCCTTGGCTCTTTCATTGAAGGTAGTTCGTCAAGGCATGCAGTTTTTGAAATTATATACCAGGAAATTGGTCTAAGTTTGAGAACACTGAAGTCTTCGTTAACAACAAGATGACAGTGGCGTGTTGAAGCTATTTCTGCAGTGAAAAGAAACGGCTCTGCATTATTTTGGATTTGGAAGAAATTACTCAAAACAGTCATCAGGGAGATATGAGAGCTAAAGGGAATGGACTAAAACAACACGTCAGATCGTTTGAGTTCGTTTTTTGTCTCACAATCAAGGGCGCCCATGTTGTGGTTTCCAGAGAGGGGCAAGGGGCAAGCATAACCGATATTTCAAATATAGTTTCAAATTTTGCTGTAACTATTCTAAAAATTCTATTGGGTTTTCGATCTTCCGAAGTATAATTTCCTCTAGGGGGGTGAGCGCCCCACCTCGCCTCTCTTGATGGGCGCCTTTGCTCACAATCCTACACCCAGTTCTACAAATGAACCTGAAGGTTAGCAAGTTACTCCAAAGTCCAGTCAGCTGTATCTAGTGTCCGATCGCTTCGCAATGATGTACAATCCATGAGAAACTCATCTCAATTCTGGAACTTTACAACGAAGCTATTAAGTTCTGTGATAAATGTAGATTTCAATTCATTCAATGAAGAGGCACAAAATTGTGAAGAGTCTTGGCAAACTATTCAGCTCGCAGTATTTGTACGAAACAAAGGAAGAGGAGATGAGAATTAGTTTCTGTTATCCTCTTTTAGACTCAGTAGTTTGTGGTACTGATGAGAGATTTAGTCAAGAAGCTATTGGGGCCATCAGTGCCGTGGGAAATCTGGTTTACTTGAATGTAAAGGATGAAGACATAACCCTCTTACCTAAAAGGGGGCGCGGTGGCTCAGTGGTAGAGCGTTCACCTCCGGTGCTTGGGGTCCCTGGTTCGATCCCAGCTCGGGCCGTGTGGATTTTGTGGTGGACAAACACCGTGCTCGTGTGTTTTCTCGGGGTTCTCCCGTTTCCTCCCACTTTCTTCATTCAACCATTTCACTCACCTCTCATAGTCACCGTCTGCTTTAGCCTAACCGGCATAACAGTGGGACGTAAAACTTAAAGATTTCATTTCATTTTCCTCTTAGCTAAAACATTCAAATTGTCAGGCGACGAGTTGGCAGGAGAAATAATACTTCTGAAACGAAAATCGTCTGAACTTAAGGGAAGTTCTGTTACGCTACAGGAGTAGTTTCAGTGGTTAGAGGAAGAAGATAGAAGGAAGATATTTAATGCATTCTACTCTGTAGTAAAGCGCTTCTCTTCTATACCTGTCACAAGCTGCACGTGTGAGAAAGCTTTCTCCAAGCTTACTCAAAAGTAAATTAAGAGTAACTTAGAAACAGGCTAGTTTGGAAGTCCTGCTCTTGTTGTTTGTGGAACAAGAAAGAGCTTCGTCTAATGACTTAGATGAAGTTGTTAATAAATTTAAGAAAATTATGCCTTTTCAGAATGTGACAATTACTCGCACACACTTGATTAACTAGTCATGTATTTAGATTAAAATAAATATTTAAATTCAATTTTTTTAAACTCAAGAAACGCATTTTATTTTGTTTCATTTATTCTGCAAAGCGAATCCTTCATTTTTCGCAGGTAGAGAATTTTCTTAGTTGTTCAGGAAAAAAAAAAAAAAAAAAGAGAACGGTTAAGATGGCAGCCAACACTTAAAGACCACCCACCATAGCGCCTCTCGACAAGGGCGCCCGTCAAGGGGGCAGGGTGGGGCGCTTGCCCCCCCCCCTTGAGGAAATTGTACTTCAGAATATCGAAAACCCAATAGTATTTTTACATTACTTACAGCAAAATGTGAAACTATATTTGAAACGTCGCTGATACTTGCCCCCCTCCCTTGGAAACCACAACATGGGCGCCCTTGCCTCACGACTCTTCGCTAATGCACTACCATTGTTAGTGAAGCTAGGATTTCTCAGGCATTAGGAATCTTGTAAATCTCACGTAGCAGACAACCAGGAACCAAAAATGTTTATCTTGCATCTTCGCAAGTTCATATGAAGTTCACCAAAATCAGATACTAGCAAGAAACGACGCTAGAAAGCCAAGCCACGCCACTAACCGACTTTTTGGAAAATGGTGTCATGGACCCACGACAGCGAATCAGAACCGAAAATTCAAATTTGACAAAGAGAAGAAGCGTCTACTTTTTTTTTTTTTTTTTTTTTTTTTGAAAACTTCGGATAACCCCTCAGCGAAAGGCCAACACCGGAAACATGGCAGGCTAACACCGTATTAGCTGCCGGCTCGGTGCCCACACTTTCTCCATAACTATAGTCCGCTATCGATTTTTTTCTTGTAAATATTTTATACGTTATTACGGTCATCTCATTATTATTACTATTCTATTGTGACGCTTCATATCGTTATGTGAACTAAGTGATTTTGGTGACTGTGAGCTGCTTGCATCGGAAAAGTTTACCATATGCTATAAGTGAAAAAGGAATAGGCAAAAGGGTGTGGTGCTGTCGTGATTAATAAAAACTGTGTTATTTTAATGAAGGTTTACGTGCAAATGGATAAATACTTAGAAGTTCACGTACCGGTATCGCTGCATCCCAACACCATGGAATAGAGAGGGACATAGACATGAGTTCGAAGCCCGTCAACCGAGACAGATGCCCTACCATCAGAAGAGATAGACGCTCCAGGCAGACGAGAACTTCTTTTCGGGGATTTGAACCCAGGAAACTGAGCGGGAGACGCTACCGCAAAATTGGTATGGACACTAGGAACCACTATGGTACTCAGGAAAGTAAAGTGCAGTTTTCATATAAAGTGTGGATATATGAGCGGAGAAGGAAAGTCTTCATAAGGTAGGATGAATAGTTCTAATATTTTCTTTATTGAGGAAAAACAGAGGCCAATACTCCCGGGATTCGTGATCTTCTCCATACCTACATTTTTTCTAAAAACTTCGGGACATTGCTTATCTATACGGAACTATCCGTAAATCTTAAGAACATTACTTAAAAAAAAAAGATATAGAGAAATAACCTAATGCCTTGATTGCAACTTTAAAATTAATTTATTGGTTTAGGAATTGTTAACTTAATCTTTTTAATTATTACGGTGTATAATGAATTTTTGATTATTTTACTAGTGAAATCTGCATACCTTAATTTAATATTTAATCGTGCATTTATTTGAAATTGTCATTTGTAACTATTAAAATTGTGGAAGGTGTCATTACAATCATAAATATGTAACTGAATATTTATTAATATCAAGTGTGTGTCAATTTTTTTTAAAAATATAAATTGGGTGTAAGATGTCTGCACATATAATAGTATAACTTCCACCTTGAAAAAATCATAATCTAGCGTAAAAATATAGTTGTTCAGATTCTAATTTTTTGTGTAGGTTTTGCTAAGGAAATTTTTACCAAAGCATCAAGCAAGCTCCATATCATTTAATTGTAAATAGTCAATTATTATAATAATTATGAAAAGTAACTATTGTTAAGGAATTTCCAAAGTCGTGCTGTTTCAAGCAAGTTGTAGACGACTAACTCTATATCTTCTTATCACGTAATATATTAATAATTCCGTAAATAGTGTAAACAAGTTAAGACACTCGAGTAAAAATTGTTTTCAGAGATACCTATCTGAGCAACGAGAGCAAGACACTCGAGTAAAAATTGTTTTCAGAGATACCTATCCGAGCAACGAGAGCAAGACACTCGAGTAAAAATTGTTTTCAGAGATACCTATCTGAGCAACGAGCGCAGATGGGGTCCATAGCTATAGAGAAACATTAAAAAAAAAAAAAAAAAAAAGAAGGAATCATTGAGAGAATCAAAAGTGTCAACACTTTTTTTTAATTAATTGGCCAATAATAGTACTTTATTGTTTATGCATTACATTTGAGTATAATATCTGTGTGTAGTTAGTTTTTTGTGTGATAATTTTTATTTCATTGCATTTTTTTCTATTTATATAGTACGTGTATAAAGCTGTGTATTGATTGTGTAAAGGAAAACATGAATCTTTTATTATTAAAGATAGCATACACATGCAAGGACATCCATGTTGTGGTTTCCAAGGGGGGAGCAAGTATAAGCGATATTTGAAATATAGTTTCAAATTTTGCTGTAACTAATGTAAAAATTCTATTGGGTTTTCGATATTCACAAATACAATTTCCTAGGGTGGGGGGCAAGCGCCCCACCTTGTCCCCCCTGATTGGCGCCCTTGTACAGATGCAAGAGTTAATTAGAAAGAAGTGCACTATTTTTTTCGTAAAACCATTCTATCACTTCTTGCAAGCAAACAAAATTATTATTTCTTTCATTCATCAATCCGAATATTGAATTTATTTCCCTTTCTTTTCTTCTTGAAAAAGGTGTTAATTATAAGTGACTTACATAATAACTGTTTATGTTTAGGGGGAAAACAAGCAATCATATCACAAGTTTATTTGCTAATTAATATCCAGCTTAATAGAAATTTTCTTCTGTAAAACTAGGTTAACAGTAATTACAAAGTTTGAAATATTGTCAATTCCATAAGTAGTATTAAATTGTTGCTATTTTACTTTTTTAAATTGAATAATCTAAACATTGCGCTCTTCAGCTACAAATGTTTTAAGAGTAATCAGATCACTTTGTCAAAACAGTCGAAAATCTAATTCATGCTCAGCAAATTCGATTAATTCATTTCATCGCTTTCACATGTAATTTGAATTAGCTTTCTTGTTTATTTCTGTATAAAATAATCTTATTTCTTGTTAAATTTATTAAGAGTCTATTTAATGTTAGCACAAAAGCATTTCTGTGATTATCATTTCTAAAATATACCTGTTTCTTGAACCTGTACTTGCATACCTAAAAGAAGTACCATACCTTACATACCTGTACTTGCATACCATACGTCAAACTGCTCTGTATTTGGAAGTCAAAGACGGTTACATTGACCATCAGAATTTTTTAGTAAATTAACTCATTTCTTTTTAGCTTTCAATTTTATTTTTCTTGTTTGTTGCTTTTAAATGATTTCTGCTTTATTCAAACATTTTGATGTTGAGAGTGATAGTCAATGTAGCCAAATTGAGAAAAAACTCCAATAGCGAAAAATCTTTCTTTCAGCATTGCAGCCTGTGAGATTCAACCTTATTATATTTGGATACGCTTGATAATTTAACTACGCACCTGTTTTCCTAGCGGTATGGAGACACCATTATGGGGAAAACAGGATCGATTAAATTTAATTCATCGTTCCTTTTAAATGTCAGTATTATTATTTTTTAAAACTTAGAATTATTCCAAAACCCGTACTTTGAACTTGAAGAACTGAAGTTCGAGCCCCGTGGAGTCAACTTCACTTCTCCAAAACCGTCATTCATTTTCTTTCGGTTATTTTTGAGATAGGCAGATGAGTCACCACTCGTCGACACCATTCTCCTTTAAGTGGAATGTCAGGAATGCATTTTTCTTATGCGATATTAGAAGAATCCGTGATTGCATTAGTTATTCTTTCTATTTAATATTAAATATGCAAATCAAAGTTAAGGAATCGAATTCCAACATCAGTACGTTTCAAATTTCTCTCTTTGGAAATTTGACGCCCGAACACGTAACATTTGTTTATTCGTAATCTCACGTCGTAACACTATTTGACGATTCGAACCAGAGACTTTTCTAAATTCTATTTACATATGCAAAAATTTGGCGCAACCGGACTTGAACCCTAGCATCCCCTTCGTGTTATAACAGATGTCTCTTGTTAAGATTATGTGCATTTTGATGTATTTGTTTGTAACATTCATGAACATTCTGTGTGTATGTAGTTTCTATGCAATTTGATTTTCTCTACTACATAAAAAAAAAATAGCTATATTAAGAAATTTTCAACGCTCTCATTTAGTGAACGTATATTCCTTTAAAAACAGTGTAATTAAAGAGCCAAACGATTGTATAGCAAAGTTACAAAGGTATTAAAAAGTCACATATCCTAATTTGTTTTCTTTGTGCACGCCCGAATATAAAGTTCTAGCTACGCCTATGCACAGAGTACTACTAGCTAAGACATAAACTATTTGTTTAACGTTAGGATATTAGCAGAGCATTGAAATGTGCTGTTTAACTGGGATCATGTTTAGAAGCCATGCTAATTATTATTTATTCACAGTTACGTCTTTGTGGTACGAATATATTTTATATTGCAGCATTGGGTACAAATTGTTGTTTCCCTTTTAAACAGTGCTATAGAAACAATATATAACATTTCTTAACTCAAAATTTAACAGTGTATTTTAATATATAATAGTGCTACTTTTGTTGCGATTAGTGTTTATGTGTAAAGAGGGTAAGTTTTATGTTGTACATGATTTCAGTAGACAATAGAACTTGAAATTACTTATAAGGGTGTTATTTTTTATCCAAGTGAGACAAAGATAAGAGGACCACATTAATTTTTCACATGTAAGATTGTACATTCTACTTTCAAACTGTCGACAGGTATCAAAACGAAAAGGGTAGGAGATTGCGAGAAATTATTTTATAAAACTATTCAGCGTCCCAAGAATAGGTTCTATCACCTCTATTAACCCTTTATTCGACCGGAAGTAGTCAGGGCCGTAACTTGTGGAGGGGCAGGAAGGGCAACTACCTCCTCAGGGAAGCTCCTCGCCTTTCGAGGGGGCCTACTTTAAGGCAAAATTTTCTTGCTCCATATAGGAATACGAACATGAAATTATAAATGAAGCATCAAACAGGTTCACTACATTACATAAGCAAAACACCACACAAAAGGTAAATAACACAAAAATGAGTCGTGGGCCCATTTCAGTAAAAAAAAAAAAAAAAAAAAAGTCTACAATTAGGGTTCCTAGAAATAATATTTATTCGTATGGCTTTGAGATTTGTCAATATTATCCCCTTAATTAATTTGTCATGTATGAAACGGGCCCAGAGGCGTAACTAACGGCCCTGCAAACCTTGCCGTGGAGGGCCCATGGGCTCCGGAGTGCGCATAAAGAGTAAGAGAAAGATGGAAAGAGTGGGCTCAAGAATTGAAAATGCAACTTCTTCTAGGGGGCCCAAATACGCCTATTAATGTTTGCCTCTGCAGAAAAAGTCTAAGTGACAGCCCTGGAAGTAGTAGAAATAAATCACTTTCGGATTTAACGTTAATCATCCTAGTTAGGGGTAAAAGTGGATCTGAAAAGGTAGTGGAACCGCCGTCCCCTTTGCCTATCACGAGAGTAGCCAATCAGACGTGCCGATACTCGGTTGTTTTTGACTTCATTGAGTTAATAGGATGAAGATGGGTATTAGCAGATTTTCTATTTTATAACATCAATAACATACTTGAGTACTACATAGTACAAAAAATCTGGATCACGATACGCATATTTTCTAAGATTGTAGTTCTCCTGCTGTGGACGGTGTAGAGCCATGAAAGCCGCCTGTAGACGGAAGCTACGGATTTTCCTTCCAAATGTGATCATTTTTCTGTTCGTGTACCACATTGATAGGTTCCATCTCCGACTATTTCTACATTACAGTCGGAAGTGGTGGAAATCTATAATCATTTTCGGTTTCATGTTAGATCTCCATAGACAAGAGCGCCAATCCTGGGGGGGACGGTGACATGGGCACCCCAAAGCTCATATGGGCCCCTGCATTATATTTATGAGTATACAATATTTGACATAACTTGAATGCAATTTGTATTAAAATCCTCATGTATGCCATCTGCATCTGAATGGGCCCCCAAATTTACAGAGAAATCGGCGTCCTTTTCCATATGAAGCTGCACCCATGCTCGATCTTGTGGCAAGAAGTGGAAATCTTACTGAGGTAGGCTTCTTTACTACAGTTTCTAAAAAAAATCACTAAATTACTTATACACGAAAATGAAGTTTCCCCTCCCATGGTATGCCCACTAGACTAAAGAAGACACTGATGATGAGAAATGAATGAAATAGTCGGAGGAAGCCGTAGAACCTGAGAAAATCCACTCACACGGTATTTGTCCACCACAAAGCTCACTTGGCGGAGCTGGGATCGAACCAAGGACCCCATGTACACTCCGCATAAAAAAATTGCGACAGCTAACGCCGTGCAGTTACGCCACCCAATATACATCTTCTTATCCAATAATCGTGTCAGGTAAAGAGACCACCTCTCTCTCCTCCTTTCTTTTCTCCCATACTAAAATTAGCTAACAACATGAGCTCAATTCTGATTTCAAACTGTACATGTATTAGTTTCAATAAAATGAAAACAAAACCGAGACGAAACAAGATTCATAAGTTGATGTAGGGAGAAACTGAAACACACACAATGAAAAATTGAAACAAATGGATGTCTATTACACAGAGATTCAAAACAAAAATGAAGCAGAGAGAGAGAGAGAGAGAGAGAGAAAGAAAGAAAGAAAGAAAGAAGAAGAAAAAGAAAAGGGAGAACAGATAAAACTGTGGAATTCAAACGTACTAAGAAAAGAACCTAACATTATAAAGTTCCGTTTCCAGAAATCCAACAGTATAGAAATAACGTTTGTTTTCACATATTTTTTCAGAACTGTTCGAATATCTAGAGCATGCTTTAAACATTCATTATGTCACTTTCACAATGGATAACATACTCAATTTCCAGTAGAACTGTATAACTCCGAGACACATCTAGGATAATGTCAAAAGTTTAACACACATGCTTTGTTTCCGTGTAGTTCGATTGCAAATTCGGTAGTGTTCATTGGATGTACTGATCCAAAACACACTGTAATATACCCAGTTGATAGCGTTAGTCATATCCTCCATTTCAGACTACTAAAGTAAACTGAACAAAAAAAAAAAAAGAAAAAAGAAAAAAGAAAGAAAGAAAGAAAAAGAAAGAAAGAAAGAGAAAATTGAAGAGTGCTATTTTACTGCTAAATTTCTATCAGAAATACCTTATATTTAAAAGTCCAAACTGTATCGTAATGAAAAGCTACAACTGTTGGAAAGCAAAAATTTATGTTCCTCGTGTTTCGAATTTCAACGTGAATAAAACAGATTGAATTATAGGGTGGAAACAAATTTTGTGTCCAACTAATATAAATAAAATTCTGTTTTTAAATAACCAAAGAGATTATCATTTTCTAGTCTTTTCCAAAGATTTATCTGTTCCGAACAAAATGGTGTAGTGTTTCTTTCTGAGAACGATAACACGAAAAGTTCATACTGCAGATCAATGATGTCTTTGAAATGTCCTGGTAATTCCCTTTCCCTACCAACATTCGTAAATCGTCTCTATTATGTTACAGGTGTTTGCGTCCACATTCTTATGTATTGCTTGTCCAGTATGATAAATCGATTCTTCACAATCACTTTGTAAAAAAAATTAACTGTGGTGTGAACAGCATTTGAACCTATGTTAGATAGCTGTATTATTCAAAAGGTTATTACATTACCAGTACACTATCGGGCCACCTGATATTCCAAGCCAAATATTATTTAGTTTAACCCTGACCTTTGTAACGAAGCGGTTCCTTACTGTAATGTTATTTGCACCAAAGTGCACAACGAAATTAATTTATTCGACGGCCTAGAGGGAAATTAATGTCCACTAATAAAGCAAAAACATACAATCCAGGAAAAAATAGAGAAATAAAACATATTTTGCAGTAATTTCACCGTGCAAGGTCAAAAGTGCGATAATAATAATAATAATAATAATAATAATAATAATAATAATAATGATAAGCTATATTATAAAATTGAAAGTAACTATGTTTGTTTCTCCTAATCTCTTGAACCAACCAACCGATCTCGATCAATTTTTTATCATTGATAAGGTTCGGGCCTTGGAAGGTTTCTTACCATTTCATTTTAACGGTAGAACTTAGGGATGGTGGAGGGGAGAAGGGTTCATATATAAAAATGAATAAAACATAATAACACTTGAACCACCAGACCTATCTCTATCAAACTTTCAACATAGATAAGGTTTGGATCTGCGACGACTTTTATCATTTCAGTTTGACGGTGCAACGTAGGTGTCGAAGAGAGGGAGAGATATGTAAAAAAAAAAAAAAAAAATGAAAATGAAAGTCACTGGCTCTGTGACTTCATCACTCTTGAACCACCCGACCGATCTCGATTAAATTTTCAACATAGGTGAAGTTCGGGCCTAAGATGTTTTTTATCTATTTACTTTGACGATATAACTTAGGGTTGAGGAGAGGGAGGAGTTAAAAGAATAAATAAAACTTGATAACTCGTGAAACAAAGGATCAATCTCGATCACATTTTCAACATAGGTGAGGTTTGGACCTGAGATGATTTTTATCATTTTTCTTTCACGGGAGAACTTGGGAAGGGAAACGGAAGAGGGAGATATATATATAAAAATAAATAAAATTTAATGACTCTTGAACCTACAAACAAATCTCGATCAAATTTTCAACCTAGATGAAATTCGAACCTGAAATGGTTTCTGTCATATCACTTTGACGGTGTAACTTAAGAGATGGGGAAGGGAAGCGACATTTAAAGAAGAACGAAAAATGACCGGTATTAGTGGCGAAAGTATAATTTTTCGAGTCGCTGAGATTAACAGTGACACATTTCATGCTGTTTAGATCCAAATTCAGCCCCGCAACTTGGAGTAGGGAGACACATTAAAAATAATCGAAATAACCAATTTCAATGTCGAATTCATAGTTTTCCAGCTCGTTGAGATGAATAATGACGCTGCAGATGCCGTGCCCCACAACATAAGGTGGGGAGGGGATATATAAAACTCATCGAAAACGACCGATATCAAAGAGCGCTTTAGTAATACTAAACAGTGACTGAATAACGGAACACATTACTATTTTCTCTCAATTTAACTCAACGAAGCGGGTAATTGATAATAATAATAGTAATAATAATAATAATAGACAACTACTGTAAATGTGAAAATTTATTATTATTATTATTATTATTATTATTATTATTATTATTATTATTATTATTATTATTATTGATCACCTACCTTTGAGCGGCGAAATTACTGCAAAATATGTTTTATTTCTGTAATTTTTCCTGGGTTTTATGTTTTTCTTTATTAATGGACTTTAATTTCTCTCTAGGCCGTCGAATAAATTAATTTCATTGTGCACTTTAGTGCAAATAACATTACAGGAAGAAACCGGTTCGTTACAAAGGTCAGGGTTAAACTAAATAATATTTGGCTTGCAATATCTCGGCCTGATAATGTGCGGGTAACGTAATGACCTTATGAATAATACAGCTATCTAACATAGGTTCAAATGCTGTTCACACCACAGTTATTTTTTTTACAAAGTGATTGTGAAGAATCGATTTATCATACTGGACAAGCAATTCATAAGAATGTGGACGCAAACACCTGTATCGTAATACAGACGATTTACGAATGTTGGTAGGGAAAGGGAATTACCAGCACATCCCAAGATATTGATCTGCAGTATAAACTTTTCGTGTTATCGTTCTCAGAAAGAAACACTACACCATTTGTTAAACAAAGTTTGGCTAAAGCAATCGCTCGTGTAGTAGTAGCGTGCTGGACTTCGACATGGAAATCTTGGTTCGATTCCCCATCAGACAGTATGATTTTTTTCACATAAAATAATGGCTGCAAACAGAGATTCATTCTCTGATGGAGAACTTAGAAAACATCACTGGCGATAATTTGAGTAAACAGTGTGTGCGTTCTACACCATACACTGCAATGATAAGTATGTTTCATATTTATATTCGTCCCCCTCCCTCTCTCTCTTTCTTAACGTTTCCCTATCCTATCTTTGCATCTTTCACTTCTCACCCTTTCTCTCTATCACGCACACACGCACTTCATGTTCCAAAGTTAAAACGGAGCAAGAGCGCGATATACCTGGTCTGGAGAATCTAATTAACTTGGAACTTCGGCGTCGGCGTCGTGTTTTTCGTGCTCTGGGGATAACATCTCCAGTCCTGGTCATCTCTGACAGAAATACTGTTTAAACGCAAGGAAATAAGTAAAATCTCTTTTCTAATCTCTGGGTTACCGAGTCTCAGTCGAATTACCGGGTCATTACGGATTTGAATCCTCGACCCATTGGTGATCTACATCAACCGACTGACACGATGATCCGTTTGAGCTCTTAACGTGTTCATTCTATCTGTGCAAATTATGTTATGTCCGGAAGAGATGAAATCAATTCTGGATGTTCGGAACAGATAAATCTTCAAAAAAGACTAGAAAAGGATAACCTCTTTGGTTATTAGAAAACAGAATTTTATTTATATTAGTTCGACACAAAATTTGTTTCCATCCTATAATTCAATGTGTTTTATTCACGTTGAAATTTGAAACATGAGGAACATAAATTTTTGTTTTCCAACATTTGTAGCTTTTCATTACGATATAGTTTGGACTTGTAAATATAAGGTATTTCTGATAGAAATTTAGCAGTAAAATAGCACTCTTCAATTTTCTCTTTCTTTCTTTTTCTTTTCGTTTCGTTTTTTTTTCAGTTTACATTAGTAGTCCGAAATGGAGGATATGACTAACGCTATCAACTGGGTATATTACAGTGTGTTTTGGATCAGTACGTCCAATGAACACTACCGAATTTGCAATCGAAACAATACACACGGAAACAAAGCATGTGTGTTAAACTTTTGACATTATCTTAGATGTGTCTCGGAGTTATACAGTTCTACTGGAAATTGAGTATGTTATCCATTGTGAAAGTGACATAATGAATGTTTAAAGCATCCTCTATATATTCGAACAGTTCTGAAAAAATATGTGAAAACAAACGTTATTTCTATATTACTGTTGGATTTCTGGAAACGGAACTTTATAATGTTAGGTTCTTTTCTTACTACGTTTGAATTCCACAGTTTTGTCTGTTCTCCCTTTTCTTTTTCTTCTTCTTCTTCTCTCTCTCTCTCTCTTTCTCTCTCTGCTTCATTTTTGTTTTGAATCTCTGTGTAATAGACATCCATTTGTTTCAACTTTTCATTGTGTGTGTTTCAGTTTCTCCTTACATCAACTTATAAATCTTGTTTCGTCTCGGTTTTGTTATTTCATTTTATCGAAACCAATACATGTGTAGTTTGAAATTAGAATTGCGCTCATGTTGTTAGCTAATTTTAGTATGGGAGAAAAGAAAGGAGGAGAGAGAGGTGGTCTCTTTACCTGACACGATTATTGGATGAGGTGTGTATTGGGTGGCGTAACTGCACGGCGTTAGCTGTCGCAATTTTTTTTGATCCGGAGTGTACCAGAGGTGAACGCTATACCACTGAGTGACCGCGGTTCCAAAGTACTTATACCACGAGTATACCTTACTTTACCCCTAACTAGAAAAAAATTCAATCTTCTAATATCTTCATTTATTTTCTATTTTCCTAGAGAAGATAATCTAAGAATGCACAACTCTTTTTACAGAAGTTTACCTTACTTCATAACTCTCTTTGAGTAAATCTTATCTTTTTTCTTTCTATCTGTTCGTCAAGTTCTTTCTAATATCTAAAATTTTCTAAGTAATCTCGTTTACACGGACTATCATAACGATCACCAGAAACCGACATATGTCTTCAGAATACTTTCTACACAAACTCGCTTACCTAGGCTGTACGCTCTGAACACTCTCTCAATATCTCTGGAATAGCTTAGCTACTGTAGTAAGGACTAAGGTTAATCTAGAAGATGTTGACAGAGCTTGATCATAATCTCAGATTTATAGTTGAGAAATAACAATTAAACTTTCGGTTGCGCATTTTCCTAATATCGGATATTAGACCCTATAGGTGCATATCTTACAAGTGTAATTTCAATCAAGTTTCGAGCAATATCTTAAAAAAAAAAAAAAAAAAAAAAAAAAAAAAAGAGAGAGAGAGAGAGAGAGAGATTCTGATAATATTACTTTACATCCTGTAACTAGGCCCCTACAACTATTTCTCACAATAAACATGAATTTCAGCTTCAAATTATTAATTTTAGCATTTTAGATTCGAATGGCAATGTTATCCTCTTCGTATTACTCAAACGAATTTCACACACCTGCATACATCCATGTAACAAAGTGGAAAAATTCAAGTGCATAGCAAGAATATGCTAGACAATTTTTAGAAAATTTACTGATTAAGTAAATTAAGAAAGGAAGAATGATACTTAAAGAACTTCGCGATTATTTTTTGTGCTATATGACGATCAAACTAAGTGAATGTATATGAAAGAGGACTGACTATATTACATATTATTTTCGCTGCCAATATTTCTATACAGTGTATAAAATCTGTATTTTGTTTACAAGTGTAGTATTACTGGCGTGAAATCATGACAAGTCCTATAGAAACTCGTATGAGTGCGAAAGTAACGTTAAGATAGGCGGCTGCTTGTAAATGCATCCACTAACCTGCTCTACTAACATAACCTACCCTATCTTACTAACCTAATTGATGGAACCAACTAGCAGGAATTGGTGCTTGTTTTTGGCACGAATAATTGTTTTTATGACACTGTAATTTATAGATATTATCAATCTGCTCACAATTATTCGGATGTACACTAAGATAATAAGAGTCTAGAGTGCATTAGGATATTATTTAATCCTAAATTCAAAATAGCAAAGACAAGTTTTAAAAAGTAGGATACATAATATTAATCTGCACGGAAAACATAATACATTATGTTAACTACACATTTACTATTAATTTGTTCCCTTACAGATGCACACAAATATAAGGATGTCCACTGTCATCCACAGGAGGCAAGTGTCTGACTTTATGTAAACGAAGCCGTATTCCAAGAAGAATAAATAAAATGGTAGTTCGCCTGCTTAGCACCAGAATTCGATGGAAGTTCCAACGCGTAGTATGCACTTGCTCAATTTCTGTCGTCGCTAATAATTTTGCTTGTGTGACCTATAATGCAAAATCCTTGTCACCTCTTGCGCTGTCAGACAAAAGACAATATTACAGCTCAATTATTCAATCATGTCCACCGGAAAGAGTTATTGAGTCGCCATTTCCTAACGTCGATATACCAAACATAACATTAGCAGATTTTATTTGGAGCCATGTTGAGCAATGGAAGGAGAAAATAGCTATTGTAAGTAGTGAGCTTAAGAACTACAGTAGTTTCAATGTAACATGATGTGTCTGTATTTAGTTATCAAATTATTCAGTTAATTCTCAATAGTTTCTAAGAAAAATACGCCGCTTTATAATAGGGATCCCAAGATTTAGAAAATGGGCGGTTGAAATACAGGCAGGGTTGAAAAAAAATCACGTTTTTTTTTAAAAAGAAAAGAACGTTTTTTATGTTTAAAACATGTTTTTTGTTTAAAACGTTTTTAACGTTTAAAACAAAGTACATTGTTTAAAAAAAACGTTTAAAATGTTTATTTTCCTTAAAACAATAATCTAAATAGGCATATATATATATTACATTTTTACACGCTTACAGGTATTCCTTGCCATCTATATTCAACCGTTAGATCAAATTTTGAGAACTTCCCTAATCTCGATCCGTCCAAATGTTCAATTCCGGAGAAAGAAATCGGCATTTTCCCGATTTCTGTTCACTGAATATGTAGTTTCTTTGTGTTAGGTTCTACTGGTCGTCTGCATTCTTAATCTGCAGACCCATTGACGCAACTGCTGTGTCATGGCTTTAAACCTCAGTGGCTCAGTCCCTAATTAAGGCTGGAAGATGGTTTTGGAACCAATTTATTCCTGAAGAATGCAGCTTTCCACTGGTGTGAATCTTATCTATGTGGGGGTACCATGTGGCGGTGGGAGGAAGGTAAATATCGTGTTCTTTTGTTTCTTTTTAAACGGTTTTTTGGGAGCCATTCCCCCTCGTGAAGGATAGATTCATAAAAATTGGTACCGGTACGGGAAACAATGAAGTAGGCCACTATCGTGTATTTGTACTTCTTGCTTATATGGGGGAGCAGGGAGGGGGAAAAGTTAGTCAACTTTTGGAGTTTCAGTTTTTTGACGTAAATTACATTTATTTTTACAACAAACATTAATAGCTCAGCTCAGCCCCTAATTAAGCTAGATAGATGATTTGGTACCAAAGTATTCCTGAGGTATGAAGCCTTCCGCTAGTATGCATTTTATTAGGGATGGACACGAGTCGAGCTAAAACTCGACTCGACTCGAACCTCGAAGCAAATTCGAGTCGAGATTCGAGCCGAGTCAAAGGGAATTTTCTCGAGTCAAGTTTCGAGCCAAGTCACTGTTTTGAGGTCGAGTTTCGAGTCGAGTCGAGTTTGCTAAACGGCTCGCTCGTTTAGCTCGTTTTAACTCGTTTTGAAATCATGACCTGATTAGACTGGAAAGCGAAAGTCATAAGAAATGTAAGCAGTAATATGGAACATTTTTAGTGTTGCTCAGAAGATGGGACACTGCTCGCATCTCGTCTCGACTTGATTAGAAAGACGACTATGGATTTTTATAACGAGACAGCTTCAAATGAGAGCACCAATGTAAACACCAGTAAATAGTGTAGTCCTTACCACCAAGGCTGAGACCTGCACGATCTAACTTTTGAGCCGAAGCAGAAGCCCAACCCAGGTTAGGTTAGGTTAGGTTAGGTTAGGTTAGGTTAGGTTAGGTTAGGTTAGGTTAGTTCGGTTCAACTGAGGAGCAGCTCGAGCCGGCTCGGTTGAGATGAGGCACCGATTCGGCTCAGGTGAGCCATCGGCTCGACCCAGCTCGGTTGGGTGAGCTGTTGGCTCGGTTCGATAGTGAATGAGCTGTGCGCCGAGCCGCTAGAGCCGTTGAGAACCCGAACCGAGCAGGTTTGAACATGTTTGGCCGAGGCAGTCTTAACTTTTAACAATTTTTGGATCGAGCCTGGATACTTGCTCCTCCGGAACTGAAACCCAGAACCTCGTGAACGATGTCCTTGCCTCCTTGACTTCACCTTTTCCGAGGTCAGCGGTCAACTAGTTTTTAGTATTCAGATAGAAACCGCCTATCATTCATGTTTATACACGCTGGTATTGTTATAATAATAATAATAATAATAATAATAATAATAATAATAATAATAATAATAATAATAATAATAATAATAATAATAATAATAACTTATAGTAATAGTAAGTATCATTGATAATAATTATATCGTCTATGTAGGATACTTGAAGAAAGTACTTGAAACTACACACAGCTAGGGATGCATTCGAGTCGAGTCGAGTCGAGATTTAAGCCTGTCTCGACTCGTCTCGAGAAAATGTTGTCTCGACTCGAAAATATGTTTCTGTCTCGACTCGTGTCTCGACTCGACAGTCTCTGTCTCGACTCGACTCGAATCGTCTCGAAATTCGAGTCGAGACAAAATGTACGAGTTAAAATATACGCACACATCAGCCAGACCATCATGACTACCTACCTAATTGTCAGTATGTCGACTTTTGGCATGGATAAAAACGGCGACACGTCTTGGCATACACGCAATGATCCTTGATAGGTCGCTGGCACCACATGTGCTCACTCAGGTCACCTAATTCCCGTAAATTCCGGGAAGGGGGGCGATGTGTTCTGACATCACGTTCAATCACATCCCACAAGGGACATCACTCAAATGTCCGGCTCCAATTTCAATGAAACTTTTTTTGCTGATAGAAGGCATGTATGCATCATTACTTGTGATGACAAATTTTTGCCATGGTTCATGTTTTCTATTTTTTTTTAATAACTTTTAAGAGTTGTGATGTGGTTATTAGAGATTACCACAGAAGTCCCTTACTACCCTTTGTAAACGGAGCGTTAATGAAGAAAAGTGAAGAAAAACCATGTGGATACATATAAGTCTTGGGGGGAAGTCGTATGGTAGATACGACCTTGATGGCAGCCATCTTGAAATCCGCCATTTTGAATTAAGGTCAAGTTTTCAAAATGGGAATAGGGTAATATGATACATAATTTCGGGCTAGAATTTAATTAGAAAAATAATGGCGAGGTTAGTTTTAAGATACACCCATTTGGGGGAAAGTTACCGGCATATTAATTGTTTTTACTTACTGTGTGCGTAAGACCCTTCTTACTTTCGTCTCAAGACCTGTAAATCGATCGCAACGGCAGAGCCCGGTTTCGCACTAGTGTTTAGAAATCTTTAAACTCACTTGAGGCAGTATTTGTGGATTATTGTATTGTATTTTGCCTTTAATTAAATTTAAACCCACTTCATGATCTTGTGTAAAGTATCACTAAAAGAGAATTTCTGTTTTTATGGAGAACGTAAGCATAGCAATTATAAAAGGTGAGTAAGGTGCGTATGTATTTATAAGAAAGTTTATTTTACGAGTCTTTTGTGGTTCCGCCAACCTATTCTTTAGTTGTTGTTTTTTTCAAAATACTCATATCTCATAAATAAAAGAGCTATTATAAAATCTCTTACCACTATTCTTTAATACTTATAAAATTTTATTTATTGTAAAAGCACTGGCGAGATATTTCTTATCGCCCACTAAAATTATGGTGGAGCTCCTTCGTGGCTAACGGTTAGCATACTTGCCTTTGGCGTGGGAAACCTGGGCTTGATTCCCGGTGGGAGTTCATGAGGTTCGGATTCCACGTTAATCAGTAGGTCCACGTCTCACATAGCCTCGCTGCTGAACGGGACGTTAAAATCAGAATCAATTCAACTCAAAATTAGAGTTTTGACTTTATTATGATGTCATTAGTTTAAACGCCCAACTGCCCAGTAATTATAAACATTGACTACATTATAAAATTGTAATTTGTGACGACTAAAATATCAGAAATTAAAGATTATTCTTTGGGTTTTGGAACATTTTGAAAAACGTGAAAAACTGGTACTGCACCGATACAACACACCTTTTGGATTTGTCATTGTGTAAAGTGATACAAACTAAAGAAGAATTACAACTTTATGAAATTGTATTAGGACTTATTATTTAGAAATAAACACCAAATAAGTGTAATAGTTCATATCCGTATCAAATGCCAAGTTTATGATGAATCAATTACACAAAGTATGATCCAAAAACGCTCATTGCAATTTGTTCCATCCTTCAGTCGAACCAGGAACTGAAACATAAAGAGTGACATTTTCTTTTTAAAGATACTTTGTCCAGCTAAGTATTGTGAAGGTTTATGTCAGTAGAAGGAATTGCATTCCATTATACAAGCGCAATTTCACAACTTTATGTACACATTACTAAATATCGAACACCCTTGTCCATATGATTAGCGTACACGTCTTTGGTGCGGGAGACCTAAGTTCAATTTCCGATGGGAACTCGTGTGCTTCTGAACCCACGTTAATTTGTAAGTTCACGTCTCATATAGCCTTGATGCTGAAAGGGACACTAAACTCTAATCTAATACTAAATACAAATATTTAAAGAAAAATGATGACGCACCAAGATGACGTGAATTTGGCTATCAAATCCATTTTGTGTTTTCAGTTATTTTCTAGTAGTATTTTTTCTAGGCATCCTTTCAAAAGACAGTGATGCAAATTTCGTAACTGCGAATTCCTGTTAGAAGCCATGAAATTATCCGATTAGATGCAAAATTTCCCGTCCACTAAAATAGATACCGTAAATTTACAATATCTAACAATAAATAATTTTGAAAGATATCGCTTTCGAGGGAAAAAATGAAGTGAAATCTTTGAGTTTTACGTCCCACGGTTATGATGATGAGAAATTAGTGAAATCGTGGAATGAAGAAAGTGGGAGGAACGGAAGAACCCCGAGGAAACCTACGCACACGGTGTTTGTCCACCACAAAGTTCACTTGGTACGAGCTGGGATCGAACCAGGGTCCCCAAGCACCAGAGGTGAACGATCTACCACTGAGCCACCGCGGCCCCGCTTTAGAGGGGCCATGACGTATAGTTGAACTCTTCTCGTAGTATGAAAGGCATTATTTATAATTATGCATGATAGGATCACAAACAAAATTTAAAAATATTATGTGCACTTTCTTTTAACAAACATTATATTGTCTTTTATGGTGTGGAAGGGAATGTTATGTTCGAAAAAAAAAGTCCTTAACACGATTCTTGTTGCTACACACTGCATGTTTCTAGCCACAGAAAAGATGCAGCGATAGGTAGGCTATTTTTCAATTGCTTTACATTAGCTTGATGTTTCAAGTCTTTTGTGTGTTTCTGAAGTTCACTTTTACCACAAAAGAGCTCAATATTAACATGTCTTACATAGCTTTGGTTCGATTCTCAACACGGACTGCAACTACCCGTTAAATTGTGCATCCGAAAGGCACTCTTTGTTAAACCTCACTTATCACCGCTCATCTTAATAATATATATAACTTCACCTCGAAGCAAATGTTGCATTTCTCTCTTTCATCCTAACACAAAACAAAACTAACCACAGCTGTGACACGAAGGAGCTATTTCAAAAAGAAACAAGCTGTGCTTCATAGAGATGTGTACCAAATGATAGAAGTATAAAGTATTGTTTTCTTTCCTGTTTATTGATATCAGTTGGTGTTCTTAATGAGTTTACTCATTAGTTTAGAAAGAGTATATAAGGAATTTGGACATATGTTGTACGTATTCTCCTGAGAAATTGATGAGACCAGAAAAATTATAAGGACAGATGGAATAGGTTTAAGCGCATCTACGTGACTTTATCAAATATTTATTCTCCATAATGGTACCACGCGGAAAACTTGGTATAGGCCTACTTTTATCTTTGCCTCCCTCTGTTAGCTGTGTCGTATCATATATATCGGATGGTTTTGATATTTCTTCTGATCATTAAAACAACAATGGTACCTGTGTGCGTGCAGAAATGCAAAAGCACAAGGTAACTTCCTATTTGTTTTGGAAACAACAAACCCATTTCACGTGTGAGAGAGAAATTGAGCACAGCGAGATCGGGTGTTTACTCACGGTCAGTTCGCAGCAGGAGTCCATGGTAAAAATTTGTCTATCTCGAAAACACTCGCAAAACCTTACAAATACAAAAGACTGCGCTTCAAAGAAAGTTTAGACACAGATGTTTCAATTTTCTTTTAGCATCGTTCTTCAGCAAAAGAGTCGGTTCATTGTATTCGAAAAAGAGAAGGGAGAAAGGGTGAATTTATATTTTATGTGGGGGGTAACGTTGTAAGTAGTATAAACAATACATACCGCTTCCGACTCTGTACGCATACACTAGTCGCGGAGTTCACACACACACACAGAATCAGAGTCCTCACACACCAAGGGTGAGAGCTGTGCCACTGAGTCACAGCGGCCACGGGGTTAGGTCGAGTCCACTTTACGTTCATAGTTTCTTAGTACATAAATGTTACGATTATGAAATAGATTTTCCTTAATGAGCTGCATAAAAACAAAAGCTTTCGAAATGCATTAAACAATTAGCTCTATTTGAGTGTGAACTTAAAGTTATATCAGAGTGTAAATACGGATACGCACCAAAGCTCGAAAACTTAATACACTATTTCTCCTATATAGTCAGCATGTATCAAGCAATCATTCAGCTTTCATTTGAGAGGATGGAAATCAAAGGCCCCTGAACAACTATGTTACTAATGTGCGGAATGTATTTATCTTACAGTGAACTGCTTTGATGCCAAGTGGCCTAACTCCAAAATTGAAATTTTCCAGGAGTGAAAGTTGAAGTTCAATATCTCATGAACAATCCATATTTCTTTTATGTTGGGAACCAAAACCATAACTACTGTGTGTATTTCATTGTTTTATAACTTAGTGTTTACAAAAATCCTTTTAAAAAATACCTATTCATAGAAGTGGATGGTACATATCTGTACTAGTTCTTGGCATCCAAGCAGTCCATTTATTGTAATACTAGCTTAATATACCCATTCTTCGCATGGGGGCTGTATTTGGAAGTCAACACCTGTGGAAGTATCACCATTCATTTCAGTGACCGCGAAAACTATGGATTTGACACTAGTATCAATCAATATGGGCTATTTATACATGTCTCGGTATTCCTCACCCGCTGACACCCGGCCCGCATACAGTAGTAGCTGAATTTGCAAGTCATCGCTGATGGAAGTGTCACCATTGATCTCAGCGACCGTGAAAACTATGGATTTGACACTAATGTCGATCAATTTGGATTACTTTTACTACATGTCTCGCTAAACGCCCCCCTGAGACCCCCTGGTTCCAATTTTGACAAAAACGCTTCGCCTTAGACTGGGACCTGGACCAAGGTATCCGTGACCAAAATTTGGTAACTCTCGGTCAACTTGTCTGGTCCCCAGGTCGGTCCCAGTAAACGTCCCCCCGAGACCCCCCTGGTTCGAAATTTAAAAAAAACACTTCGTCTTGATCTGGGGCCTGGACTAAGGTACCCGTGACCAAATTTTGGGAACTCTCGGTCCACTCGTCTGGTCCCCAGGTCGCACAGACAGACAGACAAACACACAAACAAACTCTTTATTTTATTTATATTAGATAAGATATACTATGTAAAATAGTCTCGTATCATAATATGTGATATACAACAAATGTTACATTATATATTATCCGTAGCTCGTGATATGCTGCAACATATTAAAGCCTCAGAATAGTTGGGCAAGCGAATAATCCACAAGTTACGTAACCCTATTGCGTTCATGGGAACGAAAACACAATAATTATAACTATGCTAAATTACTATAGACTACCAACTGCTCATTCAGAGAATTTATGAAGTTCACTCTATCGCAATAGTTTTATACAAACTAGATTTAGACTACGGATAATAGCTTTATACAAACTAGATAATCAATTATTATTATTATTGTCATTATATTTGCAGTACAACCAAATACAACGACATTAACTATTAGTTCTAATTAACTGAATTGAGCTGAAAATTAAATCTTGATGTTTAAAGATTAACTATTAATTTTATGCGTTCTGTACCTTTCTAAAGGAATAAAAGCTGGAATTGGTTTCAAGGATGTTTCTGAGTGAATACTTTCTTCAAAATAATATTAAAAATTA
Organism: Thermobia domestica; assembly: GCF_964235325.1. NCBI lineage: Eukaryota > Metazoa > Arthropoda > Insecta > Zygentoma > Lepismatidae > Thermobia > Thermobia domestica. The sequence goes on along the minus strand of NC_137462.1, from coordinate 202,684,035 downwards.
TAGAAAGATTTTCGAGACATTCGAGTCGAGTCGAGATTTTTAAGAGCCGTCTCGACTCGACTCGTGTCTCGACTCGAAAATTCGAGTCGAGAAATACGTTTGTCTCGACTCGTCTCGAATTTTACAAAGTGTGTCTCGACTCGAATCTCGACTCGAATTCGAGTCGAGTCGAGTCGAGATTCGAGACATGTCTCGACTCGAGCGCATCCCTACACACAGCATTTGGCTCGATTTGGCTCGACTCGACTCGAAACTCGAGTCGAGTTGGAGGAAATTTTTCGAGCCGAGTTCTCGAATTGAGCTCAATGATGTCGGTTTGGAGTCGAGTCGAGTTTCAATGAATACTCGCTCGTGCATATCCCTACATTTTATGTATGTAGGGGGTATTTATGGACGGCGGAGAGAGGGATGATGAAGTTCGTTTTTTAAATTTTTCATCAGATTTTGGAGGCCATTCCTCCCCCTTTGTGGTACATCCACTAAAATTAGTATGTGAAGCAGTGAAGTAGTCCCCTACATGATAGTAACCTGTATATGTACTTGTGTTTATAGAGGAAGAGAGGGTCAAATTTGGCTAATTTACATTTAGTTTCAGAACGGTTCCATATAAGGCAAGTTATATTTTACTGAAGTGGTCTAGAAGCATAATTCTTGTTCGTATACATGATGTGTGCAGCAAAAATGAGTTGCATATGGACGTGGTACTGTCCTGGGGGAGGGGATAGAATGTCTAATTCAATGAATGTTTTTCTGCCCATTTTTTAAAAATACTTCCTACATAAAATTATTTCATTACGCAACGGCAGCAATGGCTACCATTTCTTATATTATTGTCACAAGTATGTGGCGTACACATTAGCATCATTTTGTCAGCGCAGGTGACTGCAAGAGTTGCGAGGTCCCCGCAAAGTCAATATTTTCATATATTTTAATGATTTTTATGCCCGTTCGTTTCTACAAATACGGCGAGGATTTCACGACTGTTATCTCGTTGGAATCTTTGGTCTATAAGCTTTCCAACTGTGTATAAATCATGACTCTGTGATAATTAGGAGGGTCACCAGAGCCCCGAACGTGAGAGTCTACCATTTTGTTAAAATCTCTGGCGGGTGACTAAAGGTTAATTGTGTTGTTATGCCGTAGACACTAATCATTGTTAGCTATCCATGTTGCAGATAGAGATGTATCTTGAAAACGGTTTAGTTAAAAAAAATGTCATTTGGTCCTTGTAGGCTAGTCACTGCTCTTTTCTATGAGTTGTATTGTATTTATAAGGGTATTTCTTCTAGCTTATGATGTGAGAACTGTTCATTATTATGGAAATGATAGTGATCAAAAAATACTCAAGTTTTGAATTTATGAATTTGGAGCTTAGAATAGTGTATAGTGTGTTTAACCTCAGTTATTCTTGGAAATTAAGAAATGTTCAAATACTTCACTTGAATTTCTGTTGGTTTAGTTATACGCACATTGATGTACAGAATTTCGTTCAGTAATTGCTATTATAATAAGAATATAACTCTGCTTGTAATTTACTTCATGCACAAATCCTGCGGAGGATGGGTTGTTTGTTAGAAACTTGAATTAGCTTTTTCAATCTGATATTGTAGTTGTTTTAAACATGTCCAACCACAATCGAAAAAAAAAAAAAAACACGTTTAAAACAATTTATTTAAAACGTTTAAAAAAACTGAATAAAACAACAGCCCTCGTTTAAAATATGTTTTAAACACTTGTTTTAAACATTTTGTTTTAAACATATCAACCCTGAATACAGGATTAGCATAAATGATTCATTTGTTTTGAAAAGGCTATATTTTCAAAAGTATAACACGCACACAAATGAAAGATATATGAAAAAAAAAACACACACACACAAACTCACCAAGTTTGTATTGCGTGGCAGCCAGTGGCGTATTTAGAGAGGGGCTTCCGCGCTTAACCCCTCCGAAATTTTACTTACTATAGTAAAGTATATGAAATATCTTGCACAATTTTCAGATTTTCAGGCAACTCCCCCTCCGAAAGTTAGCAAAGCCCTCCCCGAAACAAAATCGTAAATACGCCACTGGTGGCAGCACAAGTCCATTGGCTTTTCGATCGGATGTAGCAATGTGGCAGTACGAGGTTATTATAGTATACCAGTCGAAAATGGAGGGAAAGCAAAAAAAAAATTAATTAATTAATAAATAAAAATAAAGTCGAGTATCGTCTGGACGTGTGTCGTGTCACCAAAGGGGCACATATTATTGAATATTTGTAGAGGGTGTATAAACTTGAGTAGTTTGGGGCTCTTTCCATATATCTCTCATGTTTGCACGTGTAATACTGTTGAAAATATAGCCTTTTCAAAATGAATGAGTCATTTATGCTAGCCTTGTATGTTATAAATACAAGAGTGTTGCATAAATAGGTAATTCATATAGGTGACATGAAATGGCGTATTTAGGGGGGCTTCTGGACTTAAGCCCCCCGAAATGTTATTTACTATGTTAAAGTAAATGAAATATCTTGCAGAATTTTCACATTTCGAGGACTAAAGTTGGCAAAGCCCTCCCCCCCCCCCCGAAACAAAATCGTAAATAGGTCACTGGTGACATGCCTGTGAGAGTAGTGGTACTGAAGAAATTAAACAACAAAAATGAACATCGTCTCCAAACGGCAACCGTTTTGTTCTGTGGGGATTGAAGGAGTATGTTTTATTTATTTTTCTTTGGAAGTGTTATTTATCTTTAAATTTATAGGTGAAATGCATAACTCACGGTAGCACATTCTTGCGTTAGCGCAAGAGTAAGACTAAAAAAAGTCATATACATAAGCGCCAAAATGTAAATTACATGATAACATTGAAATAGAATTGAAAAGTGTGATTCAATATTATGCAATAATAATAATAATAATAATAATAATAATAATAATAATAATAATAATAATAATTATTATTATTATTATTATTATTATTATTATTATTATTATTATTATTATTATTATTATTATTATTATTATTATTATTATTATTATTATTATTATTATCAGGTAGCTTGTAGTAACTTCCTAGCACAGGTTGGTATATATTGTAGCACTTTTTTCTGTGTACTCGCATACCGACTGTCGCTTCGTGCCTGCTCCCCACGGACGCACTTGTCCTGCCCTGAACCAGAATACATACAATTCTTACTTGTAATACAGTAATCATCTTGCATAGGTTGGTACTGACGACATGCCTTAATGGCATTGTTATAGAAATTAACGGTTCCCTCACTACTGGATAGAAACACGTGGGTTAACGGAGTGGCCACTGTCATCCCCAGAACGCACACCTGTGCACTGTTACCTGTGGGGGCACGTAAAAGCATTTGTGTACCAAGTCCAAATCAACAGAATCCGTGAACTTCAGCAGCACACAACACGTGCGTGTCTCAGCGTGGATTCTGTTGCGCTCAGAAAGATGCACGAAGATTAGAAGAAACGCCTTGCGGAATGCATCGAGCGAACTGGTCACCATATTAAGCACGTACTGTAATTACTGATTTCTCACATGTGAATCACTCTTATATTCTTATATAAAGTTGACTAAAATCTGATAACGGAGAGTGTTTTGGTCAAATTTATAGCCTGAAAGAACATCATTTGGATTCAAAAGAGTGAACTTCATGATCACCATCTGACCCTTTAAGTAGAGTTTCACCCTCCATAGCCCCAGCATTCAATTCATTCTAATTCCTGCAGTCATTTCCAAATCCAGACTTTTGAATCATCCTATATATAACCGGATGAAATGTAGGCTAACTTCTTGTTTCTCACCACCTATCTTATCTTATTTTCCGTTTAGGTAAAGGTTCACAAGACATGCAGTGAACCACAAGGAATGTTATCTGGCAATCTGAGATTATGTAACAAGTCTTAAGTACCAAAAAATTGCTAGTTCATTGTTTCTACCTTAGGAAGAAAATTAAAATCCTCGATGGTATTATTATCTAGATAAACTAACAGAACTTTGTACTTCACCTTCGTTGTATTTTGTTTGTTATCTACCACACACTTTAAACTATTGTCTTACATCAGGACCACACCAAAAATACTAGGACACGAGGGAGGCGAAACTGGTTTTTGTTGGGGCTATTTTGAGTACGTGTCATTCTTAATTTTTGAATATTTATCTAAACAAACAAATGAATGTTTCCAGAAAAGGATAGATCATGGTCGCAGGGAGGAAGGAAATCTCCCCTGGATTCACCCCAGCTATGAGCCTATCTCACATTTATACACAGTTCAGTTTTCTTTCTTTCCGATAAAAAAAAGAAAGAAAACAGATATACACTCCAGTTTATTTTTGAAACATTTCAGTAAGGTTCTTAACTGGAATATTGTTTGTTTCTAAATGCATGCATAATAAATAATTAATATTTGTCAAAACTTAAATCTTAAATGTTACAACATTGGGGAGAAGCTTAAAATGCATATCAAGAAAACATGAACACTTTTAAAAAGAACTATTGAATATAAAATAGCCAACATACGTGTTATACGAGATGGGCGAAAAGTAAGGTGACAGTTCTGACACATCTGTAATCAGTGGCTACTTCCATTATTTCTGCAACCGCAGAGAATGGAGTACTGGCTGATGTCCTACTTTAATACTGGTTCACCAAATGCTGTAAATTTCAAATCTCGATGGAGTACACCATGGTGTTAAGTTGAGCCCACAGATAAAAGTCCAAAAACGTGGTGGTCATCTCACCGGTCCCCGACATGCGATTTACCTTCCAGGAAACTGATGATCCGGGTAGTTCTGTACCCCAGTTCCGTAGTGGGTAGAGGGTTCATACTGGTGGGAAAAGCGTTGGGTATTAGCCGTACGACAGGATCTCCTCATCCAGCATCTGCAGGTATTGGTTTGCGTTCAGTGTGCCGTAGATAAAGAAGTGTAATAATGTAAATATAAATGTAACCACCCACATAATGCGTACAAAAACATAATTTTTGTTGCATTGTGAATCTTAAGCTAATAAATGTTCGAAACGATGGCGGTCAGAATCTCGAAAATGTGTTGTAAAAGTGATGTCTCGACTCGAAAACTGTATATTTCTCTATTGGAAGAGCCGTGTCTCGACTCCAATTTTGTCAGGAAAATCCTGCCTCGACTCGTCTCGTGCGCATCCCTACAAATTATGCTACTGTGAACACAAATACACACGCACACAAACTACAGGGTAGCCAAAAGTAGGTACACACCCCTTCATTGATCAAGTATAACATTCTAGTTTATGGGTTTATTTGTTTCGGCTCTTGTGAGCTTAAGATATAAGTAAAAACATATTAAGAACAAATAATAAAGAAAGTAAGTCTCCTTATGGGTAACAATAAGAAATGACATAACATGCAATGAGCTGATCAGTACGGTAATGTATCAAATGATCAGTACCTACTTTTGGGCCACCCTGTATTCTTGTTGTATTAGTTTTCTTTTCTGAAGATCAAAGAAAAATGTAAACATTTATATTGGTCAATCAGTCAGCGCGAGAATTTCTCTGGGTTTTCACGTTTAATCGAAAAATTTTCTTCTTTTTCCTTTCCGCTAAATCTACTCACGAAATTTCCCTAGATTAGGGAAATTTCTCTGAAACTAAGGACACTGGACATCGCTCTGCAATAGAGCTATGTATAGACGTGATTGTCGTTACTGGAATAGCAACACAAGCACGTTTAATTTCCTTCCTCATATCCATGAGGTTTTATGGTTTTGTGGCCTTTTAATAAATCGTAAAGGTAAAATTCTACAGATGATAGATCAGGAAATCAAGAAGGGTATTCCAGAAATTCTGTTGGTACTATCCATGTCTGTGGAAACATGAGATCGAGAAAATTTCTCACATCATAATGAAAATGTGGTCGTGGTGACGCATCATCCAGTTGATTCTTTAATGGAGAAAATGTTAGTAACAGCTGCACTGGCGTCTCTAGCATGTATTATTTGGGGAGAGGGGACATCAAAGAAAGTGATTTAAATGGTATATACTACCTCATCCAACCTGTTTATTATCTTTGATTTCATTTGTTACCTTTCTGCTTACCTTCACCGAGCCCCTAAGCTATATCAAGAACTCGATTATAATCGTTTCGCAGCCTGAATATTATGTTCCACATAAATATAATAATTATTATTTGTATGTTATTCTGTCGTTAATAAATACATTAAATTAGAATAAAATATTGAATATTTTGTACTTCAAAATATTGAGGGGATGCGTCCCCCTCGTCCCCCCGCCAGAGACGTCCGTGAACAGCTGAGACAATTTCATCTTATTTAGTTTTTTGGTAGGAGGGACTTGTCATTGGCCCTTCAAAGAAGAAAGCTCCAATCATTTCCTTGGAAGATAGGTTACTTCATATGGATATCCCTGGTAAATTGATTGGGTTGTTATTGCCGACGATTCCCGGTAGGAAAGCGTTGAACATATTGCTGTGGTTCACAAGGGCGCCGATTTCTCTGTAAATTTGGGGAGGCCCATTCAGATGCAGAAGGTATATATAGGCCTATGAGAATTTTAAGACAAATTGCATTCAAATTATGCCAAATATTGTATATTCATAAATATAACAGGGGCCCACATGAGCTTGGGGGGGGCGGACTCCCCGGCCCCACAGGATCGGCGCCCTTGGTGGTTCAGATTCAACCTTAAATTGCAGATTCATATATCATAGAGTTCGATGCTGGAAAAGAACGGGCAAACCTTCAACAAATAAAAATAACAAAATTTAATCTGAATTATCTTTATTAAACACACACAATAATCTTAGAATGTACGGCTTCCAGTTCACCCTGCACAATGCGATGAGTGCCAGCATTATCACCTCATTCAATTCATCCTTCCACACTAGCACTTTCTTATTATACTTTGCACTGTTCTATGTTGCTCCAGTTCGTCACGGATTTATATATTTGGTAATAGTGTTGGTGAGCCAAAATTCGAGTTTACCATGTCGTTCACTCTCCATTCATCAATCACACTCCAGTATCCATGTTTGCTCAAAACGATAAGTATGTCGTCGCCATGCTCGTTTGCTTACTGGGCCTTAAAACGAAACAAAGCAAAAGAATATCAATGAAATACACTGACTTCTCAATTGTATTTACTTTACCTTGTTTCTTTTTTTGTTTAATTTTTATTTCTGGTATAAATATTGAAACAATAGATACATTTATTGATATACTTTAATTTTACGGTGTGTCACTGTTAAGACTATGTGCATCACAGTTAAGGGAACACAAACACCAACACTTACAATCTCCTACTTAATAAAGTATTCTCTATGTACGCAGTCTGTTTCTTACTAACTCTATGACCTACTGATCTTGGAGGTTCAATGCTGTACCCACAAAGTTTTCCTTTGACTTCTATCCCTAGGCAGCTAGATCTAGTTTCTGCGAGATCATTCTTAATACAGACCTCCCATCTGAGCTTAGGTCTTTTTAATGGTACTTTTCAAATTGGATTTCATGCTAAAAATTTTTGGTTTGAGTCACAATAAATCACGCATCTGTTAATGTTTTGAGCCAGATTTTTACTGCTTCTTAAAAACATCATAAGGATGCTGCCGTGAAGAGCAGCAATCTTAAATCCTCACTGTGAGGCAGTTAAAATTTTGTTAAAATTTGTACCTACCAATTACCCTCAGGGGGTAATTGGGCGCATGTTGTGGGGGTAAATGGGCGGAAAGCATTAACTGAACATTTCTTTTTGTTTAGAATTCATTTAAATGCTGTGTTATCTTTGTCTTTTGTGGTACAGTACAACCCCTCAAATCCGAACACCGGAAATCCGAAAACCCGGCAAATCCGAACACGTTCTCAGGGAAAAAAAAAAAAACTACAGCTGGAAAATGAAAACAAAAATAGATTTAATCACACAAATTTAGTTTCTTTTTAAGGTTTTAACATTTTTAGACTTAATGCTTATTCTAAATCATTATCTAATTATATTCTTACAAGAAGACAGTTATAGATATGCGACATGAGTGTACACCCGCCAGTCAAGGTCACTGCCCTTTCGACCACTGGGCCACCCTGTCTAACCTCAGTCGTTGCTTTACCGCCAATTCAGTGACGAAATAAGTACGTAATATTATTTCCCGGGTAATCCGAACCCCCCGAAATCCGAATAGGCTTCAGCCCCAATTAGTTCGGATTTGAGGGGTTGTACTGTATATACTTTTTTGCTTCATAGTGCATTGTGCTTATTAAGAAATTTTATTCAACTTAGGTCTCCAATGTCTGTTGCGTATGCCAATAGTGCTGATGCTGTAAATAGAACCTGTTTATCAATATAGGGTTCCAACACGTGTTCTATTGTAATAGTTTATAATTATTTAGTGTTATCTTATTACTTTCTCCTATGTTTGTTTGAATAACAGGGCCTAGGGCCTGTTATCTTGCGATTATTTTATTTTTATTTTTATTTATTTATTTATTCTTATGTTTTAATTATAGTTTTTTCGTGTGTGAAACATTTTGGATTACGTTCACAGGACAATATAGTATGCTATAAACAATAAGTTGAAGGCTTGAAAAGGCAGATACTAGATTAGATTAAACCCACGTGGGTTTAATCTAATATCTTTGAAGTTTAGAAATAAGTTTTATTTATCGATTGTTGTATTTATGATATTTCCACATTATTATAACTTAGGTAAACAAAAAGTAACAGTTGATAATTTTGGGCTTTCGTTTTATTAGTGTCATAAAGAAGTTGATGAGAGAATAGTTTAGTACCAGTTTCACCTTAATAGATGGAGTAGTTATCACATAGAGTGAATTTTTACCGTACGTTAACCCCCCCCCAAAAAAAAAAGCATTAGGTTTTAGCATCAAATGCTGGAGCTAATTCACGGGAAGGTGTTCACCGGGTATAGACCCCCAAAAAATTCCTATCTCAAGATATATTATACAGTTTCTCAATAAAATTATACTTTTTTTTTTATTAACAGAGAAATGATTTATGTAGCATGGAAATTTGATCTTACACTTCGTCTCTACTCTTTCTCTTATAAGGGACGCGGTGGCTCAGTGGTAGAGCGTTCTCCTCTGGTGCTTGAGGTCCTGGGTTCGATTCCAGCCCCCGCCAAGTGAACTTTGTGGTGGACAAACACCGTGTGCGTGGGTTTTCTCGGGGTTCTCCCGTTTCCTCCCACTTTCTTCATTCCACCATTTCATTCATTACTCATCATCACCGTCACCTTTAGTCTAGCCGGCATAATCATGATACGTAAAACTTAAATATTTCATTTCTTTCTCTTATAAAAAAATAATCTAGTTCTATCATTTTTTTCTAAAACTATAGGTGGAAATATTTTACAATTATTTATCGTCTTTTTCGGGTTCAGAATAACTCGTTCAATATTGCATAAACGTAGTGACTTGTAGTTTTGTATCCCTCCCTCTAAAGGCTTCGATCCCTCCCAATAAAAAATTCTTGGTGGGCGTCTGCTAAAATAATTTTGTATAGCTCAAGGAGAACTACTGATTGGTAGGTAGACATATTTTTTCTTTATTTGCTACTAAGCTTGTAGAATTTTCAATTTTGTAAACCTATTCAGTAAATTATTATTGAATATTATTAAATTTACTGCGAAAATAATGGAGCATTTATTGTATCTTCTGATAATATATGTTGCATATCTATTCTAATATTTTGAATAAAGTATTTCTTGTCTTATTGGCATCAATAAACAACTGATAACATCTTTCACGTTTAAAAATGACCCTTTTGTAGACTTCCAAATTTTATCTATGCATAAGTGTTGGAAATCTTATACAACGGCTTGTTCTTCTGTCTATCGACAAGTATCAGAGCAAGAACAATAAGAGATATAGAGGAGCAGTCTTTTAGTTCCAGCTCTAATCAACTAAACCATAAGTGGTAGATAAGGATGCGCACGAGACGAGTCGAGACAGGATTTTCCTGACAAAATTCGAGTCGAGACACGACTCTTCTAATAGAGAAATATATATTTTTCGAGTCGAGACATCAATTTTACAGCACATTTTCGAGACGAGACAGCCAAAAATCTTGTCTCGTGCGCATCCCTAGTATTTCTGTCTGTTGATGAATAAATGTTCACAAAAAACTTAATTGTGATAAATGAATAAATGTTTATTTGCACTAACTACACAACAACTGAAACACTTACAACTTACTGTTATATTGTCTTTTTTACGAATTCCGGAGGACCGTCTTGTATGGATCTCTTGGTGCTCAACTTGCTGACACTCACACACATAAAACTGTTTTTTAAAACAAAAGAGAAACGTTATAATATAGTGGCAATGATGCAAATATAATGGCAATGATACAAACTCACTATAAAAGTCTCTACACCTAGTTTTAGAAATTAGTTGTTGCCAGTTTCAACATTAATTGCCGTAGAACAGGAGGCAGCAGATAGCAACAAGTTTTTGTTTTGTTTTGTTTATTAAATCGATTCAACGTTCGAGGAAAGGAAACCATCTTCACCTGCATCTCTCTACTAAAACCGGAAGTAGTAGAAATTTACTTGTACTTCTTGCTTTAATATTATTTCCACAGAACAAAAACAGTTAGAAGTTGTCAGTTATGGTTTTTTTGATATGAATTTAGCGTCCGATGAACTGGTTTCATATTTGATCTTATCCCTCTATTGCAACCAAGTTATAAATGTACTACTTCAAGTTTGGGTATTGAGAAAGATTACCATATTTTCACAATGTGAAACGAAACTCACTTCTCAGGCAATTATTTTGGATTTATTACTGGTTCTTAAGATATGACTTAAGAAGAAACTGCATATAGAATGATTAGATACCTGATTAAATTGAATTAAAAGATATGCAATTCTTATTTCCATTTATTTTTCTTTTAAGAGATGTGCTTTGACTGGGCAGACATACACCTATGCCAAAGCCCGACAGAGCAGCAAGAACTTTGCATCTGCCTTACTCTACTTTGGTTTCCAGAAGGGCAACACCATCGCTTTGTTACTTCCTAATGTCCCTGTGTACCCTGTGCTAGTCTTGGGAGCTGCGGAGGCAGGAGTCGTCGCCACGCTTCTTAACTATTCCTACCCAATTGGTAAGATTTTGGATACAATAATACTGCATCATATACAGTAGGAAAGTATTTAGAAATTCATGGATTGTAGTTTTTTAAAAAAACAAACAAACAAACAAACAAAGGTATGCCAGACGTGTATATGTAATTTGACAAAGTTTCTGATTCTCTACTACTACCAAGAGTCGAACCTAAATATTCCTGTCAGAGGAAAGAACAATAACAATTCTTTTTACTCTTGCAGTTTATGCTTTTGGGTGTACACGTAGCCAGCGGTGCCGATTTCTGTATAACTTTTGGGGGAGGGGCTTTCAGATGTATGTGTTAAATTATTATACAAGGACATATAGACCTATAAAGATTCTGGGGGTTCGAAGCAAACTTGGAGGCTCTAGCCACCAGGTGATACCCATGCACGTAACCGATATATAATGTTTCATCAGTCATTGTGGAATACAGCAGAACAGCTATTATAAAAATTATGTCGATTATAACTTCGAATGCATGAAATACAATTTTATTCCTCTCCTAGAGGGGAAACAACTTATGAAATAGTAAAGTTGGAATTTTTGTCATAAAATGCAATTGTTTAATTATTCTTTTTCAACTTGAAAAGAAGTTTACTACACTGTAAAAAATCGTTGTGTTATTTCGTGGTTAGAACAACTCACTCTCCATTTGGACTTGTGTGTCAAATGCCGGTAGTTGAAATGACACACAGCCTGTTTGTTAAATTAACACAAGTGTAGAATCTGAGGTGTTGTTTTCTGCGTGATTGCAAAATATGTTGGACATTTAATTATAAAGGCTTATGAATTCAAGCTACAGACAAACACAGTAGAAAGAAATACTTAAACAAATCCAGGTATACGCAAAATTTCAAAATGCAAACCGCGCGATGTGTTTTCAATTGTTTTACATAATGTTTCTGAAGAAACCCTAACAGCACAAGATGTGCTAGGCATGTGCCATTTAGGTGTTCTAAATTCATCTCCCACATTTGATGCATTTATTGCTTCTTTTTCTAAGCGATTGTGCACTAGAAGCAACAAAACGCATCAACTTTATTGGATGGCAACTGGCGCCGATCATTTGAAAGTGAATGTGGAAGAACTATAAAATAAAGTAAATAGACATTCGTCATTTTGTTATAAAATTAGGTCTACATGACAAGCAGATTTTATCTTATCCCGAACGATTATCGTCGAATATACGCGGCTTAAAGGAGCAATCTGATTAGCCAAATTCAAAAGACCTCAACAATTTATCCCTCTATAAGCGATGTTTTTTTCATCGCCTTCGTGGCCAAGTCGGAAGAGCACGCGGCTAGTAATTGAAAGGTTGGTTGTTCGTGCCCACCGCCACTGGAATACATTTTTTTTACTTGTTTAAAGTGTTTTTTTTTAGACTCAGCATAATGTAAACACATTACGCATATAGGCGATTTAACATATTTTGGGGGAGTAATTTTGTGGTTTATTAACGCTTACGGCACGGCTCAACACAGGTTGTGTGTTAAAGACGTAACACACAACCTGTGTTAAACGCCAACACCGCGGGGTATGTGTTGAACTAACACCGCATAGTGGTAGTCACGCTGGAACCACTGCCCTATGTTAAAATTGAGTTGAATTAACATAACCATTTTTTACTGTGTACAAACGATAAAGTACAACATTATCAAATATTAATGTATTGTTCAGAAAAGACAAAAGAATATATCAAAGACTTGTCAACTCTGCCTTATTGTAAATCCTTTGTTTCCAAAATACACAAAAAATGAACACGAAGTGAATTTTGATAATCAGAGAAAAGGCATAAATGGTATATTTGTAAGATTAAGGAAGCACTTTTACTTATGAAACCTTATGTAATGTTATATTACCTGTGTTAACTATCTGAATTCCTTACTGCCAGAATAGTTTCCCACGAAACAAGACGAGATGAGAAATAAGTCTTTTCGTCTAGTTTCGTAAATTTCGTTGAAATCTTGGCTCGTCTCAATTGTCATAAAGCTTTTTCTTGTGTCTTTTTATAAATTTATGCACTAAATTTTGCAGTTTTTTTCTTAATTTCATGTAGAATTTGCCAGAATTCTTTCGCTTCACGAGAGGTCCTGTAACAGAGATTTAATTTTTATTCTTATCTCATTTATTATTTTTGTTTTAGATCGTTTTCCTGCCGCTCATTCTTGTCAATATAATGCTATCACTCAGTCTATAATCAGAATGGCAATGATAACTCCTGACAGCTAATAGATAAATCGTATAAATTTTTGGAGTTTTATTTCGTTTTTAAGATTTTTATTTGAATTTCCCTCGTATTTTCTTAATGATGTCTAAATATTATATTTATATTTTAATATATGGTAGTGATTCTTTTACATATTCGTTTGGCAATATTTGCTGCCACTTTTACCCACGTCCATTGCACCAGATTTGTGCGCTCAGTGCACAAAGGAATCAAATCCACTTTTTGGTGATTTTGGACATACCGGGTGTATCAAAAGTCCGGTTCCAAAAGCCAACTCTGTTATGAGCAGAGATGTTATTCTAATTTTTTAACAACTGGTTCTGCATATATATATATATATATATATATATATATATATATATATATATATATATATATATATATATAGAGAGAGAGAGAGAGAGAGAGAGAGAGAGAGCGAGAGAGAGAGTAGAAACAAACCATACTAGGTAAACAAAAGCAAATTTTTTACTGGATACCACAAGTAACAAATAGAGATCTACACAGCACCCGAATACAAGGTGGTGTGACGAAATTAGATAGCACTGCTAATATCTTGGAAACAAATTATCCAAGATAGATGGTTGTTGAAAAGTATTAGGAAGATCTTAATCCGGCAATGGATCGACAATTGTTGAAAATGCTATATGCGTTTCAAATATAAATAACCCTCACCGCTCCACTCATGTAATTCAGTTGTCATTCTTGATATCTGACCATTTGAGATTAAGAAATAAACGCTTATACCTTGTTCTGAGCGATGATATGTTTAACCCTGTAGCTACAAGAATTTCTAAAAACAAAAATAGTAAAACAAAAATTTACTGTTCCTGGGTATAACTGGGTAAATTTACTGTTATGTCTGGATATGACAAACGGTTCTGCAAATTCAAAATACTGTAACAATCGGTTGAATAGTAGCATTGGTTATGAGTGAAGAAACGAAGCAAATGGAAAGAGAGTAAAGTTGCTGAAAATACAGTGGTTTACAATTTAAAATGGTGGATTATTTCCAATCGCGCCAGTCGTTTGGGTTCAACACTAACAGGGCCCCCTATATTGAATAATAAAGGTACGTACCGAGTTTAGCAGGATGCTCGAACGGAACTTATGCACACGCGAAATGACACAGGAAACTTGTACATTATTGTGTGAAAGAACCTAGAGCAACTCGAATCCATTTCTCAACAATGCTGTATTGTTGGTACAGTGAGGTCCTAATGGAAGAATCTGCTATACCAACAATACAGCATTGTTGAGAAATGGATTCGAGGTGCTCTAGTTTTTTTTTTTTCACACAATACTGTACAAGTTTCACACAGTACTGTATAAGTACTGACAAATCCACCGTGTTAGTTTTGCGTGTGCTTACGTTCCGTTCGAGCATCCTGCTAAACTGTGAACGTAGGGGATCTTATTAGTGTGGAGCCCAAACGGCTGCTGTGGATGGAAAAATTCCATCATTTCAGATTGAAAACCACGTATCTCCAACAATGTTTACTCTCTTTCCATTTTTCCGTATATTTACTTATAGCGGAGTTGTCTCATGGTCCTGGACTTCTCATATACCAGCTATTTCATCTTCAACATCTCTACTTGTAGCTTCTTTCAGGACTTAAAAGATTTATATAATATAATAAATGGAGTTAACTGTACCACGTACTTAAGCGTACCATATATTATACTTTACGGTCCTTATGCAGAGTCGTACTGACGCGTGATTAGTGGCATATTAAACAGTTCGACTAACATATGTTTCCTGCAGTAGTCAGGCGTTTAGTATGACGGTAATCATAAGTCAAAACAACTCTGCATAAGGCGGTACATCTCTTTCTCCCAAAATTTTGGTAATTGTACTTGATTCTCATGTGCTCTGAACTCCTCATTTGTGTGCCGAGCAATACTTTAGGCAAACAGAAACTTTCTAGTGGTAACATTCCCAATTATTTTTTTTCCAGAGAACTTAAAGATTCAGATGGAATGTGCAAATGTCCGTGGAATTGTAGTGACAACCCAGCGCCTACACGAAGTTCGTAATGCTCTTGATGACATTCCATCTTGTCAGGTAATCATAGTAGTGGGACCAGAGAACAACGACAACAGCAGTTATTGTGTGAATTGTGACAAAGTGTGCTCGCAACTCGTAGGAAACCACGACCCATCCGCTCTAGCTCTGCACTGTGAAGACACAATTCTTCTTCCTTTCAACAGCCGACGGTGCACTGGAGTTAGATTGACGCACAAGAATATTGTGGCTAATTTGTGTCAGCTGCAGCACTCAGAACTACACCCATGTCCAGCAAAACTAGGTAATATATAGCATACTTGCTTCGTTTCACCTAGATTTAAACTCATGTTGAAGCGCTATGTTTTAAAGGTTTTGGCTGAATTTTACACAGTCATTTTTCATTCTTAATAAATAATATTATAAAATAATAAATTTAACTTTTCAGTATGTTACCCTATTATTATTTACAAGGAACACAACTCTGAAAACACAATGATACTTTTATGTTATTATATCTCAATAACAGTGTGTACCAAGACTGTTATAAGATAGAGGATCTGCCTATATGTATCTTCATCCTATTAGATTAATGAAGCAAAAAAAAAAAAAAAAAAAAAACTAGCATCGGCAAGTCTGAGTGCCTACTCTCGTTTTCGCCATCGTCTAATTGGCTACTTTCGTTTCCGCCATGATTGTTGGCTCAAAACATTGCGATCTTATTGGGCGAAGTGGACAGAGTCGGGGTGGCGGAACTGTGACGTATGGCTTCAAGATGTTGTTGTAAGGGCAGATACTCTATTTTATAAGATCCTTGGTGTGTATGGTCCTCTTATTAGTGTCATAATAAAAGGTTTAATGTGGGTATATTTCATTATTAGTTCCACATTAGTAGGGTTTTAGTGAGGTTGTTACTGTTGCCTACAATTGATCTTTTTTTGCACCATAAACTTATTTTTGTCAACTTTTCTAAAAAGTACGCATTAGAATTTATCCTTATCGATTTATGTATGCCTTATATTGGGATTTTTTTTAAAAAGAAAGATGCTTGCACATGCTTACAATATTGTAGAAATTACTATGAAGTAACTTTCGATGGCAATGTGGAACTTGGTTTAATTTAAACGAAGAGCTGTTATATACAGGGTATCTCAAAAGTGCCCTGACATAGGCTAACTGTTATTATTAGAGTTATGCAAGAGGGGAAACCGTCTCCAAATATAATGTTTTCAGTCTAAAGTGAAGGAATTTTTTAAATCTAACGACCCATTTATCTAGTACACTTTTTATGCGCCCAATGTTAAATGAAAATGCAAAAAATACAATTTACCTGGGACTGGGGGAGGGAAGGATGAGACGGGAGGTGGACAAATTTTGTAAGAGTATGGTGAGTATGGTGAATGGGGGCATGTTTGAAATGGGGGCTGGCCATCGACATGTTAGCGTAACAGACAGTAACTTCAGTCACTTACGTTGTCGATCCAGGTAAATGGCAACGTTTCATTTTCACTTAACATTGGACTCATAAAGACTGTACAGCCCAAACGGCTCATCCGATTTAAAAAAAAAAAAAAAAACTTCACTTTAGATTGAAAACGTCATATTTGGAGACTGTTTTCGCTCTTACATTTTGTTGTAGCTCTGATAATAACAGTTACCGTATGTCAGGGGATTTTTGAGACCCCCTATATAATGATTAGTCACGAAAAAGCCTAAGGAATTTATAATGTAAAAAGGAAATTACAGAAATCAAAAATAAGTGCTTCTGTTTTCTTAGTATGTAAGATTAATAGAGGGAATATAGTCTCATTATTATGACTCTGTAACTGTACAGATAACTGTTTGAAACTGCTTGTTATTTCGTTTTCTTCCTCCTAATTGTTGCAGTGCAATGGGACTCCGTTCAGTTATTCATTTCATACTTTGTAGGGAAATAAAAGAAATTCACACATTTTTCGGCTTTACAGTCAATTTGACACTGTTGTGTCTATTGTAAACATCATATTCTGTCTTTAAAGTGGGAAAGATGACTAATGAGAAATTAAAGACGAGACGTTGTAGGTTATAAAGCTGGTAGGTCACAAAACTGTTTATTCAAAATAGGCACCTCGTGAGTTAATATGGTGAAGCAGCATTAGTACTCCTGTTTTGGAATTGCCCCCAGAATCTCGATCAAAGTCTTTTGAGTGTCGAAATGCCTCCCTTCCAATGACAATTTTAGTTTCAGAAATAGCCAAAAGTCGCATGGAACCAAATCTGGAGAATATGGGGGTAATAGAGCTCCACGATCTCCTTTTTGGTCACGTACTGTCGTAGAGTACATTGTCGTGCAACAAAGACCACTAGTCTTGCAGCTGATATTCAGGTCAAACTATGCGAATCCAAAAGGCATTACAAAGATATCAACACAATATTCCACGTTCACAGTGTGATCCTCTGAAGTGAATTTCCTGTGGACAATGCTTTTGGTATGGAAGAAAACAGCGAACAGAATTGTGATTAGTTTGTTTTTTTCTGTATGCGCACTTTCCTCAGTTTTGGAGATCCTTGATCCTTTCATTCCGAGCTCTGATGCTTTGTGAGTGGTTCGTACTGAAAATAAAATGTTTCATTGGCTGTTACAATGCCGACATGAACCCTGGATCCGTACATCAGCTGCTTGTTTCATTTCTCTGTATTATTTCACTCTGCAACGATTCTGTTTGTCACTGAGTGTGAGGCACAAACTGTGCAAAGACCTTTGGTGTGCCCAAATATTAGATTAGAACTTCGGAATTCCAGTGAGATCCTTGATGAGCCTTGCAGAAGCACAACAATCCTTACGTATAATCTCCGCCACTTTTGCACGTTTTCGTTAGTTCACACAGTCACTGCTGGTCTTGGTTGTGAACCGTCTTCAATGCTTTCCCGACTATGACGATATCTTTCATACCACTAAAACATGATCTTACTGCTCAATTCCTCACTACCGTAAACAATTTGAATGATTTGAAACGTCTTTGTGTCACTCTTACCCCATTTGAAATAGAATTTAATGCTGTGACGCTGCTCCATTGTTCCCATTCTGACTGATATTCAGCAGGTGGTGTCAGTCACAAGATTCGTACGCATCGACCATCGTTGTTAGCACTTTGATACTTTGACGGAAGATAGTCTAAATGTATCGCTATATAGTACATATAGTTGTTCATCGATGGCACTGGTAATTTCGTGGCAAAACAAAAAAAAAAAAAAAAATCAGTCACCTTTTTTTTCACTGCACAGACTGTATATAATAGTATACAGTAACATTCAGAATTGTAATGTATGCCCTGTAATAAAATTCCTCTTTCCAGTAACATTCAAATGGGTTAACAGAATTCGGTGTAGTTCTCTGTAGTTTGAAATAATAAATCTTAATTTCTCATAGAGAAACTGTGCTACGATTAGCAATTAATTCTGAAGCTTTTATAGGAACTCTGTATGTAAATACTGTGTTACTATACAATACTATTAATTGAACTGAGTATAAGAAACAGTTACAGGGCCGTACACACAATTTTACGCACTCATAGTACCAGTTTTACACGTTTGCTGGAAGTAGGATGGCTCAGAGCGCTTACCACTGGTGTGTGGAGTCAATGGTTCGATTTCCGGTCAAGTAAGTTTGTGGTGGATAACATTGTGCCCCAGGGTTTCCTCGGGCTACTTCCGTTTCCTCCCACTTTCTCATTTCCACCAATTGCACCATAACCATTCACTTGCCTTAATCATAGTCTCCTAAAGAGCATAACGTGGGACGTTAAACTGTAAGTTTTCTTTCATTTGCGCGTTTGCTCTGAACAATATCAGAGCGCTGCGACCAGAAACTTTTCTTACTATTGTATTGTTTAATTTAGTGTTAGTTATTTGTTTTTAAAAATGTTAATATTATTTTCAATCTACTATATTCTCCATCACAGGAAACACCTTAAATGTTAAAAGAATCATACATAGTACCATGTTTCTGTGCCTAGAAAGGATTGATTGTATTTACATTTCTTTCAGTAACAAAAATAATTTCAGATCACGAACAGTGTTCAGGTCAGAGAGATGAGCAGAGGTGTTCATACTCGTGTAGGTTGCCCTCTCGAGAGCGTCCTCACCCTCAAATTCCCTCGCCCACAATGACGCGAGGGCGGAAAAAGCTTCGATAACGAGAGCGAGAATACGCGAGAGGAAAAATCTTCAACACAAGTGCGACGGACAACTCCCTTCGCGAACGTGAGGACAAGTTTCCAGCATTAGGGCGAGGGCGATCGACAACCCCTTTCACGAGGACAAGGGCCAAATGTCACTGTGAGGGCGAGGAGATGGATAACTCCTTCGCGATAACGAGGGTGAACGAGGGCCAGCTGGCATTACGAGGGCGAGAATGCGCTAGGGCGAGGGTACGCGAGAACAACTACAAGTAAGGGCGAGGGCCAACTGTCACTGCCAAGATGATAATGTTTGAGGGCGAGAACAAGTTTCCAGCATGAGGGCGAGGGCGATTGACAACTCCCTTCACGAGGGCGAGGGTCAGTTGTCACTGTGAGGGCGAGGACAAATTTCCATCACGAGGGCGAGGGCGATGGACAAATCCTTCGCGATGACGAGGGTGAACGAGGGCGAAGGCCAGCTACCACTGCGAGGGCAAGGGTGAGTGAGATCGGAGTAAAATGAACACCTATGGTTCAGGTTGTTGGAGATTTCTACTAACATGTAGTGAATGTACTACGGAGGCTGACTGAGTTGGTCGCGATAAGTCAGTGATCCCCGAGAAGCAGAAGTCAACTGAAAAATTTAAAATAGAAAGGTAGGGGAAGGTCGGATAGTATCGGACAGCGTATAGTATCGGACAGTGTATAGTTCACTATTTTCGGAACAGGATGGCGACACTCTTTAGCCACGTGTTAGTAGTTCTTTGCGAGGGAAGCGTGGCGCCAACATTCTGAGATAGTACGTTGAAAGCTGTACATGTGGTGCGGCGATTTGTAGTTTCTGCGCTGTTTGTGGCTGCACGTATTTAACTTTGTCGGCTAATTACAAAAATAAAGGCAAGTGAAATATGAATTTAAGTAGTTTTACATTTTTGTTGTAGTTTCGTATGCTGATTGTCAATGTATCATTGGCTTCATTGCAAGACAAATTATTTCAACACTCTTTATTATCATGCATGTTGATCGGATAGTATCGGACAGGGTGTTGGCGGGCAATATCGGACAGCAATATTCGAAGTTTCGATGCGAAGTCTTATAGTTCTCTCATGTTTTTCAAGTAAAAATGGACAAAAAGAGAGGTAAATGGTCAGAGGAAAATATGAAAAGTGCAATTGATAAAGTGATAAGTGGTGGGATGAGTACAAGAGAAGCAAGTAAACAGTTTTCTGTCCCGAAAAGCACTTTAGGTGACAGGGTAAGATTTCTTTCTTTGAGAAAAGAAATTCAAGTAAAACCGCCAATGTGTAAATTTCAGAACACTTTTACGGATGAACAGGATGAGTTACTGTATAATCTTGTCAAAGATCTGGACAGCCAGCTGATGCCCCTCAACAAGAAAGAATTTTTGAAACTAGCATTTCAGTTCGACAAAAGAAGCAAACTGTAACAGTTGCGAAAGGAGCAAAGGGACAGAATCAGAAATCAGCAAGGAAGTCTCTGAACTTAGACGATGAAACAAAGACTAATTGCATAATTTGTGGGGAAGACTTTGATGAGGACTGGATACAGTGTAGTTCGTGCAAAGGTTGGGCACATGAAGACTGTGTAAGTCTTGAAGGAGATGCATTTTATTATAAATGTGATATTTACAATTCAACAGAACAATCTGTAGCTAGCAAGGTATGTAAGAAGACATGTAAGGAATGTAAGAAGGTAATAACCGATCTGTCCGATATAACCCGTCAATTTTTCATATCTTGAAAAATTAGACTTTTACATTTTTTCCAGTTTCTCAAAATTTTATAGTAAAAGTGAAATATGGTTTATATAGTGTTATAAAGATATGTATAAGGATTGCATATATGAGTTTTTTTATTTAATTTCTGATTATCATAAAGTTGTTACATCGCATGTTCCTTAAGTGTCCGATACTACCCGAAATTCCCCTATATCAAATCAATTGGATAGCATTCGAAAATTTCTAAAAGAAACATAAATAACAAAGCCACCATGTGTTCACATGTACACATTGTTTCGAAATATCGTATCATTAAGTATTTCAATCAATGTTACTTTCTTCTACATTTAATAAAATTTCAATATGTCTTATTATAAATAAAAGAAGAAAAGACACATATGCACAATCTTTCCCGATTTCGAAGGTTGGCTGGGAGGGGTGGGGATCGAACCTTTCATCTTTGGTTTACTATTTTCTGAAGATACCCGAAGTTGGACTTGGAAAAATTTTGCCTAAAAACAGCCACAATCTTTTTTTTTTTTTTGGTTAATAAAGTGTATATAGTTATAAATGAAGAAACGAAACAGCAACGAAATACAGATTACATTACTAAAGAAAAAATCAAAACAAAGAAAGCAAATTGGCAAATATGGTATACAGAATATCTGAAACAAAATGTGTGTTTTGCTATCCGATAGTTATCCAACTAATTGAAGGTCCTTCTGCAGTAATAAGGTATGGGAAGTTACTTCGATTCCTGGTAAAAAGGAATAGAAGTCGCACCTTGCTTTTCCACTGTCTCTAGTGTGCGTCAGTTGTGCGAAAATAGTATTCATCGGTAGCGAGTCGCCCTTTCCAAATGCGGGCAACAGAGGGTACCACTATTTAAGGCAAGTGAAGCAAGCACTTTAGATGCGAGAAGACGACGCGAAGTGTGTGTAACTGTTGTGCAAGGGAGTTGGTTGAAGTAGGACTATTTCGGAGATATATTTGGCGTTTTTGTTCCGAAATTGACACAATAGAAGCAGGCGAAGAACGACAGAAACGGAAGGAACGAGGGAGAGAGAGAGAGAGAGAGAGAGAGAGAATCGTGAAAACTGTTCGAATTTTAACCTTGAGGTCCCAAAATGGTCGGGAAACTGTGCAAAACACACGTTTGTTTTCAGTTTTATTTCTATTTGACAATGTTGTCATGACTTTCAGACCCGGAAAAAAGTGTAAGTTGTACCTAAGGGTATTACAAAAGTTTTAACCAAAAAAAAAAAAAAAAAAAAATTAGCAAGGTGACCAACTCCCAAGCACCCAGAAGGAGTGGAAGTCTGATGAAGACACAGTTATTGTGTCGAAACTGTTACGTGTTTGTGTGGTTTTTTGCATATTATCACATAGCCTTGCTCAGTGTGTTGTTGTGTTTTAGTACAAAAATATTATATATCCAAGAACTGAAATTTTAGAAAGTAAAGGATAAATGCTTTCACTTCGAGACTTTTTAAAGAAGTTTTGTTTACTAACAAAAGCTACTTTATGTGTATATACTCTGTCTGTTCGTGTGTATGTGTCCGTCCGGGAGACAAAAAATCTCAAGGACTACTAGATTAGTGTTGCCACGAGACGAGACGAGACTTGTCTAGTCTCGCCCCGTACAAAGCATGTCTCGTCTCGAAAAGATATGCTCGCCTCGTCTCGTCTCATTTGTCTCGTTTTGTCTCGTTTGTCTCGTTTTGTCTCGTTTTATCTCGTAAAATATTGTAGCATATCATACGAATGAAAGTAAAATGTAGCAGACTGAACCATGCTGATCAAGATACAACAAAGTTATTACTCAGAACACAGGAGACAAGAAATGTCACGGTAGCTACACCGAGAAGCATTCACCTCTGGTGCGTGTGGTAGTTTTTTCGATCTCGGTTAGTGCGATGTGAGCTTTGTGGTGAAAAACAAGTGTGTGTGTGTTTTCTAGGAGTTCCCTCGTATCCTACCACTTTCTTCATTCTACTAATTTTCTCATCATCATCCATTCAGCGTGAGCCAAAGTTGCCGATAGGTCTTAAAAATAAATTCAAAAAAAGCTCACAAGGCAAGGACAAATAGTTTACAAAATAATATTTCTCTGCTGTTAGTTGTCTGATTCTCCTCGACCCTGACTTTTTTTTTTTTTTTTTTTTTTTTTTTACATTCTGAAACATTGAAATTTATTTCACGAGTTTCAATACACGAATATACAGTAAATTGTTCATAATTACATCGAAGACGAAGACACTTGATTCCATATATTCCAGAAAAATATACCTAGATATATACTTTGATTTCATATATTCCAGCTTTTAGGTTTTGCAGTGTTAACCCAGACCAATCCAAAAACTACCTTCTATTTTAGCATGTTTAGATGCGTTGCAATTGTTAAAAAAATTAGCTTGGAACAAAATAATTTCATTGAGTAATAAAAAGTATTTGATTGAAATTTTATAGGATAGTGCACAATAAGCTCTATTTAAAGTGCCATAGTACAGGAAGCTGAACGACACATCGGAGGAAAGAATGCTTGGGGGACATTCTACATCCCATTTTACAAATCTGTCCCCATACCCACGGGGTCTGTACCCCTATATGGTGTTTACCTCGTTTGTGTAACATACTCATGACGGTACACTCAGATTAGCTAATGGTGTAAAAAAAAATTTGGGTGGCCATTTTTGATTAAAGATGGCGACATTTTTAAACATTTTCTTATATTGTCGTGATCTATTCGTGATCGTACAACGCACACCTTCATACCAAGCCGAGCAGTCTGTGGCGATATACTATCGGCTCGAAGGCCCCGGATTGAGTCCCAGAAGAGTCATGTGTATGGATTTTAACAGCACTTGTCTTTTCGTATTAGTGTCAGAGGAGGTGCATTTCGCCAGCCCAGTAGTAGAATAGTGTACATCTGTATTCCATTTTCAATTAGTGTTTCTACCTTTTTTAATTAGTTTCTGTACTTACACTTTTTGGTACTCTAGGTACATACTGTCGTTGAAGTAATGAATATTGTAATTACTTTAAGTACTCTCATTGAAGTACAAAGGTTCAATTGTAATTGAATTATTACGGCTTTCTTTTTACCGGTACTTTAGGTACAATAACTGACATGTAATTATGCTGTATCGGACTGCACTCTCATTACTTCGCGTATGTAACATTGAAAGTACTTAGTTTTGTACTTATACTCATTACCTGTAACTAGTATTACTATGTGTACTTACTGTATTGCCCTTTGAACATATGTAACCTCCAAAGTACTTACACTTTCATTACTTGTATGCAACTTACCTTTTCACGTATGTAGTTTTATTGCCGAACTATAATTAAAGTTCATAAGTACCCGTATTGTACCTTTTATTTGAATTAAACTTGTGGTAGTATGTTAATTACTAACCTTTTGCCATTAATATTAACATACGGCTCAAGGACAATTACTCACCCTCCATACTCACCCTTTCAGGACAGCAGGAAGCATTCTTTCTTCTTTGAAGACCATTAACTTCCAAGGTCAAACCTGATCGGTTTAACTGCTTCGTACTCTCTTATATTCATATACGGAGTTGATTTGTATGTAAGAAATATAATTAGTGATCTTTTGTAATTGTTTGGTAGGGATTATTATATTTCTACTTTTACATAAGTTCAGAATAATTTTGTTGCGTGTAATGACAACATTTAAGTACATAGGGTATGTATAAATAATTAGTAATAAATTAATTTAATATTTAATTGTATTACATGGATGTGATACAGCATAGTAATTCTCTTTACTTGGTTGGAAGAGAGGAGAAAAAACGTGAATAAATTCTTTAGCGATTAGCACGCGGAAAGACGGAACGGAAAAAAAGGATGAAAAAATCATTTTTTTTCTTTGGCGCAACTGAATAAGGTCGCCGAGGGTTTATGTTAATTTATTTTTTGTTTCGTATTGTCTGAGAGGAAACTTACATCTTTGAAATGTCTGCAGAATGTAATTTATATGAATTCATGTGAATGTACCACCATAGTCGCTTAGTTATATCTATTAAGAAAACGATTATACAGGTACAATAGCAGGGACAGCTGATTGGGTTTTTGTAACAGGTAGCAAGGGTTTTATTTACTTTTTGTTTTTCACTCTCTCTTTCTTTCACTCTCTCTATCTCTGTATGTGTATGTGTGTGTGTGTGTGTGTGTTTGACCTTCAGAACTCTCACACAAAGGACTTTTTTTTTTTACCCGTTAGGAAATATATGCTGTATATTAGCTGGAGTAGTTGGGATATTCTGATTAAAATATATTTCATTATTTAACTGTACATAAACGCACAAATAGTTAATAAGACATATTATGAAGAATGAAAACACACTTATTTCTTACTGATTGTGTATTATTGTTTGACGTAAAAATATGTACGTGTTTGTATTTCGAAAGTGGAATGAAATATTTCAAGTTTTACGTTTAACGAATATACCGGCTAAACTAAAGGAGATGGCGATGATGAGAAATGAATGAAATAGTGGAATGGAGAAAGTGAGAGGAAGCAGGAGAACCGCGAGAAACCCTATGCATGCAGTGTTTGGTTACCACAAAGTCCACACGACGCGAGTTGGGATTGAACCAAGTATCCCTGCACCAAAGACGAACTTTACCACTGAGTATTGCAGCTCTTGTTTGTATTTGAGTTTACTTTTTTACGATTATATTTTCGGATAAATTAGAGGAATTAATAAAGTACACATTTATAATTTGGTGGAACGAGAATGTAGGAGGACATGGGAGAACTATTGGCACAAAATTTTGTACTAGAAATACACTCGAAATAAACGAAAGCATTTCGTTTCAGAAGTGACTTAGTTTATGGACAGTATTATTTACTGCTTACGAAGTTTTGGTACCAAACATTTTATAAGGAAAGAAACGTATTGTAGGTAAATAATGTTGCAAGCGTAATATGGCACATTTAGCGGATAAAATTCTGAATATGGAATTAGATTTTTATGTATGTGTATACATAATACAGTAAGTTCAAGGAAATGGATCGAAAATAATAAATTGTGTTATATTATTGAAGTTGAATTGAATTTCAGTTTAGCGTCCGTTTTAACAGCGAGGCTATATGAGACGCAGACCTACTGATTAACGTGGAATTTGAACCACATGGGCCCACAGGGAATCGAATCCGGGTTTTTGTATGCTTACCGCTTAGCCACGGAAGAGCTTATTATTGAAGTTGATTGCTTGACTGAAGGATATTGCTTTTAACACTGAAAACCCACCATTATTTTCCACTGAGAGTTCAATAGCGACTATATGTATTAAAAAAAATAGATTAGTAAAGGAGCTATATGTAATGCACGTTAGGACAACTTTGGTATAATCTAATTAGTGTAGGTAGCGACATTAAAAGTGTGTTTGTTTTTATTAGGATTAGCTTTGTATACAAATTGAAATATTCAATTTACAATAAGGGATACCACTTGGAACACTATAGTTTAGTGAAATTGTTTTACAGCGTCAGGTAGAAGGCAAACAGCAGCACAATTGGCGACTACTATTAGCATGACTAAATTATAGGATATAGTATGAATGAGAGACGGGGATGCCTTGTGTATGTAATAATAATAATAATAATTATGGCTAATTTTACACCTAGAAAATTATGCAATTAACATTTCATAACTGTTTTGAGGGTTGCATATGATATTCACAGACAGCCTGATACGTTTTTTAGTTGAGAAGTGTGCTTAAGTATTGAATGTGTTTTTTCGTGCTTTTGAATTAAGAATAGAATATGTTAGATAAACTAGAAATATTTTCACCCATTGCTATGCTGTTGGAATGAAATACTGAATTTAATTATTTCAGGAAATTGTTGAGTTACTGTTTTTACTGGTTCTTTGAATGACTAAAATTTAAGATCAAGGCTACATGAGAAGGGTACTGTTGTTTAAAGTGTAATTTGAGCTATTACTGTGATTTATAACCGAGGAACGTAGTCCATTTAGAAATAGGAAGAGGTGGACTTAATTCCAAGCAAATGAGAAGTGGCTTGTTTTAATATAGTACTGGATAAAGCATACCCTTTAATTGGCCTACACACCGTCTACATGATGTAACTAGCTCTATTAAGAGTTAGGATGGGTTGCATTTTAGATATAACGAAAGCTTTACGCAGTATACTTAACATTTATGCTACGTAAAAATAACGTATTTTTAAATAATGTTTCATAAGTTTTTTTTGTAAGTTTGTGATTTTGTTGTTAAAAATATGCATCAGGAACTGTGCTGCAATCTATTTTGTATTTATATAATTATATTTGCTATACTTCAAACAAAATCGAGACTTAGGCCTAATAAATGACTGCTTAATATTTTAACAAAACATATTGCATTTAAATTGTTTTGTTTGAAATATAATTGTGTTCATATATATTTTATATTGAGGAATTTCCGGCTGTACTATGATCATAAGACTTCTAAGAAGGAAGTGAAGAATAGCAAGCGAAACGAAAATGGCCCCAAATGTGTGTAAATCAGCAATTCACAACTTTTAATGCAAGTTGGCTACTAGTATGTAACTGACAGATTGTTAGAATCTAGCAGATGCTCGCTTGCTACTAACTTAGAGATCAGAAAACTTTTAAAAGTTCCGCAAGTCTAGTGCAAGTGAAGCGCAAACTTATGCTATGTAGGTTGTGGCATACTCTGCAATGAAGCAGAAACGGAACTGGTGGGTCACATACCTAGAACAGATAGAAGATGGACGAGAAATAACATACATTGGATTTTTTACAGATAAGGAGCGATGTACATAGAAGATAATCGAATACAAAATGTATAGATATAACCTGTCGTTTAGCAGAAACCGTACAAATGGAAAAGATCAGCTGATGGAAACATGTAGAAGAAAATGATGGAGACCTTTGTTCTCCAGATGATTGATATCATTTGAATACATATGAAAGTTACACTTTTATATTTAAGCTGAACGTTACAATTTTTCTACAGCGATAGGAAAATGATCTATCAGTTGGCAACACTGAAAAAAAACGTTAGAAGCACAAACGGTGGATGGTTTAAATTATTTATTTTTACGTCCTAATAGTTTTTAGTCTCACATACATTAATTGTATTTTCGTTTCTTTATTATAAACATGAACATGCAAAGCATTTTGTTTATACGGTTAGTTTTAATTATTTGGTATTTGATACTGTACTGATTGGTATATTATTTCAATTACTACAAGATAGTTGAAAAGTTTTGTGTAGCTAGACGACTATGGAAACCTTAGAGTATTGTGATATGAACATGTTTTAAGTTACAGAAGAAGGGTGAAACAGAATTATGATGAAGGAGAATGTGTAAGGCGGGTAGCAACTTGTGAAATTTGGCGGGTAGCAACTCGAGAAATTTCACTTCGTGGATACGATACACTAAAAGTGTATTACTAACATTATGTTGCTAACTTTTTGTTAAACGAAATTCCAGAAAACTTTTCTTGCAGAACATTCCAGTGCATATTGTTTCTAACATTTCTGATAAACTAAAATGCAGAATGTTTATTGTAACAACACTATACAAATAAATTTCGCACTAATTTTTTTTACTAACATTTTGTCACTAACTGTTTTGTTAAACGAAGTTCCAGAAACTTTTATTGCAGACAATTACAGCACATAATGTTTCTAACTTTACTGATAAACTGGAATAAAGAATGTTTATTGTTACAACATTAACTTTTGCACTAAAAGTGTTTTGTTAACATTGTTACTAAGTGTTTTGTTAAACAAAGTTTCAGAAAACTTTTCTTGCAGAAAATTGCACTACATATTGTTTCTTGGGATAAACTAAAATGAAGAATGTTTATTGCTACAACATTATACAGATAAAATTTTGCACTAAAAAAATTGTTACTCACATTATGTTACTAACTGTTTTGTTAAACAAAGTTCTAGAAACTTTTCTTGCAGACAATTACACCATATATTGTTTCTAACGTTACTGATAAACTAGAATGTAGAATGTTTATTGTTACAACATTAAACATTAACTTTTGCACTAAAAGTTTATTACTAACATTATGTTACTAACTCTTTTGTTAAACGAAGTTTCAGAAAACTTTTCTTGACGAAAATTACACTACATAATGTTTCTTCGGATAAACTAAAATGCAGAGTGTTTATTGTTACAACACTATACAGATAAATTTTGCACTAAAAGTGTTTTACTAACATTATGTTACTAACTCTTTTGTTAAACTGTATTTCAGAAACTTTTCTTGCAGACAATTACATCACATATTGTTTCTAACGTTTCTAATAAACTAAAATGCAGAATGTTTATTGTTACAACGTTAATATTAACTTTTTGCACTAAAAATTTTTATTAACATATTTTGTTACAAACATTTTCTGATAAACTGTATTTCAGAAACTTTTCTTGCAGACAATTACACCACATATTGGTTCTTCGGATAAACTAAAATGCAGAATGTTTATTGTTACAACGTTAACATTAACTTTTTGCACTAAAAATTTTTATTAACATATTTTGTTACCAACTTTTTCTGTTCAACTGAATTTCAGAAACATTTCTCTTGCAGGGGAATACACTACATATTGTTTCTTCGGATAAACTAAAATGCAGAAAATTTTCCTTTCATTGAAAATGTATTATAGGAACTTTTAAATAGTATGAATACAAACATTTACTTATATAGATAATAAACAAACAAACTTTATACTTAAATATGAAACTAAAATATCAAAAGTAATCATAACAAGTGCACTTACAATTGGAATCCAATTTTGAACAATTGAGATAGTTAACATCTGAACCTCCACTACTAAAGACTTAGAAGTAATTGATTTGGTCAATTATAATTTATTATGAGGTAACGTATTCTTCACACTAATAACTAGTTGGTTCATAAGTTAAAAATTTACTTATTTAAATGTGCAACTGATGGATGTAATTTAGTAGTGGATGCACAAAATAAGTTTATAAAATGCTGAATAGCTTATATCACGTATTAGGGCCTTGGAAAACAAAACATATAACCAAAATACATATCAGTATGATTGATTTTCAGCTATGTAGTCAAACAATTATATATCGTTAAAATAATATTCAGGCATATCTTTAAAAATGTATCAAAGTACCACTAAATGTCTTCAAATATGTGTCTAACTACATTACTTGTGAATAACGTACGCATTTTTAACTGGATATGTCAGATAAAATTATAAAAAAGTTTTAAAAATCTTTATCAAATATTTTAGTTTAATAACTAAATATGATTTCAATTGTCTCTCTAAATTCACGATTCTCTTATTTCCTTACACATTCTCCTTCATCATAATTCTGTTTCACCCTTCTTCTGTAACTTAAAACATGTTCATATCACAATACTCCAAGGTTTCCATAGTCGTCTAGCTACACAAAACTTTTCAACTATCTTGTAGTAATTGAAATAATATACCAATCAGTACAGTATCAAATACCAAATAATTAAAACTAACCGTATAAACAAATTGCTTTGCATGTTCATGTTTATAATAAAGAAACGAAAATACAATTAATGTATGTGAGACTAAAAACTATTAGGACGTAAAAATAAATAATTTAAACCATCCACCGTTTG
Source organism: Thermobia domestica (assembly GCF_964235325.1). NCBI lineage: Eukaryota > Metazoa > Arthropoda > Insecta > Zygentoma > Lepismatidae > Thermobia > Thermobia domestica. The sequence continues at coordinate 202,653,142 of NC_137462.1, read as the reverse complement.
TGCTTCTAACGTTTTTTTTCAGTGTTGCCAACTGATAGATCATTTTCCTATCGCTGTAGAAAAATTGTAACGTTCAGCTTAAATATAAAAGTGTAACTTTCATATGTATTCAAATATCAATCATCTGGTGAACAAAGGTCTCCATCATTTTCTTCTACATGTTTCCATCAGCTGATCTTTTCCATTTGTACGGTTTCTGCTAAACGACAGGTTATATCTATACATTTTGTATTCGATTGTCTTCTATGTACATCGCTCCTTATCTGTAAAAAATCCAATGTATGTTATTTCTCGTCCATCTTCTATCTGTTCTAGGTATGTGACCCACCAGTTCCGTTTCTGCTTCATTGCAGAGCATGTCACAACCTACATAGCATAAGTTTGCGCTTCACTTGCACTAGACTTGCGGAACTTTTAAAAGTTTTCTGATCTCTAAGTTAGTAGCAAGCGAGCATCTGCTAGATTCTAACAATCTGTCAGTTACATACTAGTAGCCAACTTGCATTAAAAGTTGTGAATTGCTGATTTACACACATTTGGGGCCATTTTCGTTTCGCTTGCTATTCTTCACTTCCTTCTTAGAAGTCTTATGATCATAGTACAGCCGGAAATTCCTCAATATAAAATATATATGAACACAATTATATTTCAAACAAAACAATTTAAATGCAATATGTTTTGTTAAAATATTAAGCAGTCATTTATTAGGCCTAAGTCTCGATTTTGTTTGAAGTATAGCAAATATAATTATATAAATACAAAATAGATTGCAGCACAGTTCCTGATGCATATTTTTAACAACAAAATCACAAACTTACAAAAAAAACTTATGAAACATTATTTAAAAATACGTTATTTTTACGTAGCATAAATGTTAAGTATACTGCGTAAAGCTTTCGTTATATCTAAAATGCAACCCATCCTAACTCTTAATAGAGCTAGTTACATCATGTAGACGGTGTGTAGGCCAATTAAAGGGTATGCTTTATCCAGTACTATATTAAAACAAGCCACTTCTCATTTGCTTGGAATTAAGTCCACCTCTTCCTATTTCTAAATGGACTACGTTCCTCGGTTATAAATCACAGTAATAGCTCAAATTACACTTTAAACAACAGTACCCTTCTCATGTAGCCTTGATCTTAAATTTTAGTCATTCAAAGAACCAGTAAAAACAGTAACTCAACAATTTCCTGAAATAATTAAATTCAGTATTTCATTCCAACAGCATAGCAATGGGTGAAAATATTTCTAGTTTATCTAACATATTCTATTCTTAATTTAAAAGCACGAAAAAACACATTCAATACTTAAGCACACTTCTCAACTAAAAAACGTATCAGGCTGTCTGTGAATATCATATGCAACCCTCAAAACAGTTATGAAATGTTAATTGCATAATTTTCTAGGTGTAAAATTAGCCATAATTATTATTATTATTATTACATACACAAGGCATCCCCGTCTCTCATTCATACTATATCCTATAATTTAGTCATGCTAATAGTAGTCGCCAATTGTGCTGCTGTTTGCCTTCTACCTGACGCTGTAAAACAATTTCACTAAACTATAGTGTTCCAAGTGGTATCCCTTATTGTAAATTGAATATTTCAATTTGTATACAAAGCTAATCCTAATAAAAACAAACACACTATTAATGTCGCTACCTACACTAATTAGATTATACCAAAGTTGTCCTAACGTGCATTACATATAGCTCCTTTACTAATCTATTTTTTTTAATACATATAGTCGCTATTGAACTCTCAGTGGAAAATAATGGTGGGTTTTCAGTGTTAAAAGCAATATCCTTCAGTCAAGCAATCAACTTCAATAATAAGCTCTTCCGTGGCTAAGCGGTAAGCATACAAAAACCCGGATTCGATTCCCTGTGGGCCCATGTGGTTCAAATTCCACGTTAATCAGTAGGTCTGCGTCTCATATAGCCTCGCTGTTAAAACGGACGCTAAACTGAAATTCAATTCAACTTCAATAATATAACACAATTTATTATTTTCGATCCATTTCCTTGAACTTACTGTATTATGTATACACATACATAAAAATCTAATTCCATATTCAGAATTTTATCCGCTAAATGTGCCATATTACGCTTGCAACATTATTTACCTACAATACGTTTCTTTCCTTATAAAATGTTTGGTACCAAAACTTCGTAAGCAGTAAATAATACTGTCCATAAACTAAGTCACTTCTGAAACGAAATGCTTTCGTTTATTTCGAGTGTATTTCTAGTACAAAATATTGTGCCAATAGTTCTCCCATGTCCTCCTACATTCTCGTTCCACCAAATTATAAATGTGTACTTTATTAATTCCTCTAATTTATCCGAAAATATAATCGTAAAAAAGTAAACTCAAATACAAACAAGAGCTGCAATACTCAGTGGTAAAGTTCGTCTTTGGTGCAGGGATACTTGGTTCAATCCCAACTCGCGTCGTGTGGACTTTGTGGTAACCAAACACTGCGTGCATAGGGTTTCTCGCGGTTCTCCTGCTTCCTCTCACTTTCTCCATTCCACTATTTCATTCATTTCTCATCATCGCCATCTCCTTTAGTTTAGCCGGTATATTCGTTAAACGTAAAACTTGAAATATTTCATTCCACTTTCGAAATACAAACACGTACATATTTTTACGTCAAACAATAATACACAATCAGTAAGAAATAAGTGTGTTTTCATTCTTCATAATATGTCTTATTAACTATTTGTGCGTTTATGTACAGTTAAATAATGAAATATATTTTAATCAGAATATCCCAACTACTCCAGCTAATATACAGCATATATTTCCTAACGGGTAAAAAAAAAAGTCCTTTGTGTGAGAGTTCTGAAGGTCAAACACACACACACACACACACATACACATACAGAGATAGAGAGAGTGAAAGAAAGAGAGAGTGAAAAACAAAAAGTAAATAAAACCCTTGCTACCTGTTACAAAAACCCAATCAGCTGTCCCTGCTATTGTACCTGTATAATCGTTTTCTTAATAGATATAACTAAGCGACTATGGTGGTACATTCACATGAATTCATATAAATTACATTCTGCAGACATTTCAAAGATGTAAGTTTCCTCTCAGACAATACGAAACAAAAAATAAATTAACATAAACCCTCGGCGACCTTATTCAGTTGCGCCAAAGAAAAAAAATGATTTTTTCATCCTTTTTTTCCGTTCCGTCTTTCCGCGTGCTAATCGCTAAAGAATTTATTCACGTTTTTTCTCCTCTCTTCCAACCAAGTAAAGAGAATTACTATGCTGTATCACATCCATGTAATACAATTAAATATTAAATTAATTTATTACTAATTATTTATACATACCCTATGTACTTAAATGTTGTCATTACACGCAACAAAATTATTCTGAACTTATGTAAAAGTAGAAATATAATAATCCCTACCAAACAATTACAAAAGATCACTAATTATATTTCTTACATACAAATCAACTCCGTATATGAATATAAGAGAGTACGAAGCAGTTAAACCGATCAGGTTTGACCTTGGAAGTTAATGGTCTTCAAAGAAGAAAGAATGCTTCCTGCTGTCCTGAAAGGGTGAGTATGGAGGGTGAGTAATTGTCCTTGAGCCGTATGTTAATATTAATGGCAAAAGGTTAGTAATTAACATACTACCACAAGTTTAATTCAAATAAAAGGTACAATACGGGTACTTATGAACTTTAATTATAGTTCGGCAATAAAACTACATACGTGAAAAGGTAAGTTGCATACAAGTAATGAAAGTGTAAGTACTTTGGAGGTTACATATGTTCAAAGGGCAATACAGTAAGTACACATAGTAATACTAGTTACAGGTAATGAGTATAAGTACAAAACTAAGTACTTTCAATGTTACATACGCGAAGTAATGAGAGTGCAGTCCGATACAGCATAATTACATGTCAGTTATTGTACCTAAAGTACCGGTAAAAAGAAAGCCGTAATAATTCAATTACAATTGAACCTTTGTACTTCAAAGAGAGTACTTAAAGTAATTACAATATTCATTACTTCAACGACAGTATGTACCTAGAGTACCAAAAAGTGTAAGTACAGAAACTAATTAAAAAAGGTAGAAACACTAATTGAAAATGGAATACAGATGTACACTATTCTACTCAGCCCCCCCCACCTTGGAGTTTCGAAAAAAAACCTATGCCAATCGTTTGTGCTACGTTTGTGCCGGAATGTACCGCAAAGATTTTCGTTTGTACCACTTCCGGTACGAAGTTATAATAGTTTTAAAGTGGGGGGGCTGGGGAAACGGCAGCCCCCCACCTTGGAATTTCGAAACGAAACCTATGGCAATCGTTTGTGCTACGTTTGTGCCGAAATGTACCGCAAAAATTTTCGTTTGTACGACTTCCGGTACGAAGTTATAAGGGTTTCAAAGTGGGGGGGCTGGGGAAACTTCAGCCCCCCCACCTAGGAATTTCAAAACAAAACCTATGCCAATCGTTTGTGCTACGTTTGTGCCGGAATGTACCGCAAAAAGTTTCGTTTGTACCACTTCCGGTACGAAGTTATAAGGGTTTTAAAGTGGGGGGCTGGAGAAACGGCAGCCTCCAAACTTGGAATTTCGAAACAAAACCTATGGCAATCGTTTGTGCTACGTTTGTGCCGGAATGTACCGCAAAAATTTTCGTTTGTACCACTTCCGGTACGAAGTTATAAGGGTTTCAAAGTGGGGGGGCTGGAGAAACGGAAGCCTCCAACCTTCTAATTTCGAAACAAAAGGTATGCCAATCGTTTGTGCTACGTTTGTGCCGGAATGTACCGCAAAAATTTTCGTTTGTACCACTTCCGGTACGAAGTTAAAAGGGTTATAAAGTGGGGGGACTGGAGAAACGGCAGCCTCCAAACTTGGAATTTCGAAACAAAACCTATGGCAATCGTTTGTGCTACGTTTGTGCCGGAATGTACCGTAAACATTTTCGTTTGTTCCACTTCCGGTACGAAGTTATATGAGTTTTCAAGAGGGGCTGTGGTACCGGCAGCCCCGCACCCAGTAATTTCGAAATGAAACCTATGCCCACTCTTTGCACTACTTTTGAACAGGAACGTTTCGCTAAACTCTTTTCTGTACCACTTCCGGTACAAAGATACGAGAGTTTCAAGCTACGGGGCTGCCGTTTTGATGCCCCCTCGGAATTTCGAAACGAGACCTATGCAAATCGTTTAACAACATTTGTGTCGGAATGTATCGCAAACATTTTTGTATGTATCACTTCCAGTACAAAAGTATGACAGTTTTAACTAGGGGGCTGCCGTTTCCAGAACCCCCCATCTTGGAATTTCGAGATAAGACTATGTCAATCGTTTGTGGTACGTTTTTACCGCAAAAAATAATTACATGCCTGAAGTTGGCCCCCCACCTCTCCCAAATCACACCAAACGTTGCACATCGTTAATGCATCGTTAGTGCACGTTAGTGCATTTAGAACTAACGTTAGTGCTATAAGCGTTTACGAGATATTGAAGATTTTTGTTTGGGACCTACTTCATATGAAGTTAGCCCCCCACCCATCTTTATGCAGACAGATTTTCACTAAACTTAGCGCATCGTTAGTGCATCGTTAGTGCACTTAAACACACTAAACACTACCGTAAGTGCTACCATATTTTGGGATTATTCAAGATTTTTGGTGGGGGGGGCCAACTTCAGAAATATCAAATTCTATACAAATAGAGGTAGAAACATGGGGTTGACGGTAATCGTTAGTGCATTGTTAGTGCACTTAAACGCAATAAGCACTAACATTAGTGCTACCATATTTTGGGATTTATTCAAGATCTTTGGTGGGGGGCCAACTTCAAAAATATCAAATTTTATACAAATAGAGGTAGAAACATGGAGTTAACGGCAATCGTTAGAGCGTGATTAGTGCACTTAAATGCACTAAGCACTAACGTTAGTGTTACCACATTTTGAAATTTATTCAAAATTTTTGGTGGGGGGCAACTTCAGAAATATCAAATTCCATACAAAGTGTCAGTATTTTCAGGAATCAGTAACGAATGCACTAATTACTTTGTTAGTGCTTGAAGAGGGCGCAAATTCACGCTGACCACCAAATATATTTTACTTGTAGCACCTACACTAATTAAGCACTAACGTTAGGGGTTGGTGCACGAAGAAGCACTAACGATGCACTAAGGATTGTACTGGAAATGATCATTAGTGCTTTTTAATTTGGCAGAAATTGGACACAGTGAAAAACTCCCCTTAAATTTCTTATGTGAGTTTCCTGAGATGTAACTGGCCATAACTACACTAATAGTGAAGCACTAACGAAAACAGCTCTAATTTTTTCGTTATTGGTTGAAGTGGGGCGCCAAGTTCATGAAAGCTTCCAAAGGTTTTTTTACTTGTAGGACCTACATTAATGAAGAACTAACGTTAGGTGTTAATGCACTAAGAAACACTAACGATTTCAGTAGAAGAGGTCATTAGTGCTTTTGATTTTGGCGGAAATTTGACGCAATGAAAAATTCCACATGAATCTCTTATGGGATTTTTGTGGCATATAATTGGCCATATCTACATCAATAATTAAGCATTAACGGAACTATGAGTGTTTTGCAGAAGCGCTAACGATACATTAACGAATGGACTTATTTTTCGTTACTGCTTGAAGTGGGAACCAAGTTCACGCTGGCCCGCAAAGGTTTCTTACTTGTAGCACCTACACTAATGAAGCACGAAACTTAGGTGTTGGTGCACTAGGAAGCACTAATATTACAAGGAAAGAAAACTTTCGAATTTATCGTGAACTTAGCCCCCACTACAAGCACTAACGAAAAAATTAGTTTTATACGTTGGTGTATTGTTAGTACTTCTAGAAGATACAAAGATACAAGTAGTTTCGTTAGTGTTTCACCATTAGTGTAGAAATGGCCAATTATAAGTCTCAAAACTCCCATAAGAAACACATGGGGAATTATTCATTGTATCAAATTCCCATCTCATTCAAAAGCACTAATTACCTCTGTTAGTGCAATTGTTAGTGCATCGCAATTGCTTCTTAGAGCACAAACACCTAACGTTAGTGCTTCATTAGTGTAGGTGTTACAAGTAAAAAAACCTATGGAGAAGTCAGCGTGAATTTCGCACCGACACCTTAAGCACTAACGGAAAAAATAGTCCAATTCGTTAGTGCTTCTATAAAGCACTAACAATTTCGTTAGTGTTTCACTATTAGTGTAGTTATGGCCAATTACATATCACGAGACTCACAAGAAATTTAGACAAATTTTTCATTGAATCAAATTTCCGCCAAATTCAAAATCACTAATGATCTCTTCTAGAGCGATCGTTAGTGCATTGTTAGTGCTTCTTAGCGCATCTACACCTAAGGTTAGTGCTTCATTAGTAAATGTGCTACAATTAAAATACCTTTTGAGGCCAGAGTGAACTTAGCGCCCCCACTTCAAGCACTAACTAAAACTTAGTGCCATTCGTTAGTGCATTGGTATTGCTTCTGGAAAACACTAACAATTTAGTTAGAACTTCAATATTAGTTTACTTATGGCCAATTACATGTAACGAAACATAATAAATTTATGGGAAATTTTTCATTGCGTCAAATTTCCGTCAAATTCAAGAGTACTAATGATCTATTCTAGTGCAATCGTTAGTGCATCGTTAGTGCTTCTAGAAAACACTAACAGTTTCGTTTGTCCTTCAATATTAGTGTAGTTATGGACAATTACATGTCACTAAACTCCTATAAGACATTTATTGGGAATTTTTAATTGCATCAAATTTCCGCCATATTCAAAAGCACTAATGATATCTTCTAGTGCAATTGTTAGTGGTTCTTAGTGCACCAACCCCTAACGTTAGTACTTCATTAGTGTAGGTGCTACAGGTACAATATCTTTGGAGGGCACGGTGAACTTGCGTCAACTTCACCATTCATTAGTGTATCGTTAGTGCTTCTAGAAAGCACTAAATGTTTGTATGAAATTTGATATTTCTTAAGTTGGTCCCACCAGAAATCTTGAAAAAATCCCAAAATATGGTAATGCTAACCTTAATGCTTAGTGCATTTAAGTGCACTAACGATGCAATAACGATTGTCTTTAACTGCATGTTTCTACCTCTATTTGTATAGAATTTGATATTTCTGAAGTTGGCCCCCATCTAAAATCTTGAATAAATCCCAAAATATTGTAGCACTAACGTCAGTGTTTAGTATTTTAAGTGCACTACCGATGCACTAACGATTGCCGTTAACTCTATGTTCCTATCTCTATTTGTATAGAATTTGAAATTACTGAAGTTGCCCATCCCACCGAAAATCTTGAATGAATTCCAAAATATGGTAGCACCAACGATAGTGCTTAGTACGTTTAAGTGCACTAACGATGCACTAACGTTTGCCATTAACCCCATATTTCTATCCCTATTTGTATAGAATTTGATATTTCTGAAGTTGACCACCCCACCAAATTTTTTGAATAAATCTCAAAATATACTAGCGCTAACGTTAGTGCTTAGTGCGTTTAAGTGCACTAATGATTGCTGTTAAAATTATGTTTCTAACTTTATTTGTATACAATTTGATATTTCTGAAGTTGGCTCCCCCACCAAAAATCTTGAATAAATCCCAAAATATGATAGCACTAACGTTAGTGCTTAGTGCTTGTAAGTGCACTAACGATTCCCGTTAACTCAATGTTTCTATCTCTATTTGTATTGAATTTGATGTTTCTGAAGTTTGCCCCCCCCCCCACTTTAAAACTATTATAACTTCGTACCGGAAGTGGTACAAACGAAAATTTTTGCGGTACATTCCGGCACAAACTTAGCACAAACGATTGGCATAGGTCTTGTTTCGAAATTCCAAGGTTGGAGGCTGCCGTCTCTCCAGCCCTCCCAACCCCACTTTAAATGACTTATAACTTCCTACCGGAAGTGGTACAAACGAAAATTTTTGCGGTACATTCCGACACAAACGTAGCACAAACGATTGGCATACCTTTTGTTTCGAAATTCCAAGGTAGGGGGTTGCCGTTTCTCCAGTCCCCCACTTTAAAACCCTTATAACTTCGTACCGGAAGTGGTACAAATGTAAATTTTTCCGGTACATTCCGGCACAAACGTAGCACAAACAATTGGCATAGCTTTTGTTTCGAAATTCCAAGGTTGGAGGCTTCCGTTTCTCCAGCCCACCCACTTTGAAACCCTTATAACTTCGTACCGGAAGTCGTACAAACGAATTATTTAGCGGTACATTCCGGCACAAACGTAGCACAAACGATTGCCATAGGTTTTGTTTCGAAATTCCAATTTTGAAGGCTGCCCTTTCTCTAGCCCCCCCACTTTAAAACCCTTATAACTTCGTACCGGAAGTGGTACAAACGAAAATTTTTGCGGTACATTCCGGCACAAACGTAGCACAAACGATTGGCATAGGTTTCGTTTCGAAATTCCAAAGTGGGCGGGGCTGCCGTTTCCCGAGCCCCCCACTTTAAAACTATTATAACTTCGTACCGGAAGTGGTACAAACGAAAATTTTGCGGGACATTTCGGCACAAACGTAGCACACACTATTGGTATAGGTTTTGTTTCGAAATTCCAAGGTTGGAGGCTTCCGTTTCTCCAGCCCACCCACTTTGAAACCCTTATAACTTCGTACCGGAAGTCGTACAAACGAATTATTTAGCGGTACATTCCGGCAGAAACGTAGCACAAACGATTGCCATAGGTTTTGTTTCGAAATTCCAATTTTGAAGGCTGCCCTTTCTCTAGCCCCCCCACTTTAAAACCCTTATAACTTCGTACCGGAAGTGGTACAAACGAAAATTTTTCCGGTACATTCCGGCACAAACTTAGCACAAGCGATTAGCATAGTTTTTGTTTCGAAATTCCAAGGTTGCAGGCTTCCGTTTCTGCAGCCTCTCCACTTCAAAACCCTTATAACTTCGTACCGGAAGTGGTACAAACGAAAATTTTTCCGGTACATTCCGGCACAAACGTAGCAGAAACAATTGGCATAGCTTTTGTTTCGAAATTCCAAGGTTGGAGGCTTCCGTTTCTCCAGCCCACCCACTTTGAAACCCTTATAACTTCGTACCGGAAGTCGTACAAACGAATTATTTAGCGGTACATTCCGGCAGAAACGTAGCACAAACGATTGCCATAGGTTTTGTTTCGAAATTCCAATTTTGAAGGCTGCCCTTTCTCTAGCCCCCCCACTTTAAAACCCTTATAACTTCGTACCGGAAGTGGTACAAACGAAAATTTTTTCGGTACATTCCGGCACAAACGTAGCACAAACGATTGGCATACCTTTTGTTTTGAAATTTCTAGGTGGGGGGGCTGCCGTTTTCCCAGCCCCCACTTTAAAACCCTTATAACTTCGTACCGGAAGTGGTACAAACGAAAATTTTTGCGGTACATTCCGGCACAAACGTAGCACAAACGATTGGCATAGGTTTCCTTTCGAAATTCCAAAGTGGGGGGCTACCGTTTCCCGAGCCCCCCACTTTAAAACTATTATAACTTCGTACCGGAAGTGGTACAAACGAAAATTTTGCGGGACATTTCGGCACAAACGTAGCACACACTATTGGTATAGGTTTTGTTTCGAAATTCCAAGGTTGGAGGCTGCCGTTTCTCCAGCCCCCCACTTTGAAACCCTTATAACTTCGTACCGGAAGTGGTACAAACGAAAATTTTTGCGGTACATTCCGGCACAAACGTAGCACAAACGATTGGATAGTTTTTGTTTCGAAATTCCAAGTTTGGAGGCTGCCGTTTTTCCAGCCCCTCACTTTCAAACCTTATAACTTCATACCGGAAGTGGTACAAACGAAAATTTTTGCGGTACATTCAGGCACAAACCTAGCACAAACGATTGACATAAATTTTGCTTTGAAATTCCTAGGTGCGGGGGCCGCCGTTTCCCCAGCCCGCCACTTCAAACCCTTACAATTTCGTACCGGAAGTGGTACAACCGAAGATTTTTGCGGTACATTCCGGCACAAACTTAGCACAAGCGATTAGCATAGTTTTTGTTTCGAAATTCCATGGTTGCAGGCTTCCGTTTCTGCAGCCTCTCCACTTCAAAACCCTTATAACTTCGTACCGGAAGTGGTACAAACGAAAATTTTTCCGGTACATTCCGGCACAAACGTAGCACAAGCGATTGGCATAGGTTTTGTTTTGAAATTCCTAGGTTGGAGGCTGCCGTTTCCCTAGGCCCCCACTTCAAAACCCCTATAACTTCGCACCGGAAGTGGTACAGACAAAATTTTTTGCGGTACAATCCGGCACAAACGATTGCCATAGGTTTTGTTTTGAAATTCCAAGTTTGGAGGCTGCTGCTTCTCCAGCCCCCCCCCCACTTTAAAACCCTTATAACTTCGTACCGGAAGTGGTACAAACGAAAATTTTTGCGGTACATTCCGGCACAAACGTAGCACAAACGAATGCCATAGTTTTTGTTTCGAAATTCCAAGTTTTGAGGCTGCCGTTTCTCCAGCCCCGCCACTTTAAAACCCTTATAACTTCGTACCGGAAGTGGTACAAACGAAAATGTTTACGGTACATTCCGGCACAAACGTAGCACAAACGATTGCCATAGGTTTTGTTTCGAAATTCCAAGTTTGGAGGCTGCCGCTTCTCCAGCCCCCCCCACTTTAAAACCCTTATAACTTCGTACCGGAAGTGGTACAAACGAGAATGTTTACGGTACATTCCGGCACAAACGTAGCACAAACGATTGCCATAGGTTTTGTTTCGAAATTCCAAGTTTGGAGGCTGCCGTTTCTCCAGCCCCCCACTTTAAAACCCTTATAACTTCGTACCGGAAGTCGTACAAACGAATTATTTAGCGGTACATTCCGGCACAAACGTAGCACAAACGATTGCCATAGGTTTTGTTTCGAAATTCCAATTTTGAAGGCTGCCCTTTCTCCAGCCCCCCCACTTTAAAACCCTTATTTCTTCGTACCGGAAGTGGTACAAACGAAAATTTTTGCGGTACATTCCGGCACAAACGTAGCACAAACGATTGCCATAGGTTTTGTTTTGAAATTCCTAGGTGGGGGGGCTGCCGTTTCCCCAGCCCCCCCACTTTAAAGCCCTTATAACTTCGTACCGGAAGTGGTACAAACGAAAATGTTTACGGTACATTCCGGCACAAACGTAGCACAAACGATAGCCATAGGTTTCGTTTCGAAATTCCAAGGTGGGGGGGCTGCCGTTTCCCCAGCCCCCCCACTTTAAAACTATTACAAGTTCGTACCGGAAGTGGTACAAACGAAAATTTTTGCGGTACATTCCGGCACAAACGTAGCACAAACGATTTGCATAGGTTTTGTTTCGAAACTCCAAGGTGGGGGGGGGCTGGCGAAATGCACCTTGTCAGAGGGCAAAATCGTGCGGGATAAGAGGATTTCAGTCTGAAAAATTTGGGGAGAATATCCTCCCCGGGTTATTTTCATGGGGGTAAGAAATTAGTAAAAATATAGGATATACATTTTATAGCAGGATTAAAAATATGGTTTGGTATCCTATTTCTTTTTTGTTAATTATGTTCTTCAGTGTTCGAATTTTGCCCGTTCTCATGATATTTTCTGCTTTCAACGGACTTCCATGAATATTATACCAAATGTTCTTTACACTTATCAAGTTCGAAAGGTTTTATGTGTCTGTAAGAAACCGTTTCTGAAGATAATTCAGGTTCTAATTAATATTATTCACTAGGAAAGGGAAGTATTCCCCTCCTCTCAACATGGAAGCAGAGGGCAATTTCGCACTTTGGTCAGATCCAGCATCCGCCACCTCAGCCAGAACTTTCAACTACAACTTGTGTTTTCAAATTGAAGGTATGGTGGTGGTAGCTCGGTTTCTTGAGCTTGTAAAAATCTTCCCTGTCTTTGTTTTGTTTTCATCATTCCAGCCAGACATGAAAAAATATAGAGAATTCCTCAGTTTACAGCAAGGGGAATTTGGGACAAGACATTAAGGATGATATTCCTGAAAGCTCATGTATCACGATTGTTTCATTCAATAGACAGAGAACGCTTTTCTATGAAGGCTTTTCAACATGTTTTCTCACAAAGGGGATTTTCCTTTTGCAATCTATATCACAACTGGCAACTTCAGTCTTGGCCTTTCCCGCCATCGTTTGCATTTTCAAGACTCGAGACGAGTCAAAAAGGGTTCCGTCTCGTCTCGTGGCAACACTATACTAGATGGATCACCATCAATTTTGGCCGGGATCTAGAAGACCAAGAGTTAAAAATCGAGTTCTTTGATGGAGAACGTTGATCACTATAAAGCAAAAAATCGTCTCAAGAATACATTTCATTTGCACCCTCAACTCTCTACTAAAACCGGAAGTGATAGAAATTCACTACAACTTCCGGTTTGGATATTGATCTACATAGAGCAACAACGATAAGAAAGAAGTGATTTTTTCGAATCGATTTAGAATCCTAAGAATAAGTAATATCTTCTTTAAGTCTTCATTCAAATCGTAAGAAGCCAGAATCAACCACTTTTCCTGTTAACGTTGATCAGTATGAAGCGTAAACGGTAATAGTGAGAAGTGATTTTCTGCAATTAAATACGCACCTCAAGAATATATTCTATCTCCATCCTTAACTCTCTACTAAAACTGGAATTTGAAGATATCTACTGCAATTTCCGGTCCCAATGTTAATAAAATACCTTGCCATTCAAACCAAACTTTTTCATGTAAGATTTGAAGCTTTCCTGGCGGCGTATATGATAAAGTTCTTCTCGGGCAATCAGCCAAGTGAAAACTGGTGGATAGGCCAACGTTTCGAGAGCTGTCATTGTTCTCATCATCAGGGCAATTATGTAGAGATCAGCGGATATGAGTAATATATACTCTGGACTGTCGAAAATGCTGGTTCCTGTTTCTGTTTGTTAGGACAAACAGGACGCACCATTGAACAACGTTGCAGAGAACATGAAAATTACATTAGATTATTCCATCCAGAAAATTCAGGTTTAACTGAACACAATTTAACAGAAGGCCATAAAGTTTTATTTAAGGACACATCCATCATTACCAAGAGCACCAATTACTGGACCAGGATAGTAGCTGAATCTCTTGCCATAGTTCATGAACCGAACAACGTTAATAGAGACACTGGATTTCAACTCAGCCCCCTGTGGAACCCGGTCATCAGTACCACAGCCAATCAGTACCACGGACTACGGAACTTAGCCAGCCAATCACAGCTCCAGTTTTTCAGATTGAATCAGCCAATCAGGAACCAGCATTTTCAGCCAATCAGGAACCAGCATTTTAGCCAGTCCAGAGTATATATTACATCGGCTGATCTCTACATAATTGCCCTGATGATGAGAACGATGACAGCTCTCGAAACGTTGGCCTATCCACCAGTTTTCACCTGGCTGATTGCCCGAGAAGAACTTTATCAAACTTTTTCATGTTGTGTCTATATGAAAGTTCTACTTGCTAAAAATTTTAGAGCTACATCAATAGAATACCAACTTATCAAGGATTTTTAATTTTTAGGAGCTGACCAAGAAGTTTGTTTTACTACTGCTCCATTCTCAACAATGTACGGATGCACCATTTTGTTTAGACTTCGTTGTGGTATTCAATGTGTTTGTACTCCGAAAACAAATCAGGATGTTATTCTAAAGACCTTCACAAATAACAAGGTAAGAAAAAGAATGTTATATTTAGACTCATGTTTTACACTCATGAGCTATCTGTAGAGGACGTTTTATAGGAGCTATTGAATTCTAGTGAGAGAATGTATTTCGTAACACAAATTTGACGAGAGGATGGTGTTTACAGAGAACTGAATGGTGATTTTTTTTTAAAATAAAAGAAACAGTAATTTAGTATTCCCAATATACGAGAGCCGGGACTTTAATAGTGGCAACTATTTATTTGCAACTGATATAAATAGATACATGCTACAAAGCTTTACAGTTTTTCAACGTAATCACCAGCATTGTGTATAACTCGTTGCCAGCGACGTGAAAGTCGCTGGATACCTGTAGCAACATCTGTTCTGTTGATAGTTCTGATGGACCGGTCTACTGCCCTTATAATCTGTTGAATTGTTCTGAAACGAATACCATGAAGAAATTCCTTCATGTTAAGAATCAAGTCAAAGTCATAAGGGTAAAAGTCTGAGTAGTGGGGTGGATGGTACAGCATTTCCACCCCATGCATCGGAAAAATTAGTTGCACCTTGCGCTGTATACGTCCGGGCTTGTTCAGCAAAATAATGGGTGGGATCTGCAAAAAGTGTCGCCGTTTCTTTCTCAAGGCTGGTTACAAATTACGTTCCAGAAAGAAACAAAATTGCTGTGTATTAACGATCTGATGTGGAAGAATGGTATGTGTTAGGATTACACCATCCCTGTTGTACAGGAAAATTACTATAACTTTGACATTGCTGTGTTCTGGTGAACTTTGGATTTTCGTGGTGACCCATCATGACACCATTCGTTTCACTGCTGTTTCTATTGTGGTTCCTACGATTTGGCCCATGCTTCATTCAGCGTAATTGTATGACATAGGAAAACCTCTCCTTCCCCCTCGTAGCGTTCCAAGTGAGAACGAGAAGAGTCATATAGTAGCCATTTCTGCATTTTCATCAACTCTTGCGGAAACCATCGTGATGTAATGTTTCTCATACCGAAGTATTCCTTTAGAATGTGCAGAACAGTCGTATGCGCTAATCTTCTCTCTTAAGTTAGCTCACGAATAGTATGGCGTCGATCAGTGCCCAGTAACACGGTAACAGAATTCACGTCTTCTCCACTGACACGGGGATAATTAGCCCGTTGCATGTCTCCCACAATTTGGCATCCCTCCTTGAAGGCTCGTATCCACCTTGCCACTATTCTGTAAGGCAATACAGATTTCCCCCAAGCCTCTCGTGCTATACGACCTCTGGCACATTCAACTTTTATCTAACTCCGTTTCGAAAACATCATGACAACAATACCCTTGTCTTACATCACTCGCGTACACGTGTATGTATGTTTGTGTATGTAACAGACCGTCCTCTACCCGAGGCTCTCTTCTCGTCTACTGCCCTTGCTCGAGACGCCAGAAAGAAGAATCCATTTGCATGTGGTAGAGAGATATTACACTGTTTTACAAGGGTGTATTTCTAAAATGAAATTTTGTACTATGAAAGAAATGTGACATGGAAGTTCAAATGAGACATCCGATTTGATCCGTCAGGGATAGTTTACGAGTAATTCAAGCATTCATGTACTACATATATTTATATACACCTGTACATGCCAAACACAGTATATGGTGACAAAAGGGAATTTGGAAAGTAAGACCTTGCAACATTGACAGCTTTCATTTTTCAGAGGTTGGCGAAACTTGCCCGACAGTGCTTTGTTGTTGCAATGTGACGTTGGGAGTAGTTTGTGAGTTAAACTGTGAATCTGGTATTTTATAGGGCGTTAGTAATACTTACTGTATGTAAACTGAATGCTGTGAATTCATTTTGTTTGTGTTTAAGTGAAGTAAAAAAAATGCCTCGCACTCGTGGTTGTAAGTACGCAGCTAACAACTTCTGTTATGTTTGTGGCGAGTTCACCTTCGTGAGGAACAGGAAGAAAATCACATTCATCATCAAGAAAACATATAAGCAGTACTTTGGCGTGGGAGCTGGTGATTTTGATAAGTGGTCACCTAATATGTGTTGTGCTACATGTTATTGTAAATTAATTAAGTGGTGACAAGGAAAAAAATGTTTCATTATTTGCTGTACCGATGGTTTGGAGGGAACCAAGGGACCATTTGACAGACTGTTATTTCTGCTTAACCAAAATTCAGGAATTCACGAACAGCAAATCAAAGAAACATATTGTTTATCCTCATCTGACGTCAGCAAGACGACCTGTGGCACATTCTGAAGCTTTACCAGTTCCTTCAAGGCTCACAGATATAGAAGAGATGAGTGATAGTGAAGAAAGTAGCACTACAGAACTTACATCTTCTCCGAAAAAAGAAGGGATCCCCCGTATCAAGGCACGAGTACGCCCACGCCACGTGTATTACAGCAGGATGATTTAAATGATTTAGTGCGAGACTTAGGATTCAGTAAACAGAAAGCAGAATTGTTAGGCTCCAGGTTACAGGAATATAACCTTCTCCATGAAACAACCAACATAACCTTCAGGAACAGAGAACATCCTTTTGCGTCTTATTATGCTAGTGATAGTTCCGTGACACATTCTGCAATGATGTTCATGGATTAATGACAGCCTTTCACATAATATACGAACCAGGTGAATGGAGATTATTTTTGGGTGCTTCGAAGAATAGCTTAAAAGTATATAGCTGCATATCGGGAATAAACTGCCTTCAATCCCAGTTGCATATGCCACTTTTACCAAAGAGAATTATGAAATTTTCAGAAAGATATTGACCTTAATTAAGTACAGTGAACATAAGTGGAAGTTGTGTTGTGACTTCAAGGTAATAGCATTATTATTAGGGATGCAACAAGGTTACACGAAGTATGTATGCTTTTTGTGTGAATGGGATAGTCGGGAAAGAACTTCCCACTATGTGAAAAAGGAGTGGCCTAAACGCAATTGGACAGTTGGTGAAAAGAATGTGCAACGGGACAGTCTTGTAGATCCTAGAAATGTTCTTGTTCCACTCCTACATATAAAACTTGGACTTATTAAACAGCTTGTGAAGGCAATGGATTCCAATGGGCCAGCTTTTGCATATCTTGCTGACAAATTTCCTCGACTGTCAGCTGAAAAAATAAGAGAGGGTTTGTTTGTAGGTCCTCAGATACGAGAACTGCAGAAAGATAGAGGTTTTGAGGCATGTCTCACAGAGAAAGAAAAGCGCGCATGGATGAGTTTTACGAAAGTAACCCAAAACTTCCTTGGGAGAAGACGGGACCCTAAATTCAAGGAGATGGTGGATGAAATGCTTGCAGATTATCAGGATTTAGGGTTCAAAATGTCCTTGAAGGCGCATATCATGGACTCACTTCTGGATTACTTCCCCAGTAATTGCTGTGATATTTCCGATGAGCACGGAGAAAGATTTAATAAAGATATATCCACCATTGAAAAACGCTATGAAGGGAAGTGGAAGCCCATCATGCTGGCAGACTATTGCTGGTGTATCATTAGAGACAAGAGAGACACTCAGTACAAATGAAAAAAGTAAACCATTATGTACGGTCGACAGCTGTTTCGCATACCTACAATTCTATGTAATATATAGTGTCAATAATATATAGTAATGCTTTACAAACACAAACATTACGTTCTGATTATCCCTATCCCTATCCCTACCCCCAAAACTATCCCTGATGCATAAAACTAAAATCAGATTTTAATTCATGAATGAAAATCCTTTCAGAATCACTACTTTGTTACCCAGAAATAGAACTTTTTTTATTTTTTTATTTATTTTATTTTATTTTATTTTATTATTATTATTATTATTATTATTATTATTTT
Source organism: Thermobia domestica (assembly GCF_964235325.1). Taxonomy (NCBI): domain Eukaryota; kingdom Metazoa; phylum Arthropoda; class Insecta; order Zygentoma; family Lepismatidae; genus Thermobia; species Thermobia domestica. The sequence continues at coordinate 202,634,623 of NC_137462.1, read as the reverse complement.
TTTTGTAGAACAGTGTTATTTGATTCCGTTGCTCTAAAATAGTGTTGCCGCTATTAAAGTTCCAACACTCGTATTCCATATTCCCAAATTGAGATTTAGAGCTCAGATCTGTTCACGAGTTACAGTATACTAGGTATACAATCGCCGGCCATATCTTCGGGAAAATATTTCAGAATGGTTAGCAAGAATAGGATTGGCTGTATGCATGGATGGATACTAATGAGGATTTTTATCTTGTCCTTCATTAACAATGTTAGTTGAAGCTCTTTTTATCTCTACACGGAAGGCTAAGTTTAAACGATAAGAATTGTCATATTGCTAGTTCGCATATACTCACATACAAATGCGTTACTAGTTCGCATATACTCACTTGTAATTCAAAAGTACAAGATAATTTTAAAATCAAAATCAAAATTTCAAAATGATTTGAAAGTGTCATCGATTCCAAACGGAGAATCTTATCAACATAAATGAACGTGAACAGTGGTATAGTACGACAATTCAAAAATTTGAAGTAGACAATATTGTGATGCTAGTATCTTACGAACGATAAGCAGCCATTCGACAAGACAATGTCTTTACGGATAAACCAGAGTTTATTATACGACTTCTTGAATGGAAATCAGGTGTTGCAGTGCAAAAAGTTAAAAGAAAAAACTGGAAGAAAGAAAGCTTCGGATGATAGAGCTTTTTGATTGTGGTTTAAGAACTTCAAAGAAACTGGAAGTGTTGTTAACTTATCATATAATGGTAGATCTGCAGACGTTACCTGAATGAATACTTTGGTAAAAGATTAATATTGGTAGCACGAAACCCATTTCTTGGCTCGAAAGGTTTTCAGATTTATGGCATAAATCTGTGACAGGTAATCATGTTATAAGAAAGATGTATCTAAGAGACCTTTAAATGCTCATGATCTAATAAGGAGAGGAAAGCCAAATGGTTATTCAGGACATTGTCAGTGAAGGTCGTCAACACATAATTTTAAATTTCCGGAAACGGCTGCAAAAGTGTTTTTCGTGAATGAAATTATATTGTTATCGTAAAAAAAAATTAAGGTTTTAGTTCTGCTTTATTGTTATTTTATATTAATATGAATCTGATTTAGGAATCTACAACGATTTCACAGCCGGATAGACCTATAAGAAACACGGACCAGAACTGAAAATCCATCTTGAAATACAAGGTGATAACCTCTAATTTCCGAGAAACCTAAATTCTAATTTCCATCGCGATCTTCAAGATAGTCCCTCTTGGGCCTATAGGCTATACAACTAATCCAGTGATATTCCCATTGTTGGAAGCATGTTGGAAGTTCGCTGTTTGTAATGTGTTGCGATTCTCTTTGGATTTCTTCAATGGAGTTACAGCACTGCTCTTTCAGTTAGAATATTATTTTAGGAAAGAGAGAAACATCGTAAGAGGCTAACAAGGCAGTAGGTAAGTTCCCCATGAAAGTGTGTCGAACTAATTATAGCATTCGGTAGAGCTCACCGAGAACACATGGTTTTATTCCGTTCAAATCACCTGTTCGGATTTAGTTTTGACTATGAAAACCTTATTAACAGCATTACCACTGCACTTCTCTAATATTCTTGGTGCAGAGACACATTTTGTTTAAATTACTTTTAAACCAGTAGAACACAGTTTTCATTACTACAAAAATTTTGTCGAATAAGATAATTTAAGAATCTGAAATACCTGTAAATCAACTGTTTGTTTTCAAAAATAGTCTACATAATTTTAAGGAAATTACAAAAATAGTCTGCATAGTTTTAGATTCCTTAATTACATAACCGTCAGATGGATAGCAAGAAATTTAGTGTGAACAGCTAGAAGCTTCATTATGCGATGTTCGAAATATTTCTACAAAGTCAAATTTTCGATATTTGCAGGAAATGTTTGGAGATTTGCGGTTTCGAGATTTGTTCTTGCACCAGTAGTATTGCAGTTAAGAGGCCTCATCCCGGCGAAATTAAAATACCGCTAATTTTACAGTTATTATGTGATATCTTCAAATAGATAAAAGATAATTGAAATTTGGAACAAGAGCGCCCTAGACAATATTATTTTGCGTGAAGTACCGTTATCACAAGTCACTTAGTGGCTTTCCGTTTCCAGCCGTTTAGAAACGCGAAAATAAATTCCGATTTTCAAAATGGCTCGAAATTGAAAGCAGATAAGTGAGTCGTGATAACGGTATCCACTAGCGGATCCAGAAGGATCGTTTGGGTGGGGCGGTTCGCTTTGTCGAAGATGAGCGTAGCTTCAAGGTGGCCAGTATTTAATTTGCAAGAATGGGACGCATATGAATCCGGGGCTGGAAGGGGTTGTAAAAAAAGATTCCCAGATTCCACTTTGGGACCCGAATTTTTTTTTTTTGTAATGGGAGTATTTTTCTGTAGATTTAAATTAAATACGTACTTCCGTTTCGGAGACGTGACGGTGTCATGATTCACTTTACACATACCGCAACATATGAGGTGCACTGTCTGGCACAGTACTTGCACAAAAGAAAATACTGAATTGACGATATTATTCATTTTAACGAAAGAGTGTACAATTTGCTCTAATCATTTATATTTTGAGTAACTTGCGGGACAGCAGTTAGAAAAATTAATACAAAATTAATCTATCTCTATAATCTATCTATCTATAATCTATAATCTATCTCTTGTGTGGGGTCCACGAAACATAGTATAATTATAGTTATGCTTACAACAACAATAAAATTACCTAGGTATATTATACTAGCCTTCGTCTAGGTGAGGCTCGACCCAGATCCCCAATCTGGTCGACATACGGCCGTAGCAGATGTTCCTACGTGGTACTGTGGCACAATATTTCGCGTTCTTCCTTCTGCCTTTCATATAGAATTGGATTGAGCTAAGACTGTGTTACGAAATTCAAACGCCTCGTAAGGCATTTTAATGAACCAGCCCCATCTTTTTTCCTTCTCTTCTACGTTAAGTGAAAAAAAAAAACGTTCAAATAAATGTTGAATTATTTTAAATGAAAAATCAAACTACTAACTTTCATGTTTCTAACCGCAAGGGATCCCGAGATATGGCATCTTATAATAATAATAATAATAATAATAATAATAATAATAATAATAATAATAATAATAATAATAATAATAATAATAATAATAATAATAATAATAATAATTGGTCTAGGAATTAATTCGTGCGGTTGGTACGCACACATTGAAGCTGTAGTACAAACACAAAATACATAAATACCTTAAGAAAAATATTGTCCATCGCTAGCCACCACTTTCGCCCATCTGTCAGGCAATGTACGGATTCCGTGGCGAAAGAAGTCCTCATCCTTGGAAGCGATCCAGTCAGAGACCCATGTTTCGATATCTTCTGAAGAAGTAAACCGCTGTCCAATCAAATCGTTGTTCATGCAATCGAACAAGTAGTAGTCCGAAGGAGCAACGTCTGGTGAATACGGCGGGTGGGGTAAAACTTCCCATCCGACATTTTCTAAATAGGTTTTGACCGGTTTTGCGACATGTGGGCGAGCGTTATCATGTTGAACAATAAGTTTATCATGTCTGTTCTCCCATTCTGGTCGTGTTCTGGCCAGAGCTTGCTTCAAACGCATTAATTGTCGTCGATAACGTTCTCCATTCATAGTTTCACCCGGTTGCAGCAGCTCATAGTACACCACACCTTTCATATCCCACCATATGCACAGCATAACCTTTGCACAGTGAATATCTCGTTTTGGTTGTGATGGACCTGGTTCACCTGGTTTCACCCAGGCCTTTTTTCGTTTAGGGTTCTCGTAATGGATCCACTTCTCATCACCCATAATAATTCGATGCAGAAACCCCTTTCTGCTCTGTCGTTGAAGCAGCAATTCGCAAATGGTTTTTCGTCTTTCAACGTCTCTGTCTTTCAATTCATGTGGAACCCAATGTGACATCTTTTGAATCATTCCCATGGCTTTCAAGCGTTTGGAGACTGTTGTTTGATCAACGCCTAATGCTGCTGCAAGTTGTTCCTGCGTTTGACACGAATCCTGCTCGAGCAATGCTGTCAATTCTTCGTCTTGAAATTTTTTTGGCTGTCCAGCTCGCTCTTGGTCTGCCAAGCCGAAATCACCACTTCTAAACCGTGCAAACCACTTCTGATACGTTCGCTCAGCTAGAGCATGGTCACCATACACTTCCACCAAAATACGATGACTTTCAGTCGCAATTTTCTGCATGTTAAAGTAATGCAGCAGGACACCCCGCAAAAACACTTTATCAGGCACAAATTGCGCCATGTTCACTTAACTACAAACTGGTGTTGTTGACGCTTTAATCCACTGCACTATACTACGAACGATACGCGATGACAGGGGTTTGCAACACATGTGTGGATACACGGAACTGTGGGACGCTCCGTTCGTTGCGCCATCTCTTGTCCACCCGCACGAATTAATTCCTAGACCAAATAATAATAATAATACCCCTTTTCTTCCCTTCTAGGTAAAATATAAAAATACTGCTATACGTATTGAATTATTTTAAGTGGAAAGTCCATATACGAAATTTCATGTTTGTAACCTTCAAAGATTCTTAGATATTGATATTTTATTATAATATTTGCAATCGCCGCCACTTTTTCTTTCCATCTCTTTTTTCTCCGTTTTACTATAATATCAAAAAAAGTTGAAACGCGTGTCAAATTATTTTAAATGAGAAATCCAAATGCCAAATTTCAAGTCTCTAGTCATAACGGATTCGAAGAGATGGCCATCTTATTAAAGTAATTTCCACCCCATTCTCCCTTCCTTTCTTCGAATTAAAAAAAAAAAATCCTTCCTTAGTAATACCCTACGTAACAAATCTTATATACTGTCCTAATTTCAAGTTTCTAGCTTAAGTGGTTTGGCCTGTACGAAGTTACTCAGGATTTCGTCTTTTACGTATGAATTACAATAAAAAACTTGTGTTATTTCTCAAGAAAATATGAAATGCCATTTGAAGTCATAATAAATCCCTGGTCCCTTCCTAATGTTTCCGTGTTAAACCCCAAAAGTCACGGCTCTCTTTGTTGATCTAGCAGCTAGCGAACGTACGTTTGATCTTTGATGCAAGGGGTTCTGTGGTTTGATTCCCGGTGAGTGAGCATCGAACGCACTACAGTGGTTCAGATCCAACTTTAAACTCGTCCTCGTTCTGTAAAGCATCGCTTTCGGTAAACGACGTAAATACATATTAATCAATCAACCAACTGAAAAGTCTCAGTTTCAGAGAGCTTTCCGGTAAGGAGCGCTGAAGATTCTATATTTCTCTTTATTCAAGGTAAAGGTACTTGAAGTTTCAGGACCCGAATTCCATTCCCATATCCTTTTTCTAGGACACAATTTTAAAATATATGTTTTTAGTTCAAAGAGTGAGCCGTCTTACCCTCCTTCTTATAGCTGTTCGTCCAACGAATGAATCACATTCTCGCTCCTTTGGGGCTTATGGTGACCGCCCCAAGGAACTTAGGAGAAACGTATTCACAATTCAAATATGTCTGTATTAAGTACTATTAAGTACCACACATTTTGATTAGACTCTGCTACGCTTGTCACACATATTGGTTCGGTCGGGAAAAAGACCATGTTAGTATTTCCCAATGATAAATGCTGAAAGTTCAAAAAACCCTTTGGAGGGGGCGGTTGCCCCCTCCGCCCTCCCCGTGGATCCGCCAGTGACGGTATCTCATGTAAAATGATATTGTCTAGGGCGCTCTTGTTCCACATTTCGATTATCTTTTATCTGTTTGAAGATATCACATAATTACTGTAAAATTAGCGGTATTTTAATTTCGCCGGGATGAAGCCTCTTAATAAGTTTCATATCTAAAATCAAATCCGAAGTGAACAGCATATGCAAGGGCGCCCATGTTGTTTCCAAGGGGGGGACAAGTATAAGCGATGTTTCAAATATAGTTTCAAATATAGTTTCAAATTTTGCTGTAACTAATGTAAAAATTCTATTGGGTTTTCAATATTCCCAAATACAATTTCCTCTTAGGGGGGCGAGCGCCCCATCTTGCCCTTGGCCATATATCCTGTCACAAATGCGGAAAATTTTCAGAACGATTTTCTCAAAAAGCCAAACAAGATAAGTTTTTCTTTCACAAGGTAGTGTACAGCCCCATGAGTTGTATCAAATGCACTAATTAGTTTGACTCACCGTCATGGAGAACTCACTGACCTTGTAGGTTGGTAGGCAAGGTAGATGAGGAACAATGGGTTCGTTCTTAATCGTCGTTCAAAAGACAGGGAACACGACTTCCCCTCGATTTCTCTCATGTTCAGTTAATCCACTAGAATAAATTTATGTGTCCAGTATGACGCTCCAATTCAATTGCAAACACAATGATTCAGGGCCGTCGCGTGGGCGGGGCGGCCGGGACTATCGCTTGGGCGCCGCGATCAGAGGGAGCGCCGGGACGACAAATCAACAAAATTCAACGAATTCAGATTATGTTTGAAAATGGATTTTTAAAAAATAATGTTAAATGAGATATTTTAATAATAATCAGACCAGGGCTAAGTAAAAGTTATTTATTTATTTCATAAGGACAACACAACCGACTTCATGCCCAGTTATAGTTTCATGAAGACAATTATCTATCATACACTATTATACAAACACAAATATACGTTGTTAAATTATGCAAAAGTTTGGGATCGATATATACGTCGTGGTTCGGAGTGACTTTTATTTCTCATATATCCCCCTTTCCTCAATCTTAGTTTCCAGTTACGCTACGACGATAATGATCACTTCCCATGCCTACAATTTCAACTTGCGGTGACTGGAAACACAGCAGAAGAAAATGATGGCAACGTAAGATGTCTGTTAAGCTACACATATAAAAGAGTTAAATATTAAACATACAACAAATGACAAACTTGCTTTTCGGTAGAAAGAATGTAATATTACTGTATCAACACAAGTATTACATGCATTTACGTTTCAAATACATTCACAATTAACAATTCAGTATTAATAACACGACGGTGTGGTGGCTTGAATAGTAGGTAACTCACGTGTTTCTTCGGCTAGCCTAACGGGTTGCTCCTTCGATGTCCTGTATCCGAATATATCCGCTGTTTCCGAAGTTGAAGTCCTAAGTTTGAGTCCCAACTGCTACTTCCTCGATAAGAGTTCCACTTGGCGTTATAAGTATGCGTCCCGTTCCATGGAGTTGTTATCGACGCACTATCAGGCAAGTTCACTTATGTAAAGATTACTGTGAGAAAACATGGACTGTTGCTTTGTATATAGAAAAACTTCATCACTTCTAACTTATCACTAGTCGTATTAACAAAACGTTTATGTGCGTGCAACCATCTAGTAGTATTATAATTATAGGCAGCCTGGACGCTGCTCTTGAAGAAGAAAGGCGCGTTATGCGCGAACAAACGTCGACAAGTTTCTCGTCGATTAGACGCAGAGCAACTGCCTGCTTTGTTCAGTTTGCTATTGTGTATATGTTCTCGGGGCTGGAGCGCCCCGGTGATGACGTATGATAACAAGTTCACACTCTTTGGCTGAAGAAGTGCGGACATTTTAAATAATCAAATCAACGATGGGCGACGACAACGAGTAGAATGTTCTTGCAACTTTCCCGTTGTTCCGGACTCAGAGAGCGTTCACAAAGGAAATCATTGTCTCTGCAACGTATGTCCATATATGGTCACAAAATCTTACCCTGGCTTACCAACACAGACGAAGAGACATACCAGAGCGATGAGATAAGAGTTTCTAAAACATTTGGAACTATACGAGGGTTGGTTAATAAAGTTCAGAATAAATCTATTCTTCGTATATTTCTTTTAAATCCCAAAAAATGAGCTATAGGACGGTGACAACCTATTGGGGCCTGAACAGTGTCCGAGCGAATTGATTCAATTTGTGAAGAGAACCCTGGCCGTTGAAGGGTTAATGGTCCATACCAAAATGTCACTTGAGGGTTATTATGTTTTGGAACATCCTATATATGAATCGACTGTCACTGAGAATTCACCATAAAGGTTCGGTATATCGGGACTGCACTGTATATAACAAACTCCACTAGTTCACCGAAGTGTTACTAGAAAATCACTATATTGTGGAACACACTGTATGTGAATCGAAGATCATTGGGGACTCACTATGAAAATTCGGTGTATTGGGACTGCACTGTATATATTACACTTCACTTTGTAACTGTGAGGTTGTTCACCCTGTATGACAACAAGCCACCTTTATTAAAGCCACCTATTATGTTCATAAAGCCACCTTTTATTGATATAAAGCCACCTTTAAGTCCAAATTAAGCCACTTTTAAGCCACCGTTAGTAAATTGTTTATTATTGATTTATTTATATTTTCAGTTTATAGTTCCTTTTACTTGTTTACTTATTTTTTCAAATATCGGTTTCTCACCATAATTAAATGTACTCTGATTTACTTTTCAATCATTTTTCACTAAACACATGATATATTCAAACATGTTAAGCCAAATAAATGTACAAGTGAACATTAATATAGATAATACTTAACTACTAAATAATAATAAAATGTGTATACCGACTTCGGAAGTGTAGCTTAACGAAATAAACGATAATATCGGAATTTCTAATATGTAATTTGTGTAGTGTATTGTGTGTATATATGCACCCTTTTTAGATCAAACTTAATTAATACTTAAATTTTCTAAAATAACATCAAAATGATTATATCAACTAATATATATTCGTACATATAAAATATTAATAATCCCAAAAGAAATTTCAGAACAAGAATTCACAAAATAGCTATAATGTAAGTCACATACTAATTATTCAAAATACTATATTTCAACTTATTAAATATCGAAATACTAAAAAGAATTTAAAATCAAATATACTATCAAGTTTTAATAATCATTTTGCTCAAACAACAAACAAAAGATTCATTGATTTGTTTCAAATAAATTTAGAATCACATGTCAACTCACTTTTTTTTTTTAATTATCAGCATTACTCACAGCAAACGTAAACTTCCATTGTATTTATGTATTAGTTGCAACAAGTATGTAGGCATCGTCATTAGTGCACGGATCTTTTATATCATTAGCGAACGTACGATCATTGGCTGCCACAGTTATGACTTTACTCTCATTTTCAACAAGCATCTTATTGGCAATGGCAAAATGCAACTATTCTACGGGCATTAATCGCAAACACATATCACATAACAAGAGGGATTTACAATCCATCTCTAAACACATTAAACACTTAGAAAAGACATTCCCTACTCATCTAGGAGCAAACTAGGTATTCAGGAAGTAACAAGGAGTATCCATCTTCAAACGTGAACCGCCCTCTAATGGCCTTTGGTTTCACGTTAACATACACATACATCATAACAATAAATTCATACAAGGATGCCGCTCTATACAGCCCTTGGCATCTCGAAAATAGCCCTAACTCATTTATAATGCTCAATTGCCATTTGATTGAACTCAAACGTATACAGCTCAAAATCCTTCACACGCAATCATTTTGTTCGCTTGATGACCATTATAAATATCAACGTGACTAACAGATTTAAACTTAATTGCCTCAACATACTATAAGTAATGGAATCTATTAGTTACTATTAAATTGTACAATAAACCAATATATTTCCATTATTTCTTTCCAAATTTCCAAATTCAATTTAAATTTCGTTACATATTATTATTATTATGTGAGTTTATTGACAAGTGCCGACTCGAAACGACACTTTCTCTCCTTGCAAACTTTTGAACATAAAAATAATCGGTTAAACAACACAATAATTCGTTGATTATGATCATTCTATTCCAATAAACTATGTAGCGAAAGCTTCAACTAACACTTTCCTCATATTGACATAGATAAAAACTCTAATAAAGTGAATTAAACCAATTTTTTTTCACCTGTATGAATTATTTAACACAAAACAAAACTAACGATTAGGTATTCTCTCCTTTATGTGAGTCGTTGAGCAATAGATAAACTTGCAAAATTACGAACTTTTTTTAAATATGCTTACTACATAAAAACTACTTCTTCATTTTGGAATATATATATATCTTTCGAAGTAATAATTAAGATATACGAACGTAATATGTAAACGATGATCTAGACCTACAGAAGGTATTGAGAAAAAAAGTATGAAAAGGACAAGAAGAATACCCTGGGGGGGAGACATTCGATACTACAGCCCTGCATCTAGATCATCATCACAAAATCCAAATTCTAATTGTATTTTCTTCACTAAATGCGAAATCTATTCATAAAACTGGTAAAATTCAAAATTAAGTAAAACTGACATATGTACTATCTAACATTCCTACGTATTATATCATTACATGCAAAATAGTTAAACTGTTTATCTATACACTTACGTTACATAACATAATTAAAATCTTTTAAACATTTCAATATATAAATGAGTCAAACGGCGGTTAAGCCTTTCGAAGTGCCATCCTGCGTGCCATTGATTGACAAAGCAGGTCGTAAGTCATAAATTAAACAAAAATATAGGTTAATGAGTTGATCCCGAAGATCAATGAGCGCTGATTTACTATTTTCCTCATAGCTAAAGTGTGCGGGGTCGCTGAACTCCCCGAGGATTTGAATAAATCGCTTTTGCACGAAATCCTAGTCCCTCCCAGCTGAATGCTTCAAGCATTACAGCTATGTCATAATCGGGTAAATTGTTCCAACCCCAATTGGACTGTCAGTATCTAGACCTAAAGAAGGTATTGAGAAAAAAAAGTATGAAAAGGACAAGAAGAATACCATGGGGGGGAGACATTCGATACTACAGCCCTGCATCTAGATCATCATCACTCAGAACTATAAATTATTTTAGGCCCGCTCATACCCACAAAATTAGTAGGTTTAGAAAATATTCTTTTAAAGAGCGCTAGCCGATACGAAATGTGCGGCCTTCTGGCAAAATGCACGTATCAACTCCGGGTATATCGTCACAGTCGAGATTAAAGTCACAATCGAGTAAATCATCCACCAATCTGACACCACAGTTACCTACAACCTGAAATGACAATTTTCAGTAGACTGACAGAATTATAAATGCGTAAGGAAACGCTAATCGGCTTTTGAGCACGAGCGTATCATGCTTAACTTTCTTTCTTTCTTTTGAATGAGTAATGAAAAATAAATAACAGAGTGGTAATGACCTCAACGAGACAAGAAAGTAAGGTCAATACTACGAGTCCGACCATGATAATCAGTGGGTTGAAAATTATACAATGTTCAATTAAGAACCAACAGACTCCTCTCATACAAGAAAGATTGAAGAGAAATGAAATTAGAAAATTTTCAAATCCTGAATTAATTGTTACGTTAGACAAATATCATCTAAAATTAGAATGTCATATCCGTGATTTAACTAATTCTATTTTAAACAATTATTATTTACATTTTCATTTCCGAAAATAAATTCATTTTAAAATTTTGAACACCATTTATCGACTTTTTATGCAAAACTAAACCAATGATGTTAATGAATCCAAAATTAATGATAAATTTAATTATCAAATTTTCATGATAGTTATGACACGCTATTGTTTTATGTACTGTTCATTTTATAACTCAAATTTATCATAGGTAATTATTACCTAACTAAAACAAATACACTATATTCGTCGATACTAAATTGTATCGGTTGTTATTGGTAGTACAATTTTCACGAAATATTATAATAAAGCTTACAATTTAGATAATAACAGCGTTTTGTATTTTCCAATGGTATTTCATGCACTTCTTATTATTTTATTTCGTGAGAACAGCACTACAGGAAGGAAAGAAGAGAACAAAGTTATTTACTAAAATCCCAAATAAATGCAATTTATTATCTCTTTTACGTCAATTAAGGATAACTGTCTGATAAAAATATGAAATTTTAAGCGTCAATTAAATGCCTTTTCTTTTTCTTAAATATATATATATATATATATATATATATATATATATATATATATATATATATATATATATATATATATATATATATATATATATATATTAAACGTCACAAGCCAAAATGGAATTTTGAAGTGTGTGTATACAATTGCCAAATCACACACTAGCTGAGGCCCAATCGGACGCTACCCCGATTTCGTCACTTTAATTTTGAAAGTAGTGACGCCTCTAAGGGTTGAATCATAGTTTTCAACCTTTTGCCTCTTCTTAACTTGTAGAACAGTTTTTATAATTAAATTCAACTAAATTCGAATTTCATTAACGTCGTAACAAACACCCACTGACTTTGCATAACAAACACTATACGTGAATAAATTCGTAAACAGATTTCTTAAGTTACATTCAGGTTTCAATTACTTTCAAAACCATACTAAGTATTATTTAAGTTTCAATATTTCGACGCCTAATCAATCTTATATTACAAAACTCATTATGCTTTTGCACATACTTAATGACAAAGTCGGATGAAAAGATTCATTAACTGAAGAACACATATTTTTTTTCAAAATCCAAATTTCATAATTAATTGTAATATTCATCAGTATTTCTTTAATTGAATTTCCAAATATCTCTAATTGCCTAACATTTCTCTAAATGCCTACTGGTATGGGGACAGCTAAATGTTTATATAAACATAAAGGTGAATAAATAAAAACTCAAAAGAAAATGGAATGGTAAAATTTTATTAATGACGTTTGGTTCCCAAGACTGGAAGTATCTGAAAAGAAATAAAACATTCAAAACATAAGCATCCTAACAAGAATTTGATACAGAAATTCCGTATCCAAAACGGGATAACCATAGTTTTTTCAAAAGTGGAAGGGCATTATTAAGATTTCAAAGTCCGAAATCGCGACCTAAGTTGATTACCTATTTAAAATTTCCAATGCTGTCCTTCCTCTGCTTTCCACATTCCTCTTCTATCTCCCAAAACTGTAAAGAAACAATAAAACATGACATTTCAATGAACGTACCTGATTATAAATGGATACTGGTGGTTCCTCTGGACGGGCGCGTCGGTGACGGTATGCACACACTTGAAGCTGAAAAGCAAATTCCTAACTTTCGAGATTCAGTGGGGAATAATTAAAATAAAAAAATAACAATCTTTATGTTTCTATTGATGTCTCTAAAAGAAGAAAGGTACAACTTCTTACTTTTAAATCCCACTTACTCCTTCTACTTTTTTTAAGTACCATAATTGAAGTCCGCTGGAGTAATTAGGCATAATCACCTTAAGACATTCACTGGTCCACTCTGGTGAACGCATGCAGTAATCAGTGAGGTACAAATCACGTGTTTTATACAGGAAATAATTTATCTTATGCATATTTTCCAATCGTACAGAACGTTGTTTAAGCTGTGTTTCATTACTGTCTTCACTCATTGGTTCTTGATGGTTATGAATTTCACACTCAGGTTGCAACAGAGGTAACGGATCATCGATTGTTTCAAGTCGATGGGGAAGGTTCTGCAATTTACCAATTTCATCTTCAGGCAAGTGCTTCTTGGCCAACAATAACCAAGTATTGTACGTTTGCGGTGTAGGCGTCCAAATCTTGACCCTATCCATAGATTGATATCCTATACTTTCACCACTCAAAGGGTCCCGTAACTCAACTGCCCTGTCATTACTTGACACACTGGTACATATATATGGTCCACGGAAAAGTTCAAAGAATTTTGCGATTTGTTTCTTTATAAGGCTGCTCACGTTATGCTCCCGCACAAATACAAAATCTCCAACGCGCACTAGACGTCTGTGTGTTTGTGTTTCATTCCATCTTTTATTCCTCTTTTTGATTTTTTCAGTTCGTTTCATATTAGCCAAAACTAATTTATTGCTCCAATTTATCCCGTCCTCGTCAGACACGTCTTCCTTAACATTAATACCAAAATGCAAAAATATTGGACGTGAAGAGTCAATGTTTAGGTGTAAACTAGCTGATGAAACTCCTAGATTTTGTGAAATAGAGTAATTATACAAAAGTACAGCCTGTGTCAAATTCTCAGCCCACTCCGTATGTGACTGTGAACATAAAGTTCTTAATGTTTGAACCAGTTCTTTATTCACTCTCTCTACCAAAGAACTTTGAGCATGATAGACAGTACAATACTTGATGACCACATTGTATTTTTTCATGGCTTGAACGAAACATTTAGAATGAAAGACTGGCGCATTATCTGAAAGAATAAAACGAGGCAGTCCAAGCATAGGAAAATAATATTCTTCAAAACACCTAACAATTGCTTTGGCTGTGGAACTTCTCAACGTGAATGCAGTACAATATCGTGTATACAAATCCATAATGACAAGAGCAAAACGCTTCTGTGATTTTCCAATAGGGTATGCTCCTAACATATCAATGGAGATACAATCTCGCGGTCTTCGTGATGGAATGGTACTTAACAACTTGGCTGGTGGATGTTGATCCGGTTTCATTCGAGCACACGTAATGCAATCTCTCACGAAGTTTTTGACCGAAGTTCTTAATCCTTTCCAATGAAATGCTTTGGAAATGAATGCGATGGTCCTGTCGGTGCCTGGATGGCCTACATCAGAATGGTACGCGGTAAGTATGTTGTGTACCAAAACTGGCGGTATACAAATTTTCCATTTATTAGGATGATGGAAGTCTCGAATGAGCAAAATATCATTTTCTAACTTATAGTTTTGTTTCCATGATCTACTCTTTCGAAATTCAATTTCGTCCACCGCTCCTTCTAAAACACGTATGACGTTTGTATAGTCTGAGCATTCTCTTTGAAGATCCGCTAATCGCTGAGGAGAAATATTAAGAACTTCATCTTGTAATACTTGGAACGAATGCACCTTAAGCAATCTGTGTTCATGCGATGGGAATAGTCTGCTGAGGGCATCACAAAATTTATTAGTCTCTCCCTTTACAAATTCTATGTCATGTTGGAATTCGCTGATTTCTGCACTCCAGCGCGATAGCCTATTGTTCCAAGATTTTACACGTTTAAGGAATAAAAGAGCATGGTGGTCAGTGACAATAATAATTCGTCTTCCTAACAACATGAGTCTCCATTTTCTCAAAGCATATATGACTGCAAGGCATTCAAGTTCCGAAATTGAGTACCGACGTTCGCATGGGGTCAAGGTACGGCTAATACACTGAATAATTCGTGGTTTACCATCTTGTTCTTGCCATAATTTACACCCTAATCCGACGGTCGAAGCATCTACCTGGACATAAAAAGGTTTTGTAAAGTCAGGATGTGACAGCAAAATATTTGCGCAAATGTCATCTTTAATTTGATTAAAAGCTCTCTCACATTCTTCAGTCCACTGCCATTTTTTACCCTTCTTTTCCAATGCATACAACGGAACAGCTTTTGTAGCGTAATCTGGTATGAAATTTTGACACCAATTAAATAATCCTAACGCAGATTGTAAACTTTTAATGTTTGTGGGTACTGGCAATTCCCTGACTGCTTTTATGGTCCTTTCGTCTTTCTTTATTCCTTCGGGACTGATGATGTACCCCAAAAATGATACTTCTGGTGCGCAAAACAAGCACTTATCGATGTTCAGCGTTATATTATACTGTTTGAACTTGGCAAAAATCTGATCTAACAACTGTAAATGATTCTGGAAACTGTCATTTGTGATCAAATTATCATCTATGTACCGAATGATCTTGCTGTGTAACTCCGGGCCTAATACACGAGACATCATAGCGTTTAAAGCTTGCCCACCATTCCTATACCCAGAAGGTACTCGCTGATATTGATAGCACTGTCCCTCAAAATTGAATGCTGTGTATGATTGAGACTTGGGGTGCAGAGGACAATGGTGGTACGATGAATTTAGATCCAAGACGCTAGTAAAAGGTTTACCCTGTAATTTGGCTAACAAATCTTCTATTCGTTCTGGTTTGACTTGCCTTAAAACTGAATGTTCATTAACAGCTCTCAAATCAATGCAAAGCCTCTGTTTATTGTTCTTTTTCGGGACGACTAGAATGGGGTTGCTGTGAATAGATTGACTATTAGTGATTATTCCCAGTTGCAACAACTTTTTAATCTCTCCTCGTACAAACGGTAAATGCTTGTATGCAATGGGATACTGTTTACGAACCAAGGGTTCATTAGTGTCAATCTCCATTTCATATTGAAAACCTTTACATTTGCCGGGATAATTCGTGAAGATTTCTCTATATCGAAGCAATAAGTCCAAAAGTTGTTCCTTTTGATGGGGGCCTAATGTACTAGCACGATCAACAGCAGTTTTCAATTGTTGTGATGTTGCTACCCGTTTAAGAATAGTTTCTTCCTGACCACAACTAATATTATTTACACAGGGTTGTCTTACACTGACGTCTTCTTCGTCAGCTGATCCAACACAAGACACGCTGTCATCGTCACGGCCTGGTGATTCAATGGGCAGGAGGGAGACAACCACTCTGATGTTATCATATTCTAATGAAATGTTGACTTGACTAAGATTAATAATACTTTGCAATTGTTCTAATGCATTCAGACCCATTATAAATTTCTCATTAAGATCTGCCACAACAAAAACTTCCAAAGTAAATGTAAGTGAATCTATTTCGACTGGTATAACGGTCCTACCCTTGCACTTTTTCTTAAACTTTCCACTATAATCTACAATAAGAACATCATCAGCTGGTTGTAATTTAGGAAATGAAATTTCTTTTGTAATTTCTTTCCACAGATCATAGGAGGCTAGCGAAGTCTCTGCTCCCGTATTACACAGTGTTTTTACTTCGATTCCATTCACGCGTGTATTAATGTAAGCAGAATATTGCCTACCATACGCTTTGACTATCTTTTCTTCAAATTTATCGTCTTCGGTGTCGCTCCTAGCATCCTGATCTAAATCTGAATCAGATTCGAATGTGAAATTTCGAACACGGAATACATTGTTGGGGATTTGATTAGTGGTTGTTTCGACGGATGTCCCCCCTTGAAACCCGTCTTCATTCAGTTTTCCGATTCTTCGCGTGACTGGTCATGGGTTCGATTCTGGTTTGACCCATTATTATTTTGGGCCCTCCAATTGTGTCTATAATTTCCCCGTCCTCTATTATTCCCTCGACGTTGTCCTGGTCTACGGTTATTATTACCACGCCAATTATTGTCCCTTTCACTACGGAGTCCTTCGGTTCGATTCTGTTCATTGTTCATACGTGCATTTTCAGCGTCCTGATTATTCGTATTACGAGGGTTTTGTCGAGTACCATCTCCCTGATTGTTTCGCCTGTTATTCTTTTGTTGACCATTAGATGAATTATTGGCTGTTCGGGCTTGTTGCACACGAAATGTGCGATTATCTTTATAATTATTACTATTATACGTATTGTAATTTCTCTTCATGTTACCATTTTCGGCAAGTCGTAATGATTCAATTCTGGCAATACTTGCTAAGAACTGTTGAAAAGAAGTACACGGATGTAACGTCAGTTCTTCGCGATACCTCCGCGGCAAAGTATCAATAATGCTTGCAATGATCTTCGCAGGTGAACTTTCCGGGTTCAAATCTCTCAATTGCTGGTACTGTTTGGTAGCAAAACTGCGAACACATTGTCGTGGGTCTTGGGATCAAATCTTTTGCTTCTACACGAAGCAATTTGGCTAGCGACAATGGTGTCTGAATCAAATGTATCTATTAGTGCCCTTTCGAACTGACTAAAAGTTTCGAATTCTCGCGGATAATTAGTGACCCATTCTTTAGCAACTTGTTCGACAAGACAGGGGATAAGATGAACTAAATCATCTTCATATATACCTACAACTCGAGCTTTTTCTTTCAAATCCTGAATATATGAACGCGCAGTTGTGCCGTCCGGAAGTCCTGTATATTTTGGTAAATACTGTAAATCTCTAACTTGAATGACGCGTTTTGGCTTAGAAACTCTACGTGAGTAGACTTGTTTAATACTACTATCAGATCCATCAGATTCGAATCCCTCACTTTGATAGTCTGAGTCGTGGTACTCATGATTAGATTGACTTTCCTTACGTGGAGACCTACGTGTATCAGTATGTAGTTGTTGTAATTTGTTTTCAATATGCTCTTGTCGTGCTAACAATTCACGGTTTACTTTTTCTAACCTATGCATTTCACGCGTAAAGTCGCGATCATGTTCGGATTTTACAATGACAGCGGGCTGTTTTTCAAAATGCACGATTATCATTTCAACAGTGGCTTTATGATGTTCTCAAAAACTTTCTAAGGTCTGTTCGATCCCATCTGATCGCTCACTATTCAATTTCAAAATTTGCCGGTGCGCATGCACTTCTTCACCTATCTCACTTGTTTTTTCCGCGAGTTCTTTAACATACCCGTTCAATTCATGTATGGTGCTTTCATGTTTGTTTACACGAAAATTAATAACCTCACATTTCCCATTCATAAGTACCTGACATTTTTCTATTTCCTCCACTTGATCTTTTACCCCTTGCACTTCTTCTTTCAGAACATTAATATCGCATTGTTGTTTTTCGGTAGCTTGCCTACACTCAATCTGTACCATTTGAACAACTTCTCGTAACTCATTAATATTTTTCTTATGTTCCGCGTTATCCGTCTCGACGCGTTTGGTTAAGTTAGCTAATGTAACGCGAACCTCTGTAATAGAGTTGTTGATGGTTGTAATATCGGTACTCAATTGGTCGAATTTGCAATCAAATTTATTTTCTAGCTCTAACTTATTGTTCGTGCACTCGTTTGCCAATTCCTTTATTGACTGTTTGCATTAATTTCTTAATTCGTCTATTCGCTCGTTATTACTATCAATTTTATGTTCTAAACGCTCACTATTATTTTCTAATTTTTGCTCTAATTTCTCAGACTGTGTGTCTAATTTTTGCTCTAATTTCTCAGACTGTTTCTCTAATTGTTCTGTTAACATTGCCTGCAATTGTTCTAAAATATTCGCTTCCATATTTACTTAAATTACAAGTAACTAAGTCACAACATAAACCATGCACAAAAATAAACACTTGAATTCGATAACAGTATATAAACAAACACTTTTCTGAAACTATTTCATCATTTCAATTACACAAAATTGTTATTTTGTTTTAAAATTTCATTTTGCAAAGTGTTTCGATAGACAGTTAACATACACAAACAAATTATTATTCATTCATTACTCTCTAAGGTGCATATACTACTATGAGTGTGTGTGTGTGGTTATGATCAGCTGTTCAATGCTTTCGTTTATACGTACTCTAAAAGTTGACGGAAGAAAAGTTCGCGAACAAATAAAATGTTTTAATTTCTCACGAAACAAATTACACTAAAGATATTTCTCTGATAACTAGCTTTACTTTCTGTTTTTAAACACTACCTATTATTTTCTTTCCTTTTCCTCTTTTCTTTTCACGAGTTAAAACAATCTACGTATGATTCTGCACCAAGTTTGCTACCTGTGACTACGTGATTCAAGTTCTTACTGTTGTCATATTTTAAGAAATGAACGTTAAAATAATTAAATGCTATTTTATCCCGAAGATTAAAGTAGGTCCTGTCACGGTCGCCATTTCGGGTGGGATCGATATATACGTCCTGGTTCAGAGTGACTTTTATTTCTCATATATCCTCCTTTCCTCAATCTTAGTTTCCAGTTACGCTACGACGATAATGATCACTTCCCATGCCTACAATTTCAACTTGCGGTGACTGGAAACACAGCAGAAGAAAATGATGGCAACGTAAGATGTCTGTTAAGCTACACATATAAAAGAGTTAAATATTAAACATACAACAAATGACAAACTTGCTTTTCGGTAGAAAGAATGTAATATTACTGTATCAACACAAGTATTACATGCATTTACGTTTCAAATACATTCACAATTAACAATTCAGTATTAATAACACGACGGTGTGGTGGCTTAAATAGTAGGTAACTCATGTGTTTCTTCGGCTAGCCTAACGGGTTGCTCCTTCGATGTCCTGTATCCGAATATATCCGCTGTTTCCGAAGTTGAAGTCCTAAGTTTGAGTCCTAACTGCTACTTCCTCGATAAGAGTTCCGATTGGCGTTATAAGTATGGGTCCTGTTCCATGGAGTTGTTATCGACGCACTATCAGGCAAGTTCACTTATGTAAAGATTACTGTGAGAAAACATGGACTGTTGCTTTGTATATAGAAAAACTTCATCACTTCTAACTTATCACTAGTCGTATTAACAAAACGTTTATGTGCGTGCAACCATCTAGTAGTATTATAATTATAGGCAGCCTGGACGCTGCTCTTGAAGAAAAAAGGCGCGTTATGCGCGAACAAACGTCGACAAGTTTCTCGTCGATTAGACGCAGAGCAACTGCCTGCTTTGTTCAGTTTGCTATTGTGTATATGTTCTCGGGGCTGGAGCGCCCCGGTGATGACGTATGATAACAAGTTCACATTCTTTGGCTGAAGAAGTGCGGACATTTTAAATAATCAAATCAACGATGGGCGACGACAACGAGTAGAATGTTCTTGCAACTTTCCCGTTGTTCCGGACTCAGAGAGCGTTCACAAAGGAAATCATTGTCTCTGCAACGTATGTCCATATATGGTCACAAAATCTTACCCTGGCTTACCAACACAGACGAAGAGACATACCAGAGCGATGAGATAAGAGTTTCTAGAACATTTGGAACTATACGAGGGTTGGTTAATAAAGTTCAGATTAAATCTATTCTTCCTATATTTCTTTTAAATCCCAAAAAAATGAGCTATAGGACGGTGACAAGTTATTGTCAGACAATTGTTTTGAACTTGTTTTCGGACATACGAGTACTAAATACATCTGCTACATCTAATTATTTCGTTATATGAAGCATACATTCTCCACAGGGGAGACTTATGTAAAATGTTAGTTCCTGCTTTTCTACAATAAAATGTTACAGTGTTTGCTGTTCTAGTCTTACCTGTTGGGACACGTAATAACACTTGTGAAACTAATTGCAGACAGTCAATTTTACCGTTTAATAATTTATGTAAGAACAAGAGATCAAACACCCATCTCCTTTTTTCTAATGTTTGAAAACTAAAATTCGTTACTATGTCTTCGTAGGGGACATACTTTAGCTAGAAACCGGTTTTCTTGTATGCACGCATTTAAAAAAAATTAAACTGTATATTTTCTATTGTATCAGAGTATTTAGTGACATTTAGTATCCAAACAGTACAACAGTATTGTGATTTTGACTTCACTTACAAAAATTATAACCTATATAAATGTAGATTTTTTGTAGAAATCCTGCCCTATCCTATAAATTAAACCTAGGTTTCTATATGGATGCACTACTCGTTATTTCGTCAACGTGTTGAGCAAAGGTTAATTTGCTATCAAACATAACTACTAGATCTTTGATAGTAGTTGGTGATAGACAAGGAAATGCCATTTATTGTATAGGTAAAGTTAATTGGATTTTCTTTCCTCCTGAAAGATACAGATTTACATTTGGACACTTTAAGGACTAATTTATTCTTATTATATCATATTTGAACTCTTTGTAGACCCTTTGAACTTTCCCGCAGTCATCAATTGAACTTACTTTGGAGTATAATTTCAGACTGTTGGCAAAAAGAACTTAATACCAGAGTTAATACACAGCAAGAAAAGAAGGTGTTGAAATAACACAAAATGGCTACCACTTTAGCGTGTTACTTGTGTGTCAATTCAACACCAAGCACATCACCTTCAGAGCATATCAGAAATACCTCGTTACTGGCTGTGAGTATTTGCATGGTTTTTATTGTTTGGTATGAGCAAAGCTTTGCGAAATATATTTCGCATTTATGGCAAGTAACTAATAACATTCTGTTTTCTGTAATCGGTCACAATAATATTGTTGTAAACTTGTGAATCATCTGACAACAGTTACACACATAGCAATGCTTCCATCTATTTTCTTTATCTGTTATTCTTGTGTCTTAGCAAGTATGAACAGAAGATGGCAGAACTGTTGCCTGTGTAACTGTTGTTAGACGATTCGCAGATTTACAAGAATATTATTGTGACCGATTACAGAAAACATACAATTCCTTCGTCAGCTGGTGCAACCAGTGGAGACTCAAGATCAATCCAGATAAAACGCAAACATTATTACTTTTTCCTCCCAGAAAACGTAGTAGAATTCAGAAAAATCCATCTTATCTCAATTTAACCGTTGATGACACTCGCCTGAAACCCGCTAATTGCGTTAAATATCTTCGTCTCAGCATCGACAAACACCTTACCTGGTTTAAAGACGGCTGTCGCTAAAGCTTATAATAGATTGAATCTATTACGACGCTTAACTGGAACGACTTGGCGCCTCAAATCATCTGTCGTCCTAAACACATAGAAGGTTTTTCTCCAGCCAATACTAACGTATGGATTCGTGGCTTGGATTAACACCTCTCCCTTTTGTTACGAGAAACTAAAAATTCTTGAACGTCATGCATTACGTATTGCATTCCGCATTAAATTACCCAGCCCTACCATGAACTTTACGAGCGCCTAACTTTTCCCCATATTTTATACCCCCTCGAAACACTTCGCCTGAAGTATCTTACTAAACGGTTCGAGGAACGACATGCCCTTCTCTTAGATACAATGAACTTTGATATAGCTTATACCCCTTCTCACCCCCTTTATCATACTTCACTTTCCCTTCTATTTTCTTTATATCATTACAGTTTACCTCCTGATCATCCCGATATTCATGCCGTTGCTGCTTATAAAACCGACTATTATTCACCTCTCATATTTCCATCCTATGTTGCACAGTAGTCCTTTTGTTTTAACAGGGTTCACAGTGTCTCCATCATGGTCCTGAGCCATTCCAGGACCAGAAGATAAGCTCATTCGTCCACTAACACATCCCACGTGTTGTGACGTCCGATGCACTTCATTTCTATCTCATACATTCCCCTCATTTATGATTATAGCATTATAGCTATAATGTCCTTCATATGATCTCACAACCATAACAAAGGCAATTCCATCTCTTGAAATAGTACCTACTCCCCATCCTTATGATTATAGCATAATGTTATAATGTCTGCTGTTATATATTCACATCTGTTTAAGTAGTACCTTCGTAATATATCTATTGTTTGTTTTTGTTTGATTGTTATTGGAACAAAAATAAACAATGCTATCATAGATCATCAGTATATACCTTCTATCCAAAACCTTTTCCTTCTCTTGCCATATAAAGGGCATAACCCTTTGGGGGAGCTAGCCATCAAGCTAGCACTAATAAAAAAAAGAAAGAAAACATAGAACATTATTCGTTACTTGACATAAGTATCAAATATATTTCGCAAAGTTTTGCTCTTGTTAAACGATAAATACCAATGCAAATTCTCTCAGGTAGTAACGAGTTATTTCTGATATGCTCGGAAGGCGATGTGCTTGGTACTGAGTTAACACACAAGTAGCACGCTAAAGTGGTAGTCGTTTTGTGTTGTTTCAACAGGTAATGTAAAACATCGTCTAGGATTATTCAACTGGAGCACTTCCCAGCCCTCTGTGAGAACATTTTTATAAATCTTGGAATTTAATATTTGTATCGTTATTTGTATATTCTATGCCAGCGTTTCCCAACCTTTTTCAACTTGCGGCACACTACAGGTGTAACTTGAATTCTCGCGGCACACTCATATATTATTATTATTATTATTATTATTATTATTATTATTATTATTATTATTATTATTATTATTATTATTATTATTATTATTTGTAAATGTAAAATACCGTGGTAATTTTTTCTGTCATTACTGATATCCTTTTCGCAGAGATGAAAGATGGATCACTTGTTTTCCTCCGTGGTAAATCATTATGCATATTTTTCATTCTAATTTAAAAATAGAGAACAATTACAATGAAGTATAGCACTCAAGTTTTTAAAAATAAGCTTTCTTTTTCGAAAACTGTATCCAAACTTTCATTAAGAAGAAAGATCATTAAAGAACAAAGAAACAAATCTCTTGTACTTTTAAAACACAAATGTAGGTCATTTGTATCCATGTTTGTTTTGTCGAAAGGACTGAATGATATTTTAAAATTTCAAGTTACGAAATAATCTGCAACAAAAAAAATGTACAGAATATTAACAGAGTATGAAACAAAATTGTAGATTCATAGTAGAGGTTCATAGTAATGTGAAATACAGATATACATTTTTCCTCATAAATATAATGTGAGACTCAATGTCTTGCAATTTCATTGTAATAGAATTAGTCTAATAATGTTGTTTCAATTTCCTCGCGGCATACCAGCGACCCATTCGCGGCACACCAGTGTGCCGCGGCACACCGGTTGGGAAACGCTGTTCTATGCTATTACTATGTCGATGTCAGTTCAAAATAGACAAGAATAGCACTCTAGTTCAATAATTCAAAACTATTTTCATTAACTACAAAAGCCATTGACTTTAAAAAAATTGACATAATACCAACTTCTTTTGTCTTACATTATGATCTCACATTCCATATTAAAATCTATGAGTATAGAATAAACTCTGGTTGTTTCTCATAACATAATAGAGGGGGGGCTTGAAATTCCTGCCCCTTACGCTTACAACCCACGCGACGGCCCTCAATAGATTGACTGTGTTTTGTCCTCAAAGATCACTCCATGCGTTATCTCGATTATTTCCGGAATTGTGCATTATAATGGTCGACACGAATGTTTTCCATCTTCCAGAGACTCCTGGCCATCCTTTAAATACTTCACTCAAATATTCTTGCTTAGCTTGAAGCTTACTCACTAAAAGACTCCGTCAACTGGAGGGTTTCAGCTATTTGTCTTCAGCTTGAAACAAAACTTAATTTCGAAATTCGGAAACACAGCTCTAAGTGGTATAACAAAACCAACAAAAATTAAGAAACTCGTACACCCAAAACTATGCCACTTGCCAGCAGGGCCGACTATGGATGTCGTGGGCCCTCAGACAAATTTTCATGGGCCACAGATGAAACAAGAAGTTGTAAATTTTGCCACCAGTGATGATTTCAGTGGGTGGGCCAGGGGAAAGTCCTCCCTGCTTGCAAATTCTTCCCCATGGCATTTCTCCAATTATCCTCAACCTGGGTTACCAATATTTTTATAGCGTTACTTTCAGCCCCCCGGGGAAAATCTTCTGAAGTTTTCTCTAGTCGCCACTGTAGATGGAAGGGGGGTTGTTAGAGTAAAATGAGTAATAAATGTAAATAAATAATATATTCAAATGAACTAATTTGAATATTATGCAAAATACTTTAGCAAAGTCGGTAGAGCAAATGTAAAACAAAATTGATAAATATATTACTCAAACGAAATGAATTACTAGAAAGTTAAATTTTGAGATGAGTCTCTAACTTACAGGGTCCTCATGTGGTTTTAACTTCAGGTTGGTAGATACAATACTATCGCTCACACACACACAACAACAACATGAGTGTTATCATTAACCATGTCTTGCTAGTATGAGACAACTCCAAGACAGCTGAAAGAGAAACATGTTACTGAAATTTCTTACATACCTGGAAAGACTTCCTGGAGTAGAAAGAATGCACACGAAATTCATTTGGATCAACAGCTTTAATTGGCTCGCAAGCACACGTTAATAAATTTTACACTTTTCGGTACACGAGAAGAAGAAAAATATTTTAATTATTAATTTAGAATGAAATTTTGAAGGTTTTTGCCGAAATTCTTTATATATGTGTATAATCCTTTTCTAAATTTTGAAATGTTCGTGCACGTCACTCGCTGTTGATGTCACCATCAGTTGTTCCTCCTGACTCCTTAGTGATCCTGTGTGAACTCCATCTCCTGGTTCCCACGTTGGTCTCGCTTTCTTCCCAATTAACGAGACATGTGTCCCACGTTGGTCTCGTGTCTTCCCATAAAACGAGACGTCTTGTAGACTTGGCTGGCAGATTGTCACGATGACCTTCTTCACGGAACTGTAGCTTTCTTGCTGCTATAACTAGTCCATCTTGCAGTAAGAAGTTAGTCTTTTGGGAACAATTTTGCTTTTCCCATATGCTTTATCTCGGTGCACATCTTTTCTGATAATTCAGTAATCAAAACACGTGTTTTGCCTAACTACCGCGATCCAGCCTGGCAAATGGCTTAAAAATGTCTAACTGATTTTGTCACCCTTATAATTAAGGGAAGATGACACTGAATCGAATGTTAGTCCGCGGAACTTTTGTAATTTTCGATTGCAGTTTCTTTTTTTGTAACTTTTAACCTTTTGCACTCATGACAGAACACAGAAGAAATTGTGTAAAGTTTTCTAGAATGTCTTGATCTAACAGCGAGATCAATCACCAAAACTATTAACTTTCTTTATCACTGCACATGATGGCTATAGTTAATTATGGTATGTATGTCGAGAACGGAGCACGAAGAATATCACTTTACTGCTCGAAGTCTCAATCGCGAATCTCCTCAGTCTCTCCCGTCATTGTCTTTTAACAACACACCTGTTGCTGCAAAAGTTTGGCTCGCCTCAAAGCTACCACTTTTCTTACGACGGGGTTGAGCCGGTGAGAGGAGGTTTTCACCACATGTCGTTGGCTTGTTTGACCCAGTTACTACATCTTGCTTGCTTTTTCCGTCTATTACACAAAACTGAAGCTTTATATTTAAATTCTGACACTCACACCATTGTCTGCAAGGATCAACCTTTCAACTGATATGCGACACTTATTCTGAATTTTAAAAATAAACACAAAAATTAAATAGAAACACTATATACACATCTGGTAGTTGAGCTCTCCACTTCTCTCTTTCTAGGCTTAGTCGGTGCTGCCTTCTGGTGAGTTTTCTTAGAGGTAATTCACCTGCATGAGGAATTTTTGTAAACTGATGTAGCCATCAAAGTTTTAATTTTTTGGGGTGAACTAAACATTCATTTGTATGTGACACACTAACAAAATTAACTATATACATAAATACACATATGAAATGCTGTCATTGTATGAATAATTCATTGTGGATGATTTTGTCGTGGTCGGTGCTGGTTTTCTACCCAGGACGTCCTCTGCTTAGGCATGATCCACGTCCCTCTTACGGGTACCATGTCTCTCCCTAAATTTAGACTCCTGAAGTTGCTACCACGAATTGAAATAAGCCTTTCTTTTATCAATCCATAACACATACAAGAATACGACTAGCCTATACTACTTGCTACAATTACGAGAACTTCAAGAAAACTTTTACATCGATAAAGAATTATTTGCGGAAGCATATTTACAAACAGGGGTGAAGGTTTCTAGTAAGAACAGCTCTCTCTCTTCTTCTCTCATATTAAGCAGCTGAGAAGTTTAAATAGCTAGGTCCGTCCTGGCTGGCGGAAGAAATCGTTAGAAACCCAAGCTATCGTGGATATATGTGTGAAAACTGGACAGATTCATATTTTCTAACACTTCTTTGTATTGGAGATTTTCACATGTATCCATGAATTCGTGCAACACACTTGCAACAATAACTGCTCGCGACATTGGGTCTCTACGTTACAGCTCACAGATGACGAGAAGAACCCTAGCAGAAGTAGTGTGACGTAGGTATGGGCTCGCCCACTTTTCTCAAATGACACCACGGAATAGCACACAGATAACTACCCGGAGTAGCAGACGACATCTAAGTATAGACCACACATCAAAAACCGAAAATGGACTTGACCGTGTCGTTGATCTTTCCCCGCTATCCCTGTTTTAGGGTTCTTCTCGTCATCTGTGAGCTGTACACTGTCTCCTACCGTAGCAATATTGTCAACCATTCCTTTTGTATTGCTTTAGGTATCACAGATGCAGCCGTATGTACTTACAACTTGGTTGTTTCGGTTAGCAACTATGCCCCATATGCTTTAAACCAAGCGTACTTTCTTGCCGTAGACAAAGACTCTTGCCTTTAAACTTTTTTCTCTTTTTCTATGCTACGCTTTCCGAGAGAGATGAGTTTTGAAACTTTATATGAGTTCTGGTATAATATATCTAGCTAGCGTAAAGCTTTACATTGAATCTATATACAGATTAATATTCATCATCAATAAAGTTTTATCTTATTTACATCCTTCACACAATTATCACTTATACAAACAACATAATAACACACACTTAAATTAACTTAAATCTACATTATTGCTTCCACAACTAATCCTTTATTTAACTACCTATATCTATGTATAATCAAATATTTATATGTAAAAATATCTTTATCCTATATGTTAATTAATGAAAATAATTATATGCAAGCAAAAAATATTAATATGCATAATACATTTACATACGATATTGTATGCTCAATACACCACTCATCAATACTAACTGTATTAATGACAATTATCAGAACACCTCAATTTTAAACTCACGCTCATGTAAAACACGTGGGCGAAGTCAGGCGTAGTCAACACCATTGTCAACTGCGTTTTTATGAAAATAACTAAGTAACAATTCAAAAATCACCAAATTGATGTACAGGGTGGCCCAAAAGTAGGTATACAGTCCCGTAGTGATCGGCTCATGGCATTTTATATCAATTACTTATTATTATTAATACAGGAATTGACTTTGTTTCTTCATTTCTTTTTTACTGATATCTTAACCTCAGAACAGACCGAAGAAAATAAATGCATTATCTTAATAAATTAAAATGTGAATTAATTGGGGCCGCGGTGGCTCAGTGGTAGAGCGTTCACCTCTGGTGCTTGGCGTCCCGGGTTCGATCCCAGCCCCCGTCAAGTGAACTTTATGGTGGACAAACAAAGTGTGCGTGGGTTTTCTCGGGGTTCTCCCGTTTCCTCCCATTTTCTTCATTCCACCATTTCATTCATTACTCATCATCACTGTCTCCTTTAGCCTAACTGGCATAATCGTGGGACGTAAAACACAAAGATTTCATTTCATTTTTTAAAATGCCATACTTGATAGATGCTGGTCTGTATACCTACTTTTGGGCCACCCTGTATTATGAATGTATTATCGATATTTTTTTTTCACTTTCCCCCACATGTGCCGAGTTTTGATTCCCTTATGGATGGCCCTGTTGGCAGACTACCAGTTGTAATACACATCAAGAGATAACTACTTGAGGAAGGTCGTACTGCTTGTGGTTTGTGAGAGGAATATTAATATAATCGGAAATTTTGGGTAACTCCTCGTGTGAGAATATTGTTTATCCGTCACTTTGAATCGACTCTTTAGTGCATTTCGTAGTATCAATGACCTCGTGTCTTCAAGTACACTCTACTGAGATGCCTTGAAAATAGTCTCTACTTATGTAAAAAGAGTAAGTTTGAGCTTTTCGTCTAAAACTGGGATTTTACTAAACTACAAGGGGAAGACCCGCCGCATAGTTGAAAGATAGTGATGGTATAGTGTATGGTTTATAGTTTAAGTGTTGTTATAAGCATTATATAAACGCCTGAAATGTAGTGTATAGTTTTAAATAAATAATTTGTGACATGGTTTATTTATGTATTGTTTCCAATTCTAGTTCACTGTCTTGTATTTGACACCTGAAGTAGCGCGTATCATTGGTTGCTGCGATTCAATAACTCCAGATTGTCTGCAAACTGTCCACACAGTCTTTCAAGGAAGTCGAACTCCGTTAGATATAATGGACATGGCAAAAATGATGACAAAATTTAAATGTGACACTAATTTTCAGTTTGGTAAGTCAACTGCAAATACATATTTGGTACACGATATTCAGAATATATCTTTATGTAACTGACTATTTTAAATTAAAACAAAACTAAACCTCATCAAAGTTTCGCTCGGATTGATCAAGAGTGAATCTAGCATTCTTTCTGCTGTGATGGTATTCTGAGAAACTTTCGGATTTTTTTTAATGCTCCTGTGGTTTCAGAGCAATTATACAATAGACAGCTTGTTATTAAGTCTAAAATTTAGTTTAATGAGTTTTTAATCGCACGGCTCCAGTTTCTTTGTATGTGCATGCTATGTATAATGCACAAACATTTCCATCACTTTCTTAATAGTTCACAGTCAGATAAATAGTTGTCGCTAGCAGTGCTGGTTCCTACCTCCTACTGAAGCCAAGAGATGGCGTTACCATGCAGGCAATGTTTAGGTTTGGGGGAACAAGTAGTTTCTATAAGCTGAAAGTTCCACAGGAGACTTCACCCAGTATGAACCCTCTTCAAAACTTGGTAACTCAAAATAAATTTGTAGACTTTAAAAAAAAGAAACTATACTTGTTTAGCAGAAAAATACTTGATGTAGACTAAAAATTTGACCTTACTCAACTCCTCATCTTTACTATCGAAACTACATAAACATAGCTTCTTGTATTGTTGTATCACCCAAACTTGGACCCTCCCCCCAAAAAAAGTACTGGATGTGCGCCAGATCTGAGACATGGAGCTGCAGATAATGTGGGACCTGAAACATACAGAAAATATTCTCCTCCGATGCCTAAATAACGTCTCTTGCACCAAAGATATAAACGTTATTTAGCTACGAGTGTGATATACGTTCAGCAGAAAGTTTTTTGGTTCATTGATTTATTTGGAGTTTAGCGTCCCTTTGAGCACCAAGGCTATATGAGACATGGGCCTAGAGCTTAACGTGAGAACTGAACCACTTGAGCTCCAACAGGTAAATTTGCCATGTTCAAATCATCCCCAGCCAGCTTCCTTTGAATTGAACTCAAGTATAAATTTTACCATAATAGCATTTAAAAAAAAAAGAAGAAAAGAAAAACACTCCGAACAACCCATAAATAGTACAAGGGCGATGTCGACGGGACGCGTTGTTGCCATCACTAAACTTATATTAAAGTAGATAAATTTTGCTAATATGTATCAATAACAGTAAAATAGTTATTATAAAGCAATCAAACATATTAAATATGGAGCGATGAAGATGAAATAACGTGTTGAGTAAGTTTGTACATCACTCTCTGTACAAGAAAGTTAAAAAAAAAATAAAAAAACGGAAACGAAACCTTTTTTTTTTTTTTTTTTTTTTTTTTGGGCACGTCAACCTTAAGATCACCTTCAAGTAACAGGACCTGGTAAAATATCTCTTACAGATAACAAATAAACATGTGGATTATTAATTCAATGATATTCCACTTTTCTTCAAGCCGCCAGAGAATGATTTGACCGCGCCGACTTTAATCGAAACGGAGTCTTCCATTTACAGTACCTACCTAGGAGCGTATCTAGTTATACAGGGTGTTTCGAAACAACACCGACAACGTTTGGGAGGTGATTCCAGGTACCAAGATAAGACAAAAAGTATAGACCAACCTGGGTGCACAAATGCTTCCTTTCGGAGTTATAGGCTGACGAAAACATGACAAAACTAAATTTTAAAAATCCATAGCTCCAAAGCTGTGGAACCTACCGCAGTCGGGTCAAGACTTCGCTTAGAAACTACTATATGTTCTATTCAAATATTTAAGTTTCACAATCCAGCGGTACTTCCGCAAAAAAATTTATAGAGGTAGTTGGTGAGTACTTCAAACTATATACATGTAGCCAAAGTCCCTCTTTAAAAATTATTGCGTGAGTACCTTAGAATTCTGAAACATTTATTTTCGAATAGCACATATGTTAGTTCCTAAGTGAAGTCTTGACCTGACTACGGTAGATCACATAGTTTCGGAGCTATGGGTCTTTAAAGTTATTTTTTTTTCATGTTTTCAGCAGCCTATAAGTCTGAAAAGAAGTATTTGTACACCCAGCTTGGTCTATACTTTTTGTCTTATTTTAATGTCTGGAATCACCTCCCAAACGTTGTCGGTGTTGTTTTGAAACACCCTGTACATAGCCACGAAGGAGTTTTTCAGCAGAAAATAATGGAGCTGATTATGTTTTCTCCACCAACAAGCGTTTCCCGTGCTATTCTCATTTCTCCTATTAGTAAATGCGTCTTAGAATTTTCTGTTATCACCTTGTATTATTAAACGGAACTACGAAACACAAATGTGGCAAAAAGAAACACCTGTATCTAGTATTTTTGAATATTTTATTCCTGTTTCATAAATCTCTTATTGTTTGAGATTAGTAATATTTGTTAGATCATAAATCAATTTTTAATTCAGCAATTTTCAACTTTTTAAATTTTGCAATACACTAAAGACAGCTATAATTAAGAGGTTTCAGCACATTTATATGATTGTACTGTATAGTATACATTCCTCATAAATGATAGGGCCTACACTGCCTTTTGGATGGCATTTGTACGGTACTTTAATGATGAAAACTTAGTAATGAGAACAAGTAGAAAGCTTCTTTGTATGTTTATTTATTTATTTATTTATTTATTTTATATTTTGAGATACGCTGTAGTTACTATTAAATTAATGAGTTGAATTGATTTTGAGTTTAACGTCCCTTTCAGCTGTGACGCTATATGAGACAGGACCTACTGATTAACGTAAAATCGGAAATGAAATGTAATCTTTAAGTTTTACGTCCCACGGTTATGCCGGTTAAGCTAAAGTAGACGGCGATGATGAGAGATTAATGAAATGGTGGAATGAAGAAAGTGGGAGGAAACGGGAGAACACCGAGAAAACACACGAGCACGATGTTTGTCCACCACAAAGTCCACACGGCGCGAGCTGGGATTGAACCACTGACCCCAAACACCGGAGGTGAACCCTCTACCACTGAGCCACCGCGCCCCCCTTAACGTGGAATCGGAACCACATGAGCTCTCACCGGGAATCGAACCGTGTCTCACGCCAAAGGCGCGTATGCTCTCCGCTTAGCCACGAAGGAGTTCTACTATTAAATTAAATAAGACAATTTTGATAAAATTTACAAATGATGGCCCAAAATCGTCTTTCACGAGAATGATGCGAGCTTCCTGACAGGTGTTGTTCTTACAACTAGTTTAATATCATGATTTGAACATTTTATGATTTGATGACATTTTCCTTCAAATGGCAAAGAGTTTTCCTTTATAATGTTTTCGCCTAGTTTCCACACTAATTACGAAATTGAAAGAAATGACACCTCGTTTGCAACATACTGTAGTGCTGTTGCATTTGATGTACCATATGGTTTTGGGCTGGATTCAGAAGACGTTAATAAAATTTAATAATTAACGTTAAAAACAAAGAAAACATTTTTTTAAATCAAATACTTCCCTCCAAAGCATGGGAACGGGTTTAAATTGAAGAAATGGGACTAAAGTAAAAACATTGAATATTTTTCCTAAGAGTGAGGGCTAAATTGTTATTGATGTTTTGAAAATGGATCATTTATCACTATAATCTACATTATGATCGGTAATAGAAATTTCACTTAAAGTAGATACTAATGAGTGAAGTCTTATGAAAATCATGCCCAAAATTGTAAGAATCGATTTAATATGAAAGACATTAGATATGTCATTGTTTGAAGGATCAACATGCAATGCTCATTCGGCACAATAAAATAATAGAGTAAATACTAGTAC
Source organism: Thermobia domestica (assembly GCF_964235325.1). Classification (NCBI taxonomy): domain Eukaryota; kingdom Metazoa; phylum Arthropoda; class Insecta; order Zygentoma; family Lepismatidae; genus Thermobia; species Thermobia domestica. Next base: position 202,601,204 of record NC_137462.1, on the reverse strand, counting down.
ATTCTTAACTATTCTACGTGTATTCATGCAAGATTGTTGAATAATGTGTTTGTTGGAGATTAATGTCTCAACAACACGAGGCTAGGTGAAACATAGACCACTAGTTGAACGATGAATCCAAACTAGGAGGGTCGTTTAGCCTCCGATTGGTTAGAAAAGAAACACCGAATTAAATACGAAGCATTTATTATATACATCTGAAAACTACTTTGCTCTATTTTTCAACATAGTCTCCATAAACATCCAAGAGCGCTAGCATCATATTTCTGCACTAGCTTAGAATTTCCATCAGCATAAAAATCCCCCGCCTGTGACTTGAGCCACAGTACTTCCTGCAGTCTAACCTCTGCTTCACTACGTCATATAACACAATCCTGGTAATTTGTGGAAGTTCATCGGTAAGCTCCGGCAAATTTGTGAAACGTCGATTTTCACTTACGTTTCCATTAATTTTCTAAATGAGTTCATCAGTGACCACTGATGGCCTGCCACTCCTCTCTTCGTCATCAATGTTCGTTCACCTTTAAATGAACAAACCCATTCACGAACAACACCCTCACTCATCACACTTGGTCTATACATGGCACAAAGTTCCAAATGAATAGCTGCTACCGAATATTGTTTTGGCGTAAGAAAACATATAACAGCTCGCATCTCACACTTGACGGGGTTTTCTATTGCAGCACACGTTTTGAGATGCCACAGTGGACTAGTGAACAAACAACCTTCACTCTACCACATCTGGATGCAGACTGATCTACCGCTTACGTCTGTGCAAAGATGGTAACGCTGCCGCAAGTACTTCACACACAGTCACCAATCGGAGGTTATTTTCCGAACGCGCCTCGTACAAGAACTCCTGCCGGAGATCGAACCTTGATCTACCGTAGGAAAAGCATGAACACTATTTATTTGACACGAGTTGTTCTAAGTTTATTAAAATATGAAAGTTATATTCAAAAATTAGTTTCATCATCATCATAGGTATTCTGCCCTTATTGGCAGGTCACTTGCCGCAGCTGAGAAGCTTCCATGCTCCACGGTTCTCCGCTAACCTTTTTCTCTTCGCGTATGATCTTTCTGTTTTAATATCATCCATTAATTGTAGTCTCCTTCGCCCCCTCCCTCTCTTTCCCGCCACCATACCCTCTAGGACATCCCTCATGATACAATCTATTCTTAGGCAATGTCCCAATCAGTTTCTCTTCCTCTTCCTAATAATATCTAAAAGTGTTCTTTTCTCACCCACCATTTCTAACACTCTCTCATTCGTTTTCCGCTCTACCCAACTAATTCTTTCCATTCTTCTCCACACCCACATTTCGAAGGCTTCCAGTCAATTTTCGTCACCTTTGCGCAATGTCCACGTTTCCGCCACATACAGTACAACACTCCACACGAAGCATTTTATGAGTCTTTTTCTCAACTCTTTATTCAAGGTCCCACAAAACAGACTTTTCTTCCTCCTAAAGGCTTCTTTCGCCATTCCTATCCTTGCTTTTATTTCACGTTCGCATTTCATGTCATTACTAAGAATACTACCCAGGTACCGAAAACTATTCACTTGTTCTATTTTCTCCCCTCCTACTTTTATATTTGACACAGACCCCTTCGTTCCAATCACCATGGCTTTTGTCTTTCTAACATTTATTTTCATCCCATATTCTTCAAAGCCCTTTCTCATTTTTTCTAACATTTTATTGATTTTCTTTTCAGATTCTGCAAGAAGCGCAATATCGTCTGCAAATCCTATGCATCTAATTATTCTACCTCCTACCGAAATGCCATTATCATCATGTAGGCTCTTTTTTACTATCTCTTCTAGATAGACATTAAATAGTGTTAGCGAGAGGCAGCATCCTTGTCGAACTCCCCTTCCAATTGCACTCTCTTCCGTCAGTTCATCCCCTATCCTAACACTTACTTGTTGGTTCATGTATAAGTTTCTTATGAGTCTTCTATCTTTCCATTCCAACACTATCTTTGTTAGAACTCCCAACAACAATTCCCAATTCACGCGGTCAAAAGATCAATAAATACGACATACACCTCTTTCCCTTTTTCTATAAATCTTTCACCGATCGCCCTTAATAATCCAATAGCATCTCTTGTGCCCTTGCTTCTTCTGAACCCGAACTGCTCCTCCTCAACATCTTTATTTGTTCTTCCATATAACCTTCTGTTCAGTATTCGGAGCAGAATTTTAGCTGCATGAGATATGAGACTAATAGTTCTATAATCCTCGCATCTCTTTGGGTTCGATTTCTTAGCCATCAGTATCATGATCGTTTTCAGAAAGTCTTTTGGCCATTCTCCTGTTTCACATATTTCATTGCATAGTCGCAACAATTCTTTCTTTCCCTTGTCTCCTATATTTTTAATGAATTCGATTGGTATATTATCTATTCCTGTTGCCTCTCCATTCCTAATCTCAGATATAGCCTTTTCAAACTCATTCCGAAGAATACTAAATCCTTTATCATCCTCGCCTACTTCATTTTCTACTTCAACATTTAGGTTACACGGTCTATTCCTACTCTCATATAATTCTTAAACGTATTCTTTCCACCTTCCTATGACCTCATTTCTCTCGCTGACTACCTTCCCATTCTTATTTTCTACTGCCATCATAATACCCCCCTTGTTTCCTCCGAAATTCCATAGATTTCACCTCCTTGTACATTTCCTCATATTTCCCAACTCTTTCTAATTCTTCTATGTCCTCGCATTTTCTTTTGTAAAACTCTTCCCTCGCTCTGTCTGTTTCTCTTCGTAATTCATTATTTAACTTTCTGTACATCTTTCTGCCCTCTTCTGTATCAACCTGTTTCCACATCTTCCTCTACCTCATTTTCTGTAACATCTGCTCAGTAACCCATGTTTTTTTTAGCAGTTTTTTATTCGCGGTAACCTACTGCTTCTTCTGCAGCCTGCTGTAAGCAACGTTTAATATGTTCCCACCGTGCGTTACTAGCAGCGCCTATCCTTTCCTCGTTTGAACATTTTTCTTCGAATTTTTCAACGAAAAGATTTCTTATTTCCTCGTTTTTCAACTTTTCAGTATTCAATACTTTGTTACCTACTTTTCTTCTGCCTACATTTTTCAGTTGAATATCTACTTCGGCCAGCACAAGATTATGATCAGAGAAAATATCAGCCCCGGGAAGGGTCTTCGCGTTCTTTAAGCTATTCCGATACCTGTCCTGAATCATAACATAGTCTATCTGATATCTTCCGCCGTCTATTGGTGATTTCCATGTATATTTTCTTCTCTTGTGCTGATTGAACCAAGTGTTCCCAATTACTAGTGAATTCTGTCTACAGAAATTCACCAGTCCCCCTCCCCTTTCATTTCTTTCGCCTAAACCATATTTGCCTACGATACTACCTTCCTGTTTTTCTCCTACAACTGCATTGAAATCTCCCATTAGAATTATGCATGCACCCTTCTTCTCCTTATCTATAATTTCTTCTATTTTCTCATAATTTTCCTCTACTTCTTCATTTGCATGCGAAATCTTCGGTGCATATGTCTGTATCACCACTAAATCCTAAATTCTACTTTCACTACCTTCTCCTTTAAGCGCTTTCCAAGAATTATTCCTACGCCATTATGACCGCCTTTTTCATTACCTGAGTAAAGCATTCTATATCCTTCGCTGTTCAATACCCCATTAACTTCCCATCTAACTTCACAAATGCCTACCGAATCTAAATTATTTTGTTTCACTTCTTCTTTAATATTTAAAATTAGTTTAATATATTAAAATTAATATAACGACAGCATGCTGCGAATATTTACTACTTTATATATTTGCGCAACGTTCCTGTTATGAAGGACAGCATCTACTTTTAACGTCGGTTCCGAATCACGGCCGGAGCTTGAATCATTGCAATTCTTTTATCTTTTGCAGGCTATGGTTTAACAGAAGCGTCTCCTATTGCAATGCTTACCCCGAAGCACTCTCACCATTTCCATCCGTCAGAAGTTGGTGTTCCAATTCCTAATACCAAGGTGAAAGTCACGAATCTACAGACGGGAGAATCTTTGGGACCTGAGCAAGTGGGAGAGCTTTGTATTAAAGGACCACAGGTATTGAAAAGTTCAGTATGTTTTCTTCTGTATTAACACAAATAGCCATTATACTTGTATCGTAAATAAGGGTGAAGCATCCGATTCCAGGAAATCAAGGCTACATTGCCAAATAAAATCGCAAATACTAGCTAGCAGGGTCGCCGGAACTCTGTTAATGTAAGGAAAGAAATGATTAAGTACAGCATAAAATTAAATGTATACTGTTGCCTACTTCCATGACTATTAAAGGGATAAGTGTAATGTAGTGGCGGATCAAGGCTTCTCGGTACAGTTAGTAGTTTCTCACAAATTAAAGTTGTCAAATTATAAATATAAATGCTTTATTATAAAAATCAAACATTCAATAAGAACAAACTGAATGAGCCTAACAGGCTTTCTTAGAAAACTTAAATATGATTCGCACAAAGTGGTTTGATATGTGGTAGAATATATCTAGTTAATTTAACACTTAGACTGTCCATGGTCATTTTTGAGGATGGATCATAGTGTCAACGTATGATCACTACCAGGCTACGAAGCGATATTCAAATAATAGGTACCTAGAGATCTCAATATTCAATATTCCAAGTTTCTTGAACCAGATATGGCTCCTGGCGGGAAAAAATGCGTGAGCAATATATAGCTCATAGGTCTTCAGGGGGATATATTTGTTTTACAATTTTAATGGTATGCAACAATGTATTATTAATAAAAAGTGTCGATTTCCATGTTTTTCATGTGAACCACATATGACTCACAGGGCCTAAACGTAGATTTCTTCCTCTGAGGCCCATGACCCATATGTGGCTTATGCATTTTTCCCACCAAGAGCCAGATCTGATTCGAAAAACTTGGAATATTAAATATTGAGGTCTCTAGGTATGTATTCTTTGAATATGGTAAATTCTAAAATGCGAAGTACCACAGCTGAACAAAAGCCCAAACAAGTTGAATTTTCACATTTTCAGCACTTAACATTTTCATATATTTTCCGTGAATGTCGATATATAGTTCGAAAAGCTAAGGGGCATGCAATATAGTCACACACTTAATCCAAAACATTGTATTGGAAAAGAAACAATCCTTTTTGTAGGGCCTCAGATAAGTGTCAAACAAAAATCAACGCATTAGCCATATATGGCTCAGGGACCGCCACGGTTAGTTTTAGTGTGAACCACATATGGTTCACATGGCGGTCAATGTGTTAACAATCGAGTTAATGTTTTCCAAAACAACAAATGTCCAACACATTGTAAATTTCACTATCAAAAATATAACTATACACAAACAATAAATATCTCATTGTAATAATTCCAAAATATATAATGTTCGAAACAGATTTTAAGCCATTTAATGCCCTTTCATTGCCCAGAAGAACTATTCACCAGTCTTTTTTTCAATTCATAGTTTCCTTTTGGATTCAATTTGATTATTAAATTTTGCACACTCATGTTAACTTCAATACAATACAATTTAGATAATAATCTCCAATTCAACAAAAAGGAAATTAGTATGTAAGTTTATATCCCTTGTTTCGATATTACGAGCTGGCGGGTTTCCTCTAATCACGTGAACGTACCCAGATGGCAGCATACATTAGATCAGTATGTAGTAGCAGGACCCATGCCAACTGTTTCCAAGATCGTTATCTTGAAAAACACTTGATCAGGGACTCTTATATTAACTATCTTTTTCGCTACCCCAGATTTTATTGTTATTACAGTTTTACTGAAGAAATAATCTTGCAATATATAAATTTCGGCGGCCAAAATGTTTTTCTTAAACTTAATACCTAGGAGTTTGTTTATTCTGTCTTGTTTCATTCCTAATCTTCCACAGCTTTCCATCAGATAACAAGTTCGTAAAACTTCTTCACTGTATAATTCGAAAAAATGTCAAATGTCCTTGTAATAATGGAAAAGATAACTCACCGTGGTAGATACTCCATCTCAGATACTCATATATATATATATATATATATATATATATATATATATATATATATATATATATAGAGAGAGAGAGAGAGAGAGAGAGAGAGACATATTGCCATATCTTTTTATTGAAGTTATTTGTTAATAAGATACTTTAGTATATCTTCCTTTTTTCTTATTACTAACAAAACATATACAATGAATTTAAACTAAATTAAAATTTTTAGGTGCTATTTCTACTTTTTTATTGACCTTACACGTCTCGACTATCCCTATACTTTTTATGGAACGTTACTTGTATTTGGATTTTCGATCGACTGTAGCCATAGGGTGTTTTGCGTGGAAAACTAACAATTTAATATGGACATCAATAAGAAAACGATATCTTCGGGTTAAACAACTTAAATAAGGATGCTTCTTAAACATTTTTTCCATCATCTTATCATTTATTTGAAAATCTATAGTAATATGCTTATATCGGTACGTGTTTCTTCTCTTATCCTAGATGTATTATTTTCAATGTATGCTTTAGTCAGTTCTTTGTTTCTTCTCACCGCAATAACCCTAAATTAGTGACCCATTTACAATCTAAAGGTGAATACAGTAAAGTTTACGTTCCATATACATCTCAAATGAAGTAAATTCAGATTCTAAAATAACACTTGAGTTTACTGTATGTTGAATTTGATGTATCAATTAGGACCATTTAGGTTGATCATTACTGACATAGCTTTTCATAATTGTCTTAATTAAATAGTTTTATCTCACTGTAAGATTTGGATAAGGATTATAAGTATTCACATGCATAATGTCTTGACTATAAAGAAAAGTTTCGAATATTTGACTCAGAAAATATGATGCACGATCTGTCAGTAGGACGTTCAACCTTCCATAACTATATAAGAGCTATAAGAGCTTCTCATACTTTATAATAATTTGGAAATTCAATTGGTTTAAGAGCTCCAATATAGTGAAAAGACTAGCATTATCTGTTACATCCAGATTAGATATAATCCATTACTAGTTGGAAAAGGTCTTTGAAGATTAAGATGCGAAACTTGATGGGGTATAGTAGTTCTATAAGAACAATAGTTACAATATAACTTAGGGTTTCTACTCTTACTTTATTAACAAACCAAACATGCTCTTATATAATTCTTAATGTCTTCAAACGTTCCTGACCATATGAATTTTGTCGGTATTTTTTGCTATAGAACGCTTTATTCCCTGATGTGAACCTGTTCCAATTTCGTCATGCTGATATTTTTCAGTTCTTTAGGAACCACTATCCTTAGACCCCCATTTAGTTTATCCTTTGTTCCCTTTAATAAAACTCTATCTTTTAATTGGTAATTAGGAACAACTTCTCCTTCCTCGAAAGTATCTATCTGTGCATCTATTTATAATATACTGTGATTTGTTTTAGTTTCGGGTCCTCTCGTTGTTGTTCATGCAAATGTTAAAATAGAAATTTTCTATAAAATATGAAAAAGTTCAGTTGTCTTACCATTTGTCTCGTTTATTTCCTGGATTTCTGGGTTATTAGGATATAAACAAATATTATCTAATGTTCTACTAATAAAATCAGCTTGGGCGTTTACTAAACTTCTAAGGTGGAAAACACTAAATTGAAACCTGCATATTTTCTCGATCAAAGTACCATACTTTCGCTGTAGTTTTTGATTGAATACTATCCAAATAAGGCTTCGAGAATCTGTAAAAACTAAGTTTTTTTGTGTAAGAAAGGTTCAAATTTAGAAATAGGTCAAAATAAGAATAATAGACGTTCATAGACGTTCTTGCTTCAATCTGTTTCAGGCACGATTTTCGAATAAAAATATACGTACCTCAAAATTCCTTTATCATCATATTGACTTAAAATGGAACTATAAAATTTCGTGGATGTATCCACATGTATTATGAACTGGGTATTTAGATCGGGTATCTTTTATGAATCACGTGATCTATAAGAAGTTGCTTAATTTTATCCAAAACTTCATCTTCTACTTTAGTTCAATGAAACGATATTTTATTAGATTGTAAACTATGCAAAGGAGCTAATAATTATGAATATAAATCTAAATATTTCGAATAATATCCTAAAAAATTTTAAAATTTTGTGTAAACCAAGTCTATTTTTAGTCTAGATTTTGACTACTTTTGTCATTATCTACTTTCATACTCCCATTTAAAAAATTCATAACTCAGAAGCTTAATTTTACGTTTGAATATCTTAGCCTTTTTGGGGAAAACTGTTGTACCCCACTCTCTTAGTCTCTGTGAAACTTTTTCTATTAAGACTTTTTTAGACTCAATATATGGACTCTGTAGGATAAAATCATCCCAGTAAATATCTAAATGTTCACCTATGTAAATATCTAAATCATAAAAAACTTCTTAAATAAATTAGCAAGTATAAAGCTCCTTTCACAGTAACCCATTGGCAGGTGGTTAAAACGAATAATCTAGTTTATGTAGCGAATGCAGTGCACATTTTAGATTCTTTTAGCTTCGCTTGAGAAATACTTGGCAAGCGAAAAAATAATATAAACTTTATCTTTGTCAATGTTATCATAATAGTTCCACAATTTGGAGCAGGAGCTTCCCATCGAAACCTTTTTATTTAATTGTAAATAATCCACAACTAACAGTTTAAATCTTCCTTCTTACTGATGAAGAAGCATGTTGAAACATAGCGAAATAAGTCCACTTGCTTTATAACATCTTTAACAACCAACTCCTTTAAAAATCCATCCAATTCCCGCAACTTATGCTTAGGTAAAGAATACGCAGGGGTGTAGCCAAGGGGGGGCCATCGGGGCCGGCCCCCCAAATGGTTTCCTGGCCCCCCCAAATGACCAGCTTTTAAAACATCATAGTAAAATTATCTCGCTTCATTCATTTAAAAGTAACAAAGTTTATTGACAATTAATAATTTATGGTAAAATAGTAAGGAGAAATATTGTTTTTTTCCATACCGATCGAAAAATAGTATAGTATCTCTTCCTTATACCGATCGAAAAATAGGATACTTTTTTGTGACAGCAGATTACACAATTTACTGCAATTTATATTTGACAGTTTGAAGACAAACGTTTTAACAAGGTACTACAAATACAGCCATAAAACAAAGGTATTAAACTGATTTGTAACTACAGTATATTTTTATATGCTTTAACAAGTGTTTTAAAAGACATAGACGATGGAAAATTTGGTGAGAAACAATGTTTTTATTCAATTTGGATTTCATTCGCTCTCTCTCTCATTTCTACTCAGTGTAATAAAATAATTATGATTTTTTTAGTCACGAATAATAAATATTTTTGTCAGGAAACCGTAAAGAAATTAAGTAAAATTTCAAAGAAAATCACTCTTGTGTAGATAGGTTATGTATACAAGGTCTTAAATTTAAATATAAAGGTAACCAAGAAAAGTTTTGTTGCTTTTTCAGCCACCACCTTCGAACATTGATATGTCACCTAACCTGGAAGATCAAAAAAGGTCCCCATCAGCATCGACGACCTTCTGAAAACGTTCTGGAAGGCCATGGAATCCATCGCGGTAGAACTTGGTGGGCGAAACGAAGAAAGTATCACGTGCATTTTGGACTTTTACTACGGATTTGAACTGACATCCTCTAAGGTGATTGTTCAAAGAATGGAACAGGTGATAATCGGACGGTGCAATACCCGGGGAATATAGTGGTTGCAATATTGTTTCCCATCCAAGGCGGAAAATGGTGCCCTGAGTCATCTTAGCTACGTGGGACTTAGCGTTGTCCCGTAAACGAGGACCCATTTGCAATTCAGAAGCGATGGCTCCAGAGTTTTGAGTTTTTTGTTGAGCACAGCTCAACTGCTGACACTACACAGTTGCATTGATATTCTGACCAGCTGGTAGCAGTTCCCGATGCACGATGCACCAAACACACAGAAGGACCTTATTCTGGTACAGTGCTGGTTTCGGCTGTTTTGAAATCGGTTCATGGGATGCTAACCAATGATGACGGCGCGGTGGAGCTTCGTATACGGCACACTTTTTATCACATGTCAACGACTCCGAAATCACAGAAATGGCTCCGAAACAGTAAATAAACACAGGCGACTGCCGCGTTGCCTTTTGACCCGGAGTCAAAAGTGAGACCCATTGACCCAGCTTGTAGTGCTTCACAAGTTGATGGATGTGCTGCCGAATGGTTTCTCCACACACTGAATTGTAGTCCCAGTTCCTCTTTGTACATGTGTTGGTCTTCTTGCACGTGGTGTTTTCGGGTGTTTCATCATCGTCCTTAAACATGTTAAACCATCGCTGCAATGTCCGCGTCGTCACGACACCCTCACCAAAGGCCTGGCATATCTTCTGTCCCGCTACAGCGGCGTTTGACCTCCATTTGAACTCGTTTAGCATACATGCTCTTATGACGCTCTGTGGATGTTCCATGTTCCCTCTGTCTTTACGCAGTTCACGGTGTGTCTGAATTGCCACAACCAGATATTATGTTGGATATACCCACACCAACAACTGACGTTCGCCTTATCTCCACTCGCATTCAACTCACGGTGTGAGGTCCAATTGAGCACAGACCTCCACGAAAAGAGACAGAACTTTCTTGGTTACCTTTATAGTTATGCACAAAAGTATAGCGTTTGGTCCCGGGCAGTAGTTCTTGATTAAGCATAATAAAAACTATCTTGAATATAATTTATGGATAATAATAATAATAATAATAATAATAATAATAATAATAATAATAATAATAATAATAATAATAATAATAATAAGAAGAAGAAGAAGAAGAAGAAGAAGAAGAAGAAAAACAAAAAAATAGTTTTCCAGAAGAAAACCAAAATTTTCCTTTCTTTCAGGCCTCAAAAACACTAGCAGCAACACTTTTTTTTTGACTTTGTACATTATAGCTGCCCCCCCTTAAAAACGACGGGCCCCCCTTCACAAATCTGCTGGCTACACCCCTGAGAATACGGTTGCTGGAGGCAGGTCGTATCATTCTTTGAAATTATTTCATATTCAAAATCCTTAATATTACCTAATTCATTACTTATAACATCTGATTAATTTATCGACTAACTTAGTCAAATAATGTTTTAAATCATCGGAATAGATATCAGTAGAAATATCAACTGTACCTTTTTGATTGTATGGTGACTGAATAGTCACTTCATCAAAGCTTTTGAATAAACTTGATTACTGATAATTAGGCTTCGGATTTTTAGGTCCCAAAAAATTCAAATTAGGATTTTAAAGAGTGCATTTTAGGATTTTATAGGTTTTTAAAAACACCGTTTAGGATTTTTAGCGTTATATTACTGAAAACGGAATATTACTACACTTTAAACACTTTGTTAGCTATTTCATACTTAAATGGTAACCTTAATTTAGTAAGCTTTATGCTAACCAGTCTTCTGCGTAATAAAAATAATAAAACTCTTCTTACCTTTGACTTTTTTTGATAGCTGAAATATAGTTTAACATATGTATGGCCTGTCGTACTATAGTAGTAGTAGTAGTAGTAGTAGTTTTTTTTTTTTTTGTCAGTTTTCTTATATTTGAAATTTTATACAACACCACAAATATCACTTCACTTTTCTAACGATACACTGAGGAAATACGAATGTTCAAATATTGTTTTTCCGGCACTTTTCATGTTTTCACAGTCGCTTATTCACAATCGCAGCCGCAAATTACAAAGAAACATGCTGTGTGAAGGAAACCTTGTTATTGCATTGTTGAAAACTGGTTGACTACGTGTTTGAAAGTATTTTTCAAGTTAAAAATAACTATAAGGAATCATTTAGGACGTTATAGGTTCTAAAAGCTAATTTAGGATTTTTTAGGTCCTAACCCCCCAATTAGGACATTTTAGGTCCTATAAAACTAATATAGTTCTACTTATAGCAACTTGAAATGTAAAGAAAACACGAATTTTTTGCATTCACTGTACAGGAATAAAATAGGTTCGAACCTAAGAATCCGGAGCCTACTGATAATAGTTACATTAGTCGGCTTTCCAGTACTAGACAGTTCTCTGAGTGGTCTGTTGTTCCTTTGCTGTCTCGTCCCCATATTCTTCTGAATATGATTGGCACCAGAATTGTCTGTCTTACCGTCAGGTATGCCTTGAGAGCCAGTCAACATAACTAACGCTTGTGTAGCCCTGGAATGATACAACAATACATTCTTTTTCGTGTAAATTTACTTACATATTATTTTCCTCATTCAATGCCAATATGCATTTTTGTAATTAATACAAGCTTCATGTTTATTCAGGAATTGGCCATCCATTAGTAATTTTACGTCAGAAATATCTACTATATAAAACCAGTCAATGTATTTCTTCGTGTTAAATGAAAACACAATTTCAACGGCTTCCATAACCACAAATCTCATTTATGTTATTTGATTTAGCTTTTGGTTTACATTTCTATCTTAGTTTCTCAAGGAAGTTTTTACCAATAAAATTCGATTAAATATAGTGATTATATAGCATGTTACAGGAATATGATACAATGAATCTGAAGTTTGCATGACGTATTGCTGTTCATTTTTTTGTAAAGTGTAACATTTATCTGAAGTGGTAGTTTGAGAATGGAAGAAAGTAGAAACGCTTTTAAAGTCTTGACTGGAAGACCAATCGGAAAACGACCATTAGAAAGACCTGGGCGCAGATGGGAGGACAATATTAAGATGGATCTCGCAGAGATAGGAATACAAAGTAGAAACTGGATTCAATTGGCTAAGGATAGAAGTCAGTGGAGAGCTTTTTGAACGCGGCATTGAACCTAAGGGTTCCATAGGCCATAGAGTGAGTGAGTGTAGTTTGAGAAAAAATTTTGTTTAGAAGGAAATTTTTCTGTGACATTTGGATTAATAACAGTTTCTGCAAACATATGCTCTTGACCCACACGTATAACATTGTTTAGGCCTTCGCGTAGTTTTGTTAACTGCTGCGATACCTTTGGAAGGAGATCGGATAGCATTATGATAATCGAATTGATATTTATGATTCGAATCGTACGATTCGGCAAAATCAAATGGTTCTTTCTTAGTTTGAGGGACTCAAGCTAACGCAAGAATATTACGTATCTCTTACGTAACCAAGTTGATTGCAATCGAACATAATTAATGTTCACTCATATCCATGTCGAACAACGTTGTTACACTGCTCTTCTCCCGTATAAATTTAGAAAATTATTTGATCACTGTTCATTACCTGGTAAAACTTTTTTGAACGATTTGGGATTTTACAATACTACTCGCTTTTTATTAACTAAATTTGAGATAATATATTCCGAATTTCTACTAATGTTCTTCAACATTTGTATATATATAAGAAAAGGTTCGGAAACAGGTTAGAAATGGTTAGTATAGTAATATGTAGATTCTAACTGGCTCGCTTTCTATATTTTTGATGTTTTTCATTGTCTTTAAGTTATTCAGTATTTTTTTAAAAAAAGTGGAGCTGTATTTTTTTCATCTTACTACCATCATAACGAAAGTTACCTGATCATTAGTGTCCGATTCATCTTAATAAATGTCATAGATATTGTACATTATCAATCTTACATTAAAACATGTTTTCATCTACCTTCTCAATAAGTACGCATGAGAATTGACAATCATCCATACATCATCATCTTCAGCTCAATAAGGTTTTGTGATTGGTATGTGTCCTTGGATATTTTCCCCGCTACACGTTCATATTATCGTAGAATTTTATTGATTCCAATTGTATGCAATGTTGAACATTTTAATGCGTGTACTAGCTTAACATACGCTGTCTATACATGTTCTCTCTACACTCTAATACCAGAATGAATCTCCTCAATTTCTCACTATATATGTACTTGTATCCCTTTATAAACAATACTCAAACACGAAGGACTCACAAAGGAAATGTATTGCTATATTCAAACATATAAAAGTAGTATTTTGCCCTCGCCTTCGGTGCGAGCGGTCCCAGTTTCTATTCTCAGTGGGAGCACTCGGTCGAAAAAGTGTAAAATGCTTTTTCAGGCCAGCCATCCTGAAAGAGGTTTTCCTGGGCTTTCCTCATTCACACCAGACAAATGCAGGGGTAGTACCTAACTTACAGGTCCCACGCCGCTTCCTTCCTTTCCCAATACTTTCTTCCTTCAATTTCCTCGGATAGTGTGATCGCCGAAGAACATCATCCCTCATACGTGACGGACTAACATGGCCTTAAATGCCAAAAGCCCAGAAATCGAAATTCTAATCCTAATGCAAAAAGCATTATTGTAATGTATAGATGTTAAGGAGAGTTTGTGGCGAACTTGGAGTAGTGATAGATGAAGTCAAATGATTTTTTTTATTGTTGTTGTTGTTATATATAAATCCATATCAGACCACTCCTCAATGCGCCTCTACAAGCCATTGAAGTTGCGACCATGCAATAAATTTTGCCATTCAGTTTAAAGTAAAGCACCTCAATGTCTGTCAATCCACTATACGTAGCGTTTGTTCTTGTTGCATAACACAAGGATATCAAAATCTTAGCAACTCCCTACTAACAATGTTAATTTTCTGGGTTCAAAACGACTTCTAAAACGTTGGAGAGATATTTAGGAAGTTTACACAAAATTTGGAATCGACGCTTATGGTTTCCACATTTCTAGAGCTTATGGTTTCCGAGATATCATTATCGAAAGGAATTATCCACAAATATATAAATCTATCTTCTTGTAGATTGTTTATACCTATTTTCTTGTAACAATTATATAATTTTAAAATTCTCTTAATGTTACAGATAACAAAAGGTTACATGTGTAAGGACCACAATGACATTCAGCGGATTCTAGATGAGGATGGATGGTTACATACTGGTGACTTAGCGTATTATGATACGCAAGGAGAGTTCTTCATGATCAACAAAGACAGAACTTTACTCACTGTTCATGGATATGAGGTAAATTTACATATTTAGAAATATCTACATTTTGTCGCGTGCACCGTTAGCAAGTAATTCATATTCAACAAAAGTTGGGTAATAACTTGATAAATACCACTTCTTTTCGTTGGCGCACAATATTCTGGTAGATTTGTTATTTATTTAAGAAATTTTGATACAGTCATTCTACATTGGAAACATTTAAGTGGAAAGGAATTTCGAAAGTCAGAATGCTTTTAAAGGTACCTTCTCAGCATCCACCTAGTGAGAAAAAACTTTTGAAAAACCTGAGTCAATATGATTGGCTGTGAGATTGGAACCCGTAACGTCACGATTGCTGATCAAACATCAGGGACGTTTCCTCTATGTAGAATATGAGGATCATTCTAAAATACATTTTGAGGTATTATTAGTATGTACTTTATGCATTAATGAGTCTTAAAATACTATAAGCGCAAAATAGATTCGAGTAGGGAGTTCCATTTAAGAAAGATTTTACTATTCTCTCTTCACAACTTGATCGAACCGCGATGTTGGTTTGTCCAACGTGGTTTAGTCTTTGGTCACTTTTTTACTCTTACCTCTATATGAGGAGCCTAGTCGATCTCCCTACAACTCAGACTGGTAAGATGTGCACAGAGAAAAATAAATGACGATATGTAATTTTATGTTTTACGACGTACTACGAACACTTTTTATATGTAATGTATGTATAGATTTTTAATATTTTTTAAGAAGTTCCTCGTTAGTTTCAACTAATTTTCTCTTGATACTATCCTAAAATTACAGTGACCCACTTTGAATCGAATCTACCGCTCCCTTCCTACTCTTCGTAAGCTTTCCAGACCGAGGAATGGAAAAACCAAGTGCAGTCACTCGGTCGAAAAAGTGTAACACACTTTTTCAGGCCAGCCACCCTGAATGAGGTTTTCCTGGGTTTTTCTCATTCATACCAGGCAAATGCCGAGGTGGTACCTAACTTATAGGTCTCAGGCCGCTTCCTTCCTTCCCCAATCCTTTCTTCCCCGGATTGTGTGCTCGCCGAGGGACGTCATCCCTCAAATCGTGACGGGCTAAATGGCCTTAGATGCCGAAAGCCCAGAAATCTAAATCCTAAATCCCTAAAAAACCAAGTGCATGAATCAAGTGCCATATACTTCATTCATGAAAGTACTTCATATCTTTAAAAAAAAAAGAAAGAAAAAACTATTTCCAAATTGAGTTCCTATAAACTTTGTGATTCGGGTTTATGTTCACCACTTTTTGTTTTTACAAAGTTTTGCAGCCATCTGTAAATTAGACTATTATTTAGTGGATCTTAGACGATTTATTACGACCCTGGTATGGAGCGTGGCGCTTTACGGATCAGAGACGTGGATATTGAGAAAAGCTGAATCCAAGTCGGAAGCATTTGAAACGTGGTGGTGTCGCAGAATGCTGCGCATATCATGGACCGAAAGGAAAAGGAATGTATACGTAGTAAAGGAAGCTAATGAAGGACGACAGATCATGAAGATAATAGGAAAAAGAAGAAACAGCATGCTTGGCCATCTTATTCGGGACTCCGATTGGATCACCGTGTTCACAAAGGGAAAGGTAGAAGTAAAACCAGGAAGAGGAAGACCAAGGATAGAATATTTAGATGTAGTTACGAAGAAGAAATCTTGTCAAAGTGTAAAACAGCTCTCCCAAGGAAGAGAAAAGTTCTAAAATTTCCATGTTGCCCACTAACCTATGGTTGAGGTGAACAATAAGACGCATCTTATATTGAGATATTTTGATCAAAAAGAGTACATTGAAGTAAGTCAACAGGAAAATGGAAACCAAGATATTCTCATAATAGAGAGCTTGTTAAATCAGAGAGAAAACCTAAATCGTTAACAGGAAAATAGTTCACTCAGCATCATTCACACGTGTGAGAAAATTTTGCTTCTTGAGTAGCTGAAAATCGTTCTTTTATTGCAAGGTTGAACTCTACAGGCCCTTTTGACATTGAATTTTACTCTCATAACTTGTTCTAACACAACTAACATCTGACTTTCTTCGTTTTGCCAGAAAATTTTAATGACACTGGAGAATCTCTCACATTCCTCATTTGTAACAGACAAAATGAAAGTAAACTCAATGAGTGGCACATCCACTTTTGAATTAGAGCCTGCCTTTTGAATTTTTATATAGTCTACTCCATCCGCCCAAACTAACTCTTTTTTTATTTTTATTTATTTATTTATTTATTTTATTTATTTATTTTTTTTTTTGCCCAACCATTAAAATGTTTCACAATACATTTTGATACTATGCAGTATGCCAAAAATTTGTCATTAAATTCTTGTGGAATCTATGAATTACTTATTTGTTTAAGAATAGCTCTTGAAATTCTCATAGGAAAGCTTAGCGTAAAGAAGAAGATGCTTAATACCATTTACTGAAATTTATTACTTGCTGACGTGAGTATGATGGCAAGAATGAAATGTTAAGCCACCATGTCATGCAACATTTTCGCACTTCTTTCGCACCCATGACGCCTCTATGGTGTTCTTTACAACTGGCGCAACGGGTGTATAAAATGCCTTTTAGTTCCGCATAGGTGATATGGGGAGCCATACACAGCAGTTTTGTCCATATTGTAGTCCTCACTGGGACCAATTATGACATACCGCCGACTAAAAACTTTATGTTCTCACATCGCATGACCTATTTTTACCCGTGTCTAACAAATAACATATCCGTTTACTGTAAGCGATATGCATAGCGATTATACACGCTTCGTCGTACGTCACGATACCACCACTTATCGCATAGAGACATATTTAGCACTTTGCTATTTTGAAATAAACAACACATAACAAGCAAACTAAGTAGTACTGTGTTTAAAACGTTCGAACAAAGTTGAATTACATGAGAAAATTCCACAAGAAAGGGAAGTCCAAGGTAGGTTTGAAGGTAAGTACTGTACTGTATGAATGCATAACAAACGATGGAGTTTCCAGTTCTTGTGTCTGGTTGAGAACATAAGTATATCAGAATTTCAGTTGACGTTTTAATGAGAGTAGAAGCAGTGGTCGAAGTGAGACGGTATGCGTTGGTATGCCATACCGCCTGGTTTTTCAGTAATGAGGACATACCGTCTCTGGTTTTTCAATGATCAAGACTAGGGATGCGCACGAGACAAAATTTGTGGCTGTCTCGACTCGAAAATGTGCTGTAAAAGTGATGTCTCGACTCGAAAAATATATATTTTTCTATTATAAGAGCCGTGTCTCGACTCGAATTTTGTCAGGAAAATCCTGTCTCGACTCGTCTCGTGCACATTTCTAATCAAGACAATATTTAAATAACCGGTATATTGAGTCAAAATCATAATAGAACATACAGCTTCTGCTTTTCTTCCACTTCGAACACTGAGTAGAAGTATGTAACGATAGTACAATGGGGGTACCAATTTGATCATAGAAATAGAGTGCTACTTTAGGTTTAAATATTAGTATCATTAGGTAATGGTGACTAGGATTTCTTAGTAGAACTACAATTTGCAGTTGTTAAGATGTTTTAGCTAGGTCTTAAGCGTAGTAATACTTAAGTACAGTTGCTGTTCATCGTTATCTGTATTCAGGTTTTATTGAATATCTTTTAATAGGTTCTTAATTTCTTTTTAGGAACACTTTATATGTACAAAATCATATCAACGTTGTGATAAATCGCTGACAGTGAAGCAGATTTCATGTACAAGGTTTGTCGTTCTGCACATTTATTCCCTAATAGTAGAATTAACCTATATCAGTATCCTTTGAAATACATCATTTCTTTAATTAATATTTCTCTTTATTTGCTCTTAACGTTGCAATACACTTTACTATATTATTATTACTATTATTATCATTACCAATTCCATTTACTTACGCATAAATTGATTATTATTTCATCAATTAACTTTACATTTGTTAACTTTAAATGACTTATTTCATTTCAGATACGCTGAAGTAGATACGCTAACCAAAAAGTACCATCTACATGTAGCTTGCTGATTAGGATTATAAATTCAGGAGAACTGTACTGACAGCATTGACTACAACATTGATTAAATGCCTGCATATTTGCAATACTATCATCTTGATTTCATGCAATAAAAGAATGTTATTAAACCACACATGACTATTACTAAACATTACGATGAATACAGTTTGTTCTTTTCATATTTACTGTAAGTCAGTACATTGCCACATTAACTAACTGGTTCATATTATCTTTGCTATCCTAAATAACTTGAAGTAGAAATGCAAATTACTGAATAAAGCAACGTTTATTTATTTATTTATTTATTTATTTATTTTTAAAAGTAATAATTGTGTGACAGTTTCGCCAACTGACTGAACATATTGGCTTTATCAGACACTGTCAACGAACCCGACAGTATCTGATGAAGCCATTATGTTCAGTTAGTTGGTGAAACTGTTACACAGTTATTATTGTTTAAAAAAGCAAACATAGCTTTATTCAGTAATTTGCATTTCTAGTTTATGCGTCATTATGTATAAGATATTGGATACTGAAAGTGTTGAGAAAATCTAATACTACAAATTTTGATGTAATTAGTTGAATTTTTGACTTTTCATAATTTTACTGTTGATTTGACTGGATTTGAGTTTAGCGTCCCTTTCAGCAGCAAGGCTATATGAGACAAGGACCCACAACTTAAATTGAGATCCAAACCGCATGCTTCCGTCGGGAATCGAACCGGGCATGTCCGATATTCATATTTACTGTTAGTAGCAAAAGGCGAGGAGAGAGGAAAAAATCTCCTAATTCTACTTAATTAATAAATGCTTGACACAGTGACAACGCGAGCTTTAATTTCTTGTAGGGACAAGTAAAGAAGAAGATACATTTTTTGGGAGGAAGGAGATTTTTATGCATACCTCAAATAATAATTTTATATTTTTGGACCTACATTCCAAATACATGTCCGGGGGACGGACGAAGTCATCTAGGAGCACCTGCTTCTTGTTCCGCTCTAGTTAGTGCAATGAACTAATTATTATCATGAAATAAATGTTTTCTATTTCAACGATATTGTTCTGTATATTACGAAGAATGTTACAGCAAATTTATATCGATACGCCTTTCTTCTTTCTATCTTTTGTTCTTGATATGGTACAGAAACATAGGTCCTACCCTTATCGCCTATGGCGCATCCTCTTTAATTCAGGTCAAAAAGATATACGGATTCACAGATTTATTAACAGAACACAAAATTGGCCATTTGGAAATCTGAACATATAAAATAAAATAATCAGAACAAATAAACCAATAAGCATGAAAATACTGGAACATCACAGTAAATATGAAAATACTAGAATGGTATCACGGAACATTCCAACCATTTCTGAGGATTCATTTATTGGTAGACCTTATAAAGCTGCGTTTATAAAATTTCTGTCAAATCATTTTAATGTATCATAAAAAAACAACGGTTTTGGGAAGAAAAAAGTATACAATATTTGAATCTCCAAAAGAGTATCTATGCCACTATCAAAAGGAGTACATCTAGTTACCTTAACTTTGGCTATGGGAAATTCATCATGTGGGAAATTTTGAAGTCTGATATGTAGCTGCCACAGGAAGAAAGACTGAAATTCCGTCCCGGAACAGAAGTTTTTCAAGATAGCGTCGAGTCAAAGATGACGCCTTAGACTACTCTAAAACTGGGAACACTTCAACTTTTAATTATCCAATTTTAGCCCTCTTTTTCAAAAACGAAAGCTTGTTTGTTATATTTGCAACACATTTTATCATTATGATTTTTGTAATATCTGTAACAATATGTGAAGAAAATAACAGAAAAAGAATTTTGTAGGTCTTTACGTTTCATTTAACCTATAATATCCGTAACAACCACATATTTTGCGAAGAAAGTAAATCGTTTTCGTTGAGGTATTTATGAATATTCCAACTGTAACAAAGTCTGAATTATAGAGATTTGAACATTCAAAGGAAAGCGCGCTAGCACAAGCCATTCGATGTAGACAATTCATACTGAGGCGTAATCTTCTCTGTATTCGTACAACAGAAGTCCTGACTGACTGACTGACTGACGCATTTTGCCTTGGCCCATCTATGTGAGGAAGGCAGTATCATGATTAATCGGGTTATTGCTCTGAAGTCCAATGACAATGGTCACGTGCTCATTCCAGCCGTTATCGATTATGCCGCAAGGTTAACATTGATATGCATTGTATCGGGCGTCGGATATGGAGTTCCATATCTAACAGCGTACAATGAACTGTGTGCTCAGATAAAAGTCTGCAGTTAATTTTGAGACAGTTCGCGTCCTGTGCTGTTATACCAACCTCGACAGTTTACAAGTTTGACATCTTTTATGAGGTCTGGTGGCATCATGTCTTGCAGTTTGATGCTGTTTCATCGTCCTTTTCCTATTTTTGGAAGGTCCTAACTATGGCAGCTTGCTGTTTCTGAGATGCTCTTTCCCAGCGGTCTGGTCACCACAATTCGGTTTCTATCAAAATCAGATATATCACCGGCCTTCCCCATTCTATGCAGAAGCTTCACACTGACTGATCGAATGAGATTCCTGTCACCGTCTGACGACTCGTCCTCTCTTACGTTAATCCACCTAATGAATTCGTTCAAAAAGTAGTGGGGGTCATAATGTTTTGGCTGGTCAGTGTATATTTATTTTCTTCCTCTGGAAGAGATTGGAACATAAACAGCGAACTTTTCAGACAACTAAAGAAATTTGTTTGCTTCCTGCATTTGAGAAACAAGCGTATTAATCTAGTAAATGATGCATGCTAACAGTTATTTCGAAGCAAACGAGGTATAGTTGATTCTGTTCAACTTCCTCCATGCGAAAGTTGCTTCTATCAACATTCTCCTAGAGTAAATTACCAATCTGTAATTTGGAAACAATTCCTGGAGAATCGTTCTGAATTCTCTGAACCTGAAAATAGTGGTTGGACAATTGACAAGAGTGGAGATTTATCTCTTCAATGGATGACCGAATTACCAACTCCACAAGATGTTTTGAACCATTTACGTTACTCTTGTTCACGTTCCTGTAAGTTGCCTAGTTGATTTTGCTTGATTAATACCCTGAAATGCAAGCCTGATTGTAAGCTCATTGACTGTTACAACCTACCGTGGAGAGCACGCTTACCCTACCCATGACAATGACACAATATTTATGGGAAGTAGGAGTAAGGCACGCTTAGGGAATGCTTAATTTTGATTCACAGAAGAATGTTTAAATATCCTTTCAATTAACTAAACATTTACATGCACAAATTTTATGTCATGTTAGTAACTATTAAATCCTATTGTGAGCTCTGTCTTCATAGTTACATGACCAATTAGTAAATCCTTCTAAATACATGGGTCTATGGCCTAATACTGCCCATCATCTCCTATTAGAGATCTTCTACCATCAGACAATTATTATGTTGGTAATTACTTTGATTCCCGTGAAAAAAAAGTCATACTGCTCAACCTGAAAGAGAGACACATAGATGTCTTGCATATATTGACATACTGTGCTTACCAAGCAGCCGGGTGAAAAGATGTCTAGAAAAGCAGAAAAAATAAAGGTAATTCACTTTTCCTGGGAATCAATGACTTTTTTTCTTCAAGTGAATACATGGACTAAATGCATTATACATTACCACTTCCATATATGGAATCTGATATATATATTTACATTACTTGTGATCACACATAAAAGTCTTTTATGTGCACAATCTAAATTGGCTTCGACATGACATCATCTTTCTTGAGGTGTCCTCAGACTACAGCTGATATTTCCGTTAAACAAAAGATTCAGGATATAAGGATAACAGAATAGGCGGTCCTTGTCCAGGTCAATTCCATTCTATTGTCCTATTACCACATTAACCTTCACTAACACACACACACTGAAGACGAATGTCGCTCATGGGAATGGAGAAGAGTTTAGACCCTTCTCTTAGTTGCCGCTAACTGACTTGAACTTCTAATTTGATAAGTTAGTTAATAAATTAAAATGAATTTCGGTATTTTATTACTTTATACGTATGTATGTTTTAGTACTCATTTATTTAGTATCGGACTTTCAAAGAGAAACATCAAACGAATTTAATAACCGTGTCTATAGCGAGAACTCCCAGTCACGACCCCTCTTCAGCTTTATTAGAAATATAAAAATAAAGAGTGAGAAAGAAGAGAAGAAGGTAGGAGGAAAGAAGGAAAGAGGAAACGAAGAAAGGAAGAAGGAACTAGAGATGAAGGATTGCTGGATAATGAAGGAAATATGATAAAGAAACTATAGAATAGTTATTGAAAAGGTGATTCATATCCGAATGTTATTACTTGAGAATCAATTCTGAAGTGATCCCGAAGAGACACATGTTCCCTCATACTATCCTGACCTGGATCCAGGTAACTGAACAAGGGGAAACTGCCCTGATCCAGCCCAGGCGATGACAAGTTTTAATTTAATCGTTTGTCTGTTAATTCCAAATGTTGAATAACCTTTATCCAGTATCTGAATATCCATAGTGGACATCGAACACACATTTGATTTAGCCAAGGAAAGAAAAAAAATCAAAGTGATTTACATATTTTCCACAAATAGATGTTTTCGAGATACCTAAAAAGACTGTCGTTATCAACGCTCATCCTGTTGTTTTGGCTTTCCTCCCAGAGCCGATTTAGAGTAATTTAGAGTTAATTATCTTTCATGACCTCGGTCATGCACCAATACATATAATATACTATTACACACATATTATAAACACTATCGTCTCAAATCAATATTAAATGCCACCACTTAAAACTAAATTTGTCATTCCTTCACGCACACACACATACATACAGGACAATGTATTGATATAGGTAAATCAGTTTTAAAGAAACTATCATCTAACTACAGTTGGTGAACATTTATTACATCTATTGAGAATTTAAACACAAAATGTTAAGAACATGCAAATAAGTATACATATAAATGTATCATTCCACATATAATATTGAATTACATCAATGTGTGTATATATATATATATATATATATATATATATATATATATATATATATATATATATATATATATATATATATATATATATATTTGATAATTAACAGAAAGATGAAAAAAGAATAATTCAAACTGATAAAATGATATGTAAATCTGAATATATAGACACATTCTATGATATTACATATGAAAGAAATAAAAACTTAGTTAAAATTAGACTGTATCTCATATGAAATGAAAAAAACTAAAAGAAAAGATGCAGCGAATCCTTTCACGTACTTTCAGACGACTTTTTATATCGCACGTTCGTACCTGGTAAAGCATACTTTTGGTGTCCATGTACCTAACACATATTCAGTTTGTAAACTCACTTATTCATACATTTTTAATTCTCCGAGATTAAGAGAAGTTTTGTCACTAATTTCACAGTGACAACGTCACTTTGTTATTCCATTTATTATCCCGACCATTTACTAGCACTTTGAATCACTATCACGTTGTATCACATTAGGTACATACAATTATAGTTATATTCGTATACTACATAGGAAACGAGAATTTTCTAAGTTCAAAGAGGTTTGGTTTTCGTATCGAAATCACCATTATTGAAGTGAGCACCATTTAGGTTTAAGGATTGGAATATGATGAATGAAATGGAATGTAAATGCACAGAAAGATTCCAAGTTTATGAACTTGTGGGTATATTTAATAATATATTAGGGTTACGGTGACCTGTCTTAATTTGATGTCACATGCAGTTAGTATAATAACAGACGATCTTAATATTTACATGTGTTAATTTACCATGTTACAAAGCTTAAAGAAAATATCTAACATGCCGCGGTATACTCTGAATTCACATTTTATATTCGTCGAATATTTCGAAACTATGGCAACCAACGACCGTTCGGGGTAGGTACCGACCATTTTACACATATTTATCTACTCAATTCAACATTATACATTTTACTTTAATATCACATTTATATTCAACACATATTTATATTTTAACATACAGTACATATACTCAATCATCATTTAATCTTTCAAATCACTGACCCCGACAAATAAATTTTTCAGGTTGCAACACTTCACATGAGAAAAATCCGACTATATAACAAAATTCAACTAATTAACCGCACATAATGATAAACATTATATTCTCAAACAGTTTTTTAAAAGTGTGACCATTTAATGTGCAAGGCAGGCACGTAAACACAGAAATTATATATATAAACGACCCTAAAAAATGTTAACAATACTTTTGGGCCCAAGCATCTACGACAACATTCACCTCTATGGTAATCAATGGAAACAAAAGTAAAAATAATAAATAGTACAACGGAAGATTTCAGGATAATAATAAAAGAGACGAAAGCAAAATCGAATCGTATAGTGAACTATCGCTCGCTATTGCGGTGGGTCAAATAGTGATGGAAAACGGTCCCTTGATATTTGACATCAACAAATACCTCCATGAATCGTGTCTCACAACATTTCATTGGTAATTCAGGTTCAAATGATATATGTCAAATAGTTGATATTTGTCAAGATCAAAACTGGGGGGGTTGAAAAATTAAAAAAATCTTGAAGAGAATAGCGAGATAGATAGTGAAGAGAAAAAAAGGCGCGCCAAGGGAAAATACACTAGTACACTAAAATCTACAAAGATAAGTGGTCGAATTTAGACATATGACAATCCACAGCCAAATATACTTTTATATGTCGAAACAGGTGGCCTACTAAAATGCGTGACCCAAGGGGGTTTCTGAGTGCCTAAGTACAAGTCCGTGCCTTTTAGGCAATAACTCACAAAGAATAAGCCCTGTGGAATGATTGACTATTAACCGTTTCCGATACCAATTCACTCAGATTACGGCCGGTCCAGTCGGAAGGTTGGTGTAGTCTCTAATTTAGAATTTCTAAATAAAATAAAAAATATCCGACCCCTCAGAAACTGAGAAGAGTTACGAGTAAAGTATGGAAACTAGAAATAAAGTTAATATCTAGACAAAATCTAACAGGGATTTGCCAAAATTTAAAATAATTAACTAAAATATTTTTTTTAATAGCAAGTTGTCTGCCAAATCTTACTAGTAGCTCCCAACTTCGCAAGGGCACCAATCTTGAGGTGTCATTTAATTTCAATCGCTATAAAGTTTAAAAACTATGGAAAATGAAAATATTTAGGGAGAGGATCGACAATTGGTACGGAAATACGAGATTCTACTGTAATAAATTTACTATATTATTCAATTCTATTCACTTCGTCACCTCTGCGAACAGTGATGAACTCGGTTTAATAAGGTGACGTGGAAAAAAATTCAAAGTTGCAGAGTAATATCGCAAATGTAAGCTGAAAGCATATATTTAAACTGTACCAATTCTACAAACGGCTATTCTGTTCTGTTCTGTGATTACTTAGAAACTATCCGGAATCATTTGCTACTGACCACTATTCGCATCGTCAGACCAGATGAGCAGTTAGTATGTACGGTTACTATTAAATGTCGAGCCACGAAGTGAAAATATGATCCATTATTTTCACAAACCACACTCCTTCATACTAAATTCTGACACAATGGTCAGTGCACGAACACACACACACACACACACACACACACACACATGGCAAAAATTACAACTGGGCTCATACATTTACAGGTGTCCTATTATTTACTCACACTATAATATACAGATGGTGATCAGAAAAATGGAAACACCTGAACGAAATTGCAATTTACCAGATTAATATGGTGTCGGGCCACCTTTCGCCTTCAGAACAGCCTTGATGCGACGTGGGATGGAGGCATAGAGGTCGTGAATTGTAGCAAGTTGAATTTTACACCATTTCTCGTGCAGGGCATCGGCCAGTTCTGTGAGAGAGGATGGAGGTGGAAATCATCGCCGGAGTCGTGTTTCCAAGACGGACCACAGATGTTCAATTATGTTGAGATCTGGGGATTGGGCGGGCCAGGGGAGGTGTTGAACTTCATCCCGATGTTCCTCAAACCACGCCGCAACAACGCCAGCTGTGAGAATGGGTGCATTATCATCCTGGAAGATGGCGTCATTGTCCGGGAACAACATCCGGACCATAGGATGCAAGTGGTCTTCTAAAATTGCGACATAATCGTTGGCAGTGATTCGTCCGCTAAATGTGACCACAGGACCCAATGAAAACCATGATATGGCGGCCCACAGCATCACCGAGCCGCCGCCATGTTTCACAGTTGGGCGGAGACACTGCAGATCATAAGCTTCTTTGGGCGTTCTCCACACACAAACACGGGCCGTGTTTGGGAATAGGGTGAAGGATGACTCATCCGACAATATCACACGTTTCCAGTCCTCAACGGTCCAAGTTGCATGGTCGCGGCACCATTTGCGGCGTGCGAAAGCGTTATGGTCCCTGATGAGCGGTTTGGCTTGTGCAACACGACCCCGTAAGTTCATGTCATGTAATTCGCGGCGGACTGTGATTGTCGGAACAGGGTGGGGGAGGTACTGATTGAGTTCCTCCGTCACTTGCTTCGCAGTGGCACGACGGTTCTGCGTGACAATGCTTTAATACCCGGCGTGACCTGTCACTCATGATTTTCTTCCGCCCACTGTTCCGCTTCCCCGATGTGGTTTTCCCGTGTGTTGTGTAGGCCGTCATCACCTTCGACACTGTCCCACGCGACACACCTAACACAGTAGCCACTGCCGTCACACTCACTCCACATAACCGCGCACCAACAATTTGCCCTCTTTGAAAATCTGAGAAGTTTCCCATTTTACACTACCTCTGTCTGCTGCAGCCAGTGGACACTGCTGTTCCACTGCGCCTGACGTAGTATGGAGACCGACCTAACACACCACCACCATCGGTCCGGCGCTGCGGGCGCCACGACACCACTGCCAACCCATACATCTGACGTGTTGCCAACTACAGGTGTTTCCATTTTTCTGATCACCATCTGTATATATATATATATATATATATATATATATATATATATATATATATATATATATATATATATATAACACTATTATTATTCATTTATTCACATTCCATAACATAAACTTCTTTATAGACACCCTATTCCAACATTCTGCCCTAGACTGTTCAAAGCACTCTCATTGTATATATTTTAAAATCAACAAGCCACTACAGTACACTGATCAATACGCAAGAATTTATATGGACTAATACTAGATTCTTTCAGTACAAACCGCAGTATATTTCACTTCACGGCTTGATATCATTTTTATATGCAATGAGAATTCAATATCATTAACTATCCTCTTAATTAAATGGGATTATATTTTAAAAACTACAACAATGCGATCGCTCACAGAACATAACGAAGAGAGAGAATTTGAAACTGCAGTCTGACAACAGAATAGTGCTATATAGACAAATTTCGGTTTAAGGATAAATTAATAATTCGATTACTGGACTATATACAGTATTGTGCTTTTCAGAGAAGCTAATTAATAATATAATTCGTTTATGTATCTATTCATAGGCACCAGAACTGCTATATATTCATCAATAATTACAAAAGAAGGGTAATTTTCGAGTTGACTAAAATCTTAAGTCTCGGAAGAACAAAACACTAGCGGCGAGTAGTTCTTCACCTAACGCTAGATGGCATGTTAGTAGAGAAACCAACTTTGCACTACTAAACACGCTTTGTAATGTAATATCGGTTAGCTATAAGTAGTACCATGGAATAACGGTACGGAATTACTGTAACTTTTCATTATGAATCAATGTACTTATTACAACGGACCAAAAAAGATGAATAATCAATGATCAACAATACCCTGTCCTTAAATAGATTAATTTTACACACGCACGTAAACACAGAAATTACACATATGCATGCTAACACATATCACAATACATATTAATTATTAACTATAATCTGAACAAATCACTAATATTACCCCATTCTAAACCGGCTCGGAAACTGAAAAGAAAGAGAATAATCAGAGCCGAATGGCCCTTCTATCAAACTAATTCATTTTTTCCAATTACAAGATTATTTCAATGCCTCAGGAGGGACACATTGAAACTATTAACAAAGAAAGGTCCCTTTCCTGAGGGAAAAATCACTTAACCCGTTTCCGTTGGAAGCTGTGATCAATTTAGGGGTAAATGAGAGCCCCTCTGCTAACATGCACTGACATAATGAAAATGAATTCAACCACAAAGAAACCTACACCTACCGCCATGTTAAAAAAAAAGTCACATAAACTACACACAACTATCTATATCTGGACAGGCTATTGTACCCTAAATGAATTTGGAAGGATAAACGGGATATCCTAAATGTTTTAAATCACTGAATCTTAATCACCAGAAAAAACAATCCACTATTGTTTCACTCCTGTTCACAGCAACTTATTGACGTAAACATGGCGTTCTTGAATTGAGATTCCATATCTCACCGATTTTCTGACTGTTCTCACTGCTTAATTTTACAGTTCAGGGCTCCCTTCTGCTTTCAACACGTTTATTTATTAATTGAAACTAATTTTACCCGTTTTCTGGTTAGTTTTCTGTCAAATTCCTCTGGGTTTATGAACATTTCATGGAGCGATGATGCGTGTTCCTATCTGCATCAAGATCACGTCACAAAGTTCAAGGTGAAGGCGCGCGAGAATACTAAGGCGAAAATACAGTTCCCAATCAGAACAACGGAGTTTTGGCGGCGGAAAATACAAAGCGAATGAAAAGTAGTAAAAACTGGGTGAAACCGGATTTTGGGAGGATATGGGCATCTCAGAGGGACGAAGGGGGTCTAAATTATTCTGACAAACATCAGGTTGATGGACAATTTTAAGAAATTTCTGTCCAATTGCCGACCTATGTTTTTGTATCGCATTAAGATGTATAATTTCAATAATCACCCATTAGAAATGCGCATATACATAGTTTACAATGAAATAATATATAAATAAAGAAATTATTCCCCGAAATATAATTTTTCCTAGATTATTCCGAAGCTCCCACATTAATTTTGGATTGAGTAAAGAACAAATGAATTTAATACATAGACCGAAAATTATGTGTTGAAAAATTCACAGTACGCGGTACGTTCGAAAAGTATTGGTTCCCCTCAAACAAAAATTTCATTACCTTGACTGTAATAGTACATTACAACACACTGCTTCTCAGGGTGACTTAGAGCTTATGACATTACCAATATATTCTACATGCTTCCAAGAAAGATGAAATTACACTGATGAATACTGTGTAATGCTGATGCCGTCTTGTTACTGCAATGCTGAGGAATAAGTTTTTTAAGCATGAAAGTGCACATCTTACGTAAGTTATTCTTTCCCAGATGTGTGCTACATTGTAAATTAGAAACTACCACATTATCCGAAACTAATTACAATTAATTATTAGTAAAACTATTAGCTTTGGCCTTGTTGAAGACAATTGAATTGAATTGAAATTGAATTGAAAAAGGTTTTATTCAAGCGGGCGAGGTTCAGCATATTGTTGCTCTATCACGTAACCCTTGTCAAGGAAGTACATAGAGTTATACAAAAACATACAATCAATTGAGTCAAAAGATACGGTTATATACAACTAAAAATACAGGTATACAGTAAGATGATTAAAAAAAGGAAAAAAGAGGTACTTTTAACAAAGCACACACACACGCACAAGTACGACAAGTGAAGAAAGAAAGCATACAAATACAAACATGAAAACAAACACATACCGATCAATAGCATAGAGACAAAATAAGTTATGCTTGTGATTCACAATGCAGGGAGGAGGGTGATGAAATATTTTCACAATGCATGATTATTTAATAAAAAATATGTACCAAGTCAAGTCTGACTTCATTTACGTGGTTCAAGTGAGAATACAAATCATGGGTACCTGAACTTAAATTTTGTTGGCTGAGTAAATAAATTTTTAAACATTTTCTTGAAAGAATTAAATGTTTTAGCTTCTTTTACTACATTTGGTAGAGCATTCCATGACCTTGGTGCTAAAACTGAAAATGCCGCTGAGTCTGTGGTGTGGAATATCAAACGTATTTCTTTTGCGTGTTAAGTGGGTGTGAATAGTTGACCTAGTTTATGTTCTTTCCAGAGTAATAACGCATTACTGATTACTTCATGCACTGGACATTCACGTTTTTTTTTTTTCTGCGAATAGAAACACAAGCATAACAAGGAAGTAACTTTAGTAAGTAAATGACGACTTCCACCCATGTCTTCATATATCACGCACACAACCATTTTGCACTATTGTATGCTATACAATTTTAACGTGAGGAGTACACATTCGTAACTTCTTTATGATCACTAGGTCACTCTCATGCTCTCTTCCAAGATCTTTTGTTTCGACAATCCGCGCTCTGAATCTCAGCGACTTTCATGCATGCGCGCCGACTACGTGGGTGCTCCAGGGCTCCGGCACCCACACAAATAATCTTGCGGATACCCGCAAGATTTTTAGTTTGAACCCGGGTTTGAACCCGTTTCTCTTGCGTTTAAATCAGAAGTTACCAACTGAGTTAGGGCAGCCCCAACTTATCCTTATAGTACTGATATATATTTCACTTTATCCGCATATCCTTTTATGAAAGCGTTCATAAAAGGTTAACCAAAAGGAAATCAACCAAATATTGAGACTTCCCTGAAAACATATAGGCTAGCACGTCATGCCATTGATATGCACCCACATGAATTTTGGAAAGTCTGTGCCGTTGCTCGCATGCTGGCTTATAAAAGTGGGCCATATGGAAATTTTAAGATTTTTCTGGCTTGTATGACGTTGTCAGCTTTATTCCAGTTATTCCAGATATAAAGACATTTATGATGGTGATTGTTTTTATACGCATGTCACTGCACTGACTTAGTTACTTTTTAGATGAAACATTAAGTTTTTATCTTCGTCTGTATCGAGACGTCTTTTTACCGGTATACTTTCATATTTGGTCTAGGCCAGTGGCGAGGCGTGAGGGAAGACAGCATCTACTCGTTAGAATTTCATGTACATTAAGTTCAGGTCTTTTTCTAACCTAAAATTTCCTATAATTTATTTTCCATTTTTTTTTTCAAGTTGAAACTAGATATTTATACACAGAGACATATCTTTAATCGTCTAGCGGAACCCTGAACATTATCCCTGTGTTAGATCCATATTCCTTGCATCAACCTATAGAAACGTAGGAGTACGAGCTGTGCGCGATTAAAGGGACAAATAAACAATCGCCTTTAGAATAGGGATATCCGGATCCGAAAATTTTTGTCCATCTCTACTTTAGAACCTTTTAGAAGACGCTGGCCTCTCCGTCTTTTCAGAGTTTAAAGTTCAGATGTTGCATTGGCAACTCTACCACTTTTGTGTATTTCGCTTTCGTTCTCTCTCTCTCTCTTTCTCTCTGGATGTGTGTTTACTTACAATGTATTATAGAATCCCTAACGTATAATGCTTCGAAAATTTCTATGAAGTTTAGTGTCCCTTTTTAGCAACAAGTTTATGTAAGACATGGAGTTATAGATAACAGTGGTATTGGAAGTATTGTAATGCGTTAGAATTTTCAACTCTCTCCGAATAAGAATCGAACCCAGAACTATTTACATTAATGGCCCACGCATTAACAACTATACCAGCGGGAAGAGCTGTTTCGAAAATGTTGGTTAACAGCTCATTTAAAGAAATTATTCTCACTTGTGTCCAAGTCACTGAATGGATTTTTATAGCTTATAATAAAATTATTTTCAGAAAACTTTGATGCTTCCGAACGACATTCTTTTCCCATTAATTGCCTCCACACCAAAGCAAGTTGAACTAGCATTGGAAAATAACCTTAATGTTTTAGTTTTACGTCGCTATGGCGCTGCAGAAGGCTATCACTTGCGTAAGGCTGCTCAGAAAATAGAATTTGAACTTTATAACTCGATTGATTTACCTACAAGGATATTACAGGATAAATTGAAGGACAACGGGACTCCTTAATACAATGAATATATACGTAGATGGAGGGCAATGGTGGATTTAGATATTTTGAAGCCTAGACAACTTATGGTCGAATGTCCCTTAGTCCGTCATTACTTCACCTCCTGATACGCTATCCATTAATGCAGTTGTTCCAACGGTTGACTTTTTCTTTTGCGGTCCTTCTGAGCTCAGCGTCCCTGGACAGTTTGTCTAGTCGCAGATCCCACGCTGATGGAGGGAATAATGGGAATACTTTTATCTACGCTGCATTTACTTGTGTCCTGCAGATGGGCTACTTATAAAACTGTGATCGAATCGATTAGGATTTTGTAAACTTCGTAATTTTATTGGATGACGCATTTGACCATACATGAGTCCTCTATGATAAAGGGCAGTGTTCTGATGTGCGGAATACCAGGCAGTTGCCCGGGTCGCCCTATGTAAAGGCCGTCGCTGATGATCCTGATCATTCATATCAGTTTTCATCATTATTTGCTATATATCTATTTACTCTTTTTCTTTGAGTATAAAGTATAAAATGTCATAATTAGTTGATTTTATACATGAAGTTTAGATTTTCCGAATGGCACCATATTTCCTGGAAATGAGGGCATCATTTTCCCACACCCTCTGTATCGATGATCAGACGACACACACACACAGGGTGTATCTCTCTCTCTCTCTCTCTCTCTCTCTCTCTCTCTCTCTATATATATATATATATATATATATATATATATATATATATATATATATATATATATATATATATATATATATATATATATATATACTCTGCTGAAAAACTCCTTCGTGGCTATATACAGAGTGTTTCAAAAAACACCGACAACGTTTGGGAGGTGATTTCTGACACGAAAATACGACAAAAAGTATTGACCAATCTGGATGCACAAGTGCTTCCTTTCAGAGTTATAGGCTGCCGAAAACATGAAAAAATTAACTTTAAATTTCCATAGCTCCAAAACTATGGGACCTACCATAGTTGGGTCAAGACTTTACTTAAGAGCTTGTATGTATCCTATCCAAATATCGAAGTTTCAGAATCCTACGGTACTTCCGCAACTTTTTTTTATAGAGGTAGTTGGTGAGTACTTCAAATTATATGCCTATAACTCCGAAAGGAAGCATTTGTGCACCCAAGTTGGTCTTACTTTCGGTCTTATCTTGGTGTCAGGAAACACCTCCCAAACGTTGTCGGTGTTGTTTTCAAACAACCTCTCTCTCTCTCTCTCTCTATATATATATATATATATATATATATATATATATATATATATATATATATATATGTGTGTGTGTGTGTGTGTGTGTGACTACCCGATTCTCCATGGCACGTTTCGCCACTGGTCTAGGCAGTGCTGCCTCTAGCAGCAGACTTTTGCAACATAACTTAGATTTTGCTATTCTTCGTCGCCGAAGCTGTCGCACTTAAATTATGTAAACATCAAAATTGATTCATACGGAATAAAATGGCATAGTTAAATACATTTATCATCACTTGAAAGTGATTACTCAGTTGAATTGAATTAATCTCAGAAGCGACAGTCCTATTAGCGACAGGAACTGTTATCTGTCCTATGAGCGACCGGTTCATTTACATTGAGATGATGGAAGATGATATGATTCCATCTCGTAAAGTATGTTCGCCTCTGGCGTTATTAGCGCCCGAACAACCTTGGTATGAAATATGTACGTGCCTGTGATACTGTTCGTCAAATATATTTTTCCTCTACTGTGAGTGCAAATAAAACTTATTTTAATTTTGAGTTAGATTTGACATAAAATAGGATAACTTAACGAGACAACAGGGAAATTTCCATGAAAAGTATATTCCTATGTAATTATTGAAAATCCAGTTGTAATATCCCCTTTCTTCAAAAGCTATGTTTTCTGTATTTAATTTGATTCAAATCTAATTACTCACTAAACCCAGTAATATATCTTATTTTGAAGAAAAAAAAACTTAAACGTGTAACAGTTTCGCCGTGAATAAAATAAAAAAAATGTCAATGACAAAAGACAGCTTTTGAGATTCCTTACATCTGATTGGCTATTCTCAACCAATCCCACCAATTACAATGCCGTTCACTCTAAACAATCCAAAAGGTAAACAAACTCTTTAAACCACCTTCTTCCCTATTGTAAGCTATAAAAGCTTACTAAAACGTAAACTAATTGCTTAATTTGCCTTCCTCCCTTGTTTTGACTTATACATAAAAGCTTGTCGTGTAGCAATCTGAAATAGTACCTTATAACTAGACGAACTGTTAAGTCCTGCGAGAGATTTGTAACTTGTGTAATAACTTCGAATACACCGTCTTTTTAGATTTCTTTGATATCCTCAAGTGGTGAACACCCTCTTTCCATGGGCGCCCGATGGGAAGGCAGGGGTTGTCCCCCTGGTTCACAAAAATGTATACGTAATATAGCAAACCATATATATTAAATATCAGATACAAGACGTGATACAGCAACCATGGAGATGCCCTTCCCTAGAAAATTTTCTTCGGGCGCCCCTACCTCTTTCTGATTTCTTTCTTATGCCATAAACATATTCAATCTAAACTTATGATCCGTATCATTTTAACATGAAATTTTTAATTATATTAGAATCATAGACAAAGGCGGAGCTACTCGAAGTATTTAGTTAGTTTTCCCCTTGATTTAGTCAATGTATTCATATAAATTAATTCAAAAATATAATATTGGGAAAAACGTATAAAAGATGGTTAATGTAATGAGAGCATTCTGACGTATTAAATTCAGGTAGAGCAAAATTTTTCATAGTACATTTTGTTAGGTTCTAAATCACATTAGCATGAAACAAGTCAAAGAAGAGAGAACCTTATCTTCTTAAATTATCTTAGTACGAACGAATCGGGTGACTCATAGGGTAGTTAACAGATCGAATCGGTCGCTCATAGAACAGTTAACAGTTCCTGTCGCTAATAGGACTGTCGCAAGTGGGAAGACACCGTTGAATTCTATCTCGCCTGAGTGGCATCGTCTGCTTTTAGGGTTGAAAGTACAACAGTCCTGCCAGATGTCAAAACAATTACTTTAAGAGCTGCATTTAATTCATATAATCCTACTTTGGCAATTTAGAAATTTAAACAGAATGAGTGCGCGTTGGAGAAATACGGTATATTTTTACTAGTTCAGAAATTCGAGGAGCATTTGGAAAATCACATACATTTAGGCCCTAATTTAAAATTTCAGTAGTTTTGCTTGGGCTGGTAGCACTATATGCAGCGCACATAACGAAAGTTTGAAGATCCACTGGTCAGTAGGGTGCATCGAATTTCCACTTTTTTTGAAATCAGCTTACCCTTAGTGATATTTTTTTGCGAAATGGCCTCCATATAACGTGTAAAAAATTGCAAGTCGATTGGTCAATATCTTTAGGTGCCACCAACGGCCAAAAGTTTTAAAATGTTGTTAAAAATTAAATGTTATTTTAAAAAGTGTAAAATATCTAGTTTTATGAAATATGGTTATCCTATGTGGTTTTGTTTCTGTAAAAGGTCAATATTTTACGTGAAAAAAAATTCAGCTTGATGAGTCAAGTCATTCAGGTGCCACCTGTGGCTTAAAATATGGACAAATGTGTCCCTACTTTTTCATTTTTTTAAATTAAGTTGCATTGTTTGTGATTCATCTGGATCGTTAATTAGATAAGAAAGGTTTTGTTTTACATCTGCAGCTATTTGCTTATTTCCAAACGTTAATGATGGAAATAACCCAGAACTCACCATGAGGAGATGGCTGTAGTTCGAGTTCCGCCCACCCGTATATACTAATGTTGCATATGGTAGTGCAAGTCATATTGTTACTCTTTTACTTCAAACTGTTTTTCTTTTCTTTTTTGTATTACATTCTGGTATGTTTTTTTCTTGATTGTAGTGTTGATAGGACAAATCTATGTCGTGCTTCTTGCCCACATACCGTTGATGCCGCTTCTGTCCCCAACTTCACCATTCTTTCTACCGCGCTAGTGTGAAAGGGTAAGGATGTAATATATTCATTAGCCATTGGAGCCGTCTTTACATTTTCTCTTAGCTTCTGCACGCTGAAGTGTTTTGTCAGTGGTGGCTCCGTCAGCGTCATGTTGACCAATTAATCATATCAACATAGTTTGTCGCTTCTAAGTTGATTTCAGGGATGACGAATTCTCGCACCGGTACGCGATCACCAGATTGAGACGTTTGTCTTGCTTTTAGGACTCGCCCCCAGCCGAGCTCTCGTACGTTAGCATCTTGGTCAGTCAACATTGATAGAAGTAGGTTCTCAGGATGACCGTACCACGCATTTCTACGGACACTGGATCAATTATTTTCCTGTATTTCGCTTCCATGTGGCGAGAAGTCGTGATGAGTTGCCACAAATGACGAGCTTCTTCTGCACACGATGGATTACGGATCACAGCAAACCAGAGTGGCGCGTAGACCATCATGATGTACTGGACGATGGTTTTAAGTTCATTCGTGGGTTCTTTTGTTCCTACGCACAAACATAAGACTCTATTTGCAGTAATTACCCATCTAGCTTGATGAATTTTACCAGGCTTCATGTGAGCTAACTCAATGGGCCATTCTCCTGAAGAAACCGCTTGGCAGATATTCAGCACATATTTTTGATCCGTGTTTAATGAATCCTCAGTGAAGTTGAGATCCCAGTCTACTGGAACGGGCTGAAAAATCTGGAGTGACAACTCTTCGCAGATTGGAAGTGCTGATCCTATTGGTCCTTTAAATGTATTTGGTCCAATAGATTTGCCGTCTATAAATTCAATCAAATGTCGAAATGGAAGCTCATTCGTGTGTATGATGATTAATTGGTGATATGATTAATTGGTCAACATGACGTTGACGGAGCCAAAACTGACAAGACACTTCAGCGTGCAGAAGCTAAGAGAAAATGTAAAGACGGCTCCAATGGCTAATGAATATATTACATCCTTACCCTTTCACACTAGCGCGGTAGAAAGAATGGTGAAGTTGGGGACAGAAGCGGCATCAACGGTATGTGGGCAAGAAGCACGACATAGATTTGTCCTATCAACACTACAATCAAGAAAAAACATACCAGAATGTAATACAAAAAAGAAAAGAAAAACAGTTTGAGGTAAAAGAAATGAAATCTTTAAGTTTTACGTCCCACGGTTATGCCGGTTAGGCTAAAGGAGACGGTGATGATGAGTAATGAATGAAATGGTGGAATGAAGAAAGTGGGAGGAAACGGGAGAACCCCGAGAAAACCCACGCACACGGTGTTTGTCCACCACAAAGTTCACTTGGCGGGGGCTGGGATCGAACCCGGGACCCCAAGCACCAGAGGTGAACGCTCTACCACTGAGCCACCGCGGCCCCTTTTGAGGTAAAAGAGTAACAATATGACTTGCACTATCATATGCAACATTAGTATATACGGGTGGGCGGAACTCGAACTACAGCCACCTCCTCATGGTGAGTTCTGGGTTATTTCCATCATTAACGTTTGGAAATAAGCAAATAGCTGCAGATGTAAAACAAAACCTTTCTTATCTAATTAACGATCCAGATGAATCACAAACAATGCAACTTAATTTTAAAAAATGAAGAAGTAGGGACACATTTGTCCATATTTTAAGCCACAGGTGGCACCTGAATGACTTGACTCATCAAGCTGATTTTTTTTTTCACGTAAAATATTGTCCTTTTACAGAAACAAAACCACATAGGATAACCATATTTCATAAAACTAGATATTTTACATTTTTTAAAATAACATTTAATTTTTAACAACACTTTAAAATTTTTGGCCGTTGGTGGCACCTAAAGATATTGACCAATCGACTTGCAATTTTTTACACGTTATATGGAGGCCATTTCGCAAAAAAATATCACTAAGGGTAAGCTGATTTCAAAAAAAGTGGAAATTCGATGCACCCTACTGGTCAGGCAGCCGGTAGCGGTACCTAGACAAGTAACACTATGAAAATATGGTCAGTGAAAATATGTGACTTATTGTGTGTCCTGCAACCTACCAGGATGGTGTGAATAGAGAGAATAATGTAAGGGACTCAGAACACCATCTCCGAAATACAGCAGTTCTAACCCTGTCTTTTTTTCTTTTAAATAGGAAATACAGTATACGTACATTTGCATGTCAAAACTTATCTTTTCTAAGTTTTAACTTCATTTTCAAATTGGCAATACTGACGGCTTGATGGGCCACTGACCCTCGTTACTAGCTACGAGTCTAAGATTTCCTTGCATCACATATGTTTCACTCTGAAGTTGACTACCAAATCTAACATCAGTTTCTGAATCTAAATTATTTTACCCTTTTAAATCATGCTTATCTTTCATTATACGTAATCATTTAGTAGATAATGTAGTCAAATGTCCTATTTATTTAGACATGAAGTAAAAAAAAAAAAAAAGATCTATAGTATGTATTGGTACTAATGATCTATAGTATGTATTCGTGAAAACTTCAGATAACAATATGCAAATTTGTATCGTATTTACATAAATAAAATTGTAAATTTGTATCCACGGGGAGGCAAGGGGGGCGGGCCCCCCTAAACTTTGGCTGGCCCCCATAAAATTTCACGGTAGGCTTGCAAATGAACTATTATATGGTGATGAAGTCTAATATGATTGGGTCGGGCCCCCCTAACTTCTACCGCCCCCCTAAAATTTTGGGGCTGGCTACGGGCCTGATTTGCATATTTGAATGCAAACTTCCTCAAGAGGACATGCTCTCTCTACACCACTACCTCAAACATATTCTGAGCAGTAGGATGGTTAACGAAGGGATTGGATTTTCAGAGTGAAGAGACTAAAATTTGTAGGTCAGTGTGTATAGTGCTTCAAATTTTAAGAGGGTAGAGTAATATGAAAATAGTTTATGTAGGGCTTGTAAAACTTCGATTTGGATTGAGTTCTTTTCTGGACTCCATGGATCTTTGAATGTTTAAATTCAGATATTTTCGGCTACGTTCCAGTTACAATAGTCACAAAAATGCATCAAACGAAAGCGAATTCATTTGTCTTTCTTTTTTATTCGAAGTATTTTTACATAAATTTTATACTTGTTATGGATGTTATTAAAATGGAATGTAAAAGATTACGAAATTAATTTCTTGTTATTTTTCTCATAAACTGTTAAAGGTACGGTAAAAATTTTATGCAAATATAACAAGCTTTCATTTTTAAAATGTTAATTAGGTAACTAAGAGCTTGAATATTGGTGTCTTGTGAACCGATGAGGACGCAATATTTGATTCGACACATATTGAAAAGTTATCTTTCCGAGATTACCAACGTGATTTTCGTCTTACTCAGACATCAATTTGAACAATTGTGGTTTGAAGTGGATGTGGTACCTCCAAATTATACTCGCCACACCTATAGTGGCCAATAGACTATCAGAGGAACATTGAAACAGGAGTAAAATGAGAAAAAGTACCCTCTCTCAGTGGGGATCGAACCCAGTCCACCTATTCGGTATACCGGACCGGTATAACACAGACGCTTTACTGGCTACTTAACTGTGGGTAGGGATGCACGCGAGACGCGAGAAGTCTCGTCTCGTCTCGCGTCTCGTCTCGCATTTGCGAGTCGAGACACGAGACGAGACTGAAAATTTTATGCGAGATGCGAGACGAGACTACACCATGCGCGACGAGACGCTAGACGAGACTCGGTTAAGTCTCGCACGAGAAGTCTTGCGAGACTTCTCGCAGTCTTGCAACATTTATGAATTACATTTAATTGTATATTTAGTGATTTTACATTTATTGAGTTTTCTAAGTTGAGCGTTAATGCCTCCAGGAACAAAAAAGTGATTGGGGCAAGAGACATTTTATGAGATTTATTATTGTTCAAGGTTGATTTTCAGAATTAAAGCCTTCTTTAGTTTCTAAACATCATTAAAAAAGAAAAACTTTGTAAATTGGAAATTTATTACAGCATTGATTTAGGACTTTATTTTCCGACACAAACACATACACGCGGGCGCGCACGAATACATGAACTTTTGTTTTTGGTCTGAAAAGTGAATAAGACTCCCTATTGCTTCGAAATGTGATATTTCTGTTGTTTCTGTCTTTTTCTCATTAGTACTACCGATTAACGTTGGGGGGGCGGGGAAATCCCCTCTCGTCAAAGTTTAGCCCCGGCCCGGCTCGCAGAAATAACATGATATTTTTACATGGAATATGTATTTTCTTTCCATATATTTATCCAAAAAAAAATCCCCCTCTAGTTCGGAAGTTTAATTCAAACACTGCTTTGGTAGGATGGCCCCATAGGTTTGTTGGGAGATGGTAGGAATGGCCCTATCAGTAAATTTATTTTCTAGATTTGGCAACACTATATAAGTTGAAAGCGAAAGGGTTGATAAAATGCGAATTCTGGCAATACTGCAGTTAGTTCAACTGTATGATCTGGAAATTGATCCAGAAAGCTTTTTTCGTATCAAGTATAGTTTGCTGGATATTTGGATTCTCGCAATTGTTAACATATTGCGTTATTCACAAGTCCGTTGACACAAGTAATGTTATTCCTTGGTGGTTGGTGTAAAGGGAGATAGGCGACAATAGATGGCATCACTGTTCTCCTACACAAGTAACGTATTTTTATATTTTCCCTGCTGCTTCCACAAATTTAATGTTAACGAGTTTAAACTTTCTGAGAAAAGAAAGTTCAAACCTATTCTAAGGAAACAATCCGTGTCAATTTTGGATATTGTGACGTTAGAGCATTCATCGGACTAGAAGCAGGCAAAGACAAGGTTGAAATCCGGTTAAATAAAGACGAAGCAATTTATATATAGATATAGTAAAAGGATCCGGGTTTGGTTCAATGAGTTCAGAAAAACATATACGGAAATGTTATATTCTTTATATCCTAATTACATTGGCGACTTTTTTTCGGGGCAAAAATGTGCCCGCATGGCATACTGGAAAATATTGCTGCAGACCTCTAAGCTGAAAAACAATGTTGGGTCCAGTAACAATTTATGCTGGTTTTGCTGTAAATTATGCTATTAATTTGACGAAAACTAATGGTCCAGCAATCAAATTCCAGCACAACTTTTCTTTTAATTTGGAGCGGAGGGGACACAAGTTCGGATACCATCTTGAACTCTAGGTTCCGTCTCCTTCGGATGTTATGAACATTCATCCCATGGAAAGCAATGGCAAACCACCATGGATTCACCTTGCCAAGGGACTTTTAGGTCAAATACCTGCCTTCGGACAAAATATCTATCATCATTCATTAACAGCCATAGAATAACACATTGCAAAATTTTGTCCCAGAATATATGCGAGACTGCGAGACCATGCGAGAAAGTCTCGCGCGAGACGCGAGATGAGACTCAAAATTTTATGCGAGACGCGAGACGAGACCTCACATTTGCGAGACGAGACGAGACCAACATTTGAGACTGCGAGACGAGACGAGACTTTTCCATTTCTCGTCTCGTCTCGTCTCGCGTGCATCCCTAACTGTGGGTCTCTGTATGCGTTTTTCACTTTCTGGAGATAAAGTAAACAAAGACGTAGAACGTTTGATAACGAGCCTGCTCGTGGAACATTATTGGTTTACAGTAAAGAAATGTTAATCCGTTTTCCATTGTTTTCAGGCTACACACCTTCTTATACAGTACCTTATTTCATTGTCGTATACGTACCGTACGTACCTTGTTAGTGAAACGAACACTACGACTTAGTTTATCAAAACGACGCCAGATGTCACACAAATGCTAAGAAGAACTATTTCAGGAAGAAAGAAATTGAAGTTAGCTTGAAAATGGGCTGAAAAGAGACGCAAAATTTCAATATATAACAAACAAAATAAAAGAAGAGAGAAAGTGAATCTTTTATTCTACCAAAATACAGGACTTATAAAACACAACTTTTGATCCATTTTGAGTTGGAGTGGCGCATCCAGTGGCGTATTTAGGGGGGCTTCCGGGCTTAAGTTCCCCCGAAATCTTAATTACTATAGTAAAATATATGAAATATCTTGCTGAATTTTCACATTTTCAGGCAAAGCCCCCCCGAAAGTTAGCAAAGCCCTTCCCGGAACAAAATCGTAAATACGCCACTGACAGTACACGTAAAAAATAGTAAATAGGGGAGACCGGGGCTGGTTAGCGAACGTTCCAGTCTTTATTTTTTTAGGAGCAGATGGTGTACTGTATTGCAATGTGATGGATGTGTACGGACAGACCAATGTTTCCTCTAATAAATTTAATTTTTGTTTTTGCTTTGTTGCTTACAGTTTTCGAGAAATAAATTTTTCTTTCTTTTAAAACGGAGTATACCAACCGACCCTTAGTAAGGGGCTGGTTGGCTGATATTGTGGGACTAGTTGGTATACTTTTTAAATATAGCAAAATACAAACAAAAATTGGATTTATTAGAAATAAACGTTATTTTTCTAAATTCTATTATATATATTGCAATGAAGTAGGGTATTTGAAGTTTGAAATGACTTTCATTCTCAACATTTAAAAGAATCAGCATTATGAAATATGAAAACTTCTTTCTTTCATTTTAGCTTGGTTGTCATGACATTGAAAGCTACAAGATTATCAAACTACATCAGTTTTAATATGATTTGGTGTAGGTTAAATCTTCATATTATTTCAAAATGTAATTAAAATAACTGAACTATCAAGAAACGTAGTTTATTTCCCGCTGTTCACAAAGTAGCCGAGAGAAACTAAGTTATGTTTTAGCTGAATTATCGAGAAATGCAGTTTATTTCCTACTTTCCACAAAGAAAGAAAAAGCAATAGCTAGGTCTCTATTTTTTGTAACAAAAGAGCACATGCAAAATATTCTTGATCCTGAGAATTAGGCCTATCTCGATTTCTAAATTTTGACAGGAATCCAATACGTGCATGCTATTCTATATAACATTGAAGTAAAAGATTGGTAGAACTGTAAACAACATAATAATAAAACAAACAATGTAACAATAAAAGTAAAATTAAATAAAATTCCACACGGGGTTGTTTGGCGCACTTGCCAACCAACCCCAAATGCTATACGCCAACTAACCCCAAGCTCATGTTCTGCAACAAAGTCGTAATTACTCAGCAATTGTTTGGCATTTACGTTTTATTGTTTGAATATCCATAAAAACAAAGTTCAGATCTAATTAATGCTATATTACTTACCTCTGTACTCCAAGTAGTGACGATTCTGTGATGATGTAACGGAGAACTG
Source organism: Thermobia domestica (assembly GCF_964235325.1). Taxonomy (NCBI): domain Eukaryota; kingdom Metazoa; phylum Arthropoda; class Insecta; order Zygentoma; family Lepismatidae; genus Thermobia; species Thermobia domestica. The sequence continues at coordinate 202,557,028 of NC_137462.1, read as the reverse complement.
AAAAAATACTTCAGACTGGCAAAAAGACTCTTTATATAGGTCTAATAGACGCCATAATCGGCAAGTTACAAATTCCATATGAATGTGGCAGGTGTGTTCATAGGTCGCTCTTTTACGACAGCAGCAACAGTTCATTATGTTAATTAATGAAAGAGTTATATGCATATGCAGTTCGTCAACCAGCTCCGGTCTCCCCTACTGGAGTTAAAGTTAGCACCCGACCCAATTTGGAAGGAAATGTCCTGAAATGGCTCTGTTGGGACTCTAAAACGTTCCGACTTTCATGTTTGTTGATGAAAATTTGTATTATTATTATTATTATTATTATTATTATTATTATTATTATTATTATTATTATTATTATTATTATTATTATTATTATTATTATTATTAAGTTTCAAAGTAAGAGGAAACTTCACAACAGCAGCAGGCAGGTACGTAATATACGTGAAAAGTATACATAGCCCATAATATTTATATTAGCCATACTTTTTATTATATATTATATGATATAGGGTCTATACCACATAAATTCTCGTCTAATTTCTCGTTACCAATTAGATAAATATGATTCACTCTTCGCTAGAATGACATATTACATTATTACCAGAAAGAGTATTGCTGGTAGTCAACAGCAAAAGTGTCTTCCTCCCTTGACTGCCATAATTAAATTAAGTCAGTTCTAGTACTTTTGCTGCTATCACAAACGTCGAAGTAGATGCAACCCAATTTACACGTAACATTTCAACTAGTAGACGAGAGTTGCTAAGTCTCTGGCGCACTGCAAAAGTCTTGGATTTGATGCACCAATAAATTCTCCATTTTGAGACTAATCTCTGTTGTTTATAACTAATCTCTATTGTTGTCCAATGAGTGCTGTCAAAGATAATAATATAATTTGTTGTGTGTATAATGTATTATTTCAGTACATATTGCATATGAGAACATTGATCATACATGATTTAGAAAATGGATGAAATTAACTGAAAATTTAAAATTTGGAGCAATTGAAGGAAATAGCACCTTTGTAAATCTTTGTCTCCATTCACGGATCTATACCAATTCCCAATCATTCAAATATCTCTTTCCTTCTCCACAAGAGAAATCCTGCATATCTCACTAAGTATGGATCGCAATTGGAATTGAAAGATATTAACAATTTTGAACCTCTGCGGACTCGAACCTGGACCTCCTAGGGAGGAAACAAATACGGTTACCACATACCTACGCTGATCACTTACTTTACGTTGAAAAAAAAAAAAACAGTTATCTAGTTGAAAACCTTTCAGGTAAGACTAGTTCAGATACTAGGACCTGTATGAAAAGACGTTCACTAGTTGAGTTACTCATCACTTCCTCCTTCAGCCCAGGAATAGGCTAAATGGCCTTTCTGAATGAGGGGCATTAAGGATTTAGATTTCTGGGCTCTCGGCATCTAAAGCCATTTAGCCCGTCACGATTTAAGGGATGACGTCCCTCGGCGAGCACACAATCTGGGAAAAGGGAAGGAAGAAAGGATTAAGGAAGGAAGGAAGGTCCCAGGCCCTATAAGTTAGGTACCACCCCGGCATTTGCCTGGTGTGAGTGAGGAAAACCCAGGAAAACCTCATTCAGGGTGGCTGACCTGTAAAAGCGTGTTACACTTTTTCGACCGAGTACTCCTACCGGAAATCGAATCCGGGACCGCTCGCACCGAAGGCGAGAGCGTAAGCAACTACGCAACGCGGGGACACTTTCTGAGTGAGAAAAATGTCTCGAAACCTCCCTCAAGTTGAGACTGAAATTTTAATGTTCATTCCACAGCATAAGAAAAAGAAGAAGAAGAAGAAGAAGATGGCACACATTATTTTGTAATTCCTTAAATTGTATCAAGACGTGCAAGATCATTAGTTACATTTAGATATACAGTAGAGCGCGATTATCCGAACGTCGGTCAACCGAACGACCGCTTAACCGAACTGTGTACTCGCTCGCACCTGTTACTCTCCCACCCTACCGTCCATCATCCCCCTCACTCCCAAACCAAGTTTCCCACAGTAGTCGCCGCACTGAGCCACCGCTGGCGGAACATTGCTTCTAATGAAGCCTTCATAAGGCGCTGCTGACCGGCCAAGCCGCCAGTCGCTGTGTTTCCAATATGTGTAATATGTACATATTTTTGTTTAATAAACTGTACCACATACTATATATTCCTCCTAAAGTTGCCTTTGTACGTTACTTTGTAATACTTAAAGGGATGCCTGTTTTTATGAATAAATTTACTGTACAGTACTTCTTTTTGGCAAATAAACATGTACAGTTCGATTATCCGAACAAACCAGTTTTCCGAACACCCATGTCCCCCAATTACTTCGGATAATCGACGCTCTACTGTATATTTTAAAGTAAAATATACTTCGCTCTGTATTACCTCCGTAATTAGTACTATAATTTATCAACTTCACGTCAAAGACTTGTTGCGCAGTGATATCGTACGAAACTATTAAGCAGCAGACCCGGGTTCTAGAGACATGTTGGGTCAGTTACTTTTCTTCATCAAATTTTATTATTTAGATAATTGTTATTATAATTCTACGATAATCATGCCTGTTGTTCTATATGGTTGCGAAACATGGTTCTCTCTGAGAGAAGAACATAGACTGAAAGTATTTAAGAACAAGATCTGAGACGAACATTCGGACCCAAGAGGAACGGGAATGGTTAATGGCGGAAACTTCATAACGAGGAACTACATAATTTATACGGTTTACCAAACATTGTTAGGTCATGAAGTCTAGGAGGCTTAGGTGGGCAGGTCATGTAGCTAGAATAAAAGAAAGTAGAAACACTTTCAAAGTCTTGTGACTAGAAGACCAATCGGAAAACGACCATTAGGAAGACCTAGGCGCAGATTTGAGGACAATATTAAGATGGATCTCGCAGAAAAAGAAGTACAAAGTAAAAACTGGATCCAGTTGGCTAAAGTGGGGAGCTTATGTGAACGCGGCATTGTACCTCCGGGTTCCATAAACCATAGAGTTAATTAGTTAGTTATTATAATTCTATTATTGCATTATTATTATTATTATTATTATTATTATTATTATTATTATTATTATTATTATTATTATTATTATTATTATTATTATTAACGGTAATTCTAAATCCTCATCAGTTTACGGATTCGATTTTGCATAAAATTATCGCGACGAAAAATAAAACATGACTTATGCGGAAAATAGTTTATACGTTAGAAGAGCTGTAACACCCTTTATCTTAATATGAACTTTACCGCATAGTATAGGCCCTACGCCATTACAATAGGGAAAATGCATTTAATTTATTTCCAGATCTTCGCCTCCTGCTGAAGAAATTTCTGGATTCACCCCTAACGTAGGTTAAAGTGTATATGTTGGCCAACCAACAGTTTGCCACCATGTATTTAACAATTTTGGCCTAACACTCCCAATCCAAATTTTACTTATTTCATAGTACTTAGCCTATGTTGGCAATTGAGTTGTTCGGCTAATACGCGGCAAGGGAGCCAATTACAACGTAAAGGCAATGCCAACTAGCCTACCGTTTCGTATTTTTAGATCTAATTCTGCCTTCGATCTAAGAAATATGCTCCTTTTTAAAAATTCTACTACTTCCCACAAATCTTTCATTCAATATCCATATTTAGCAATTAATTTTTTGCCATTCTTCTGTAATACGCATACTATTAAAATCAAATTTTCACTAGTACTTAAACAATATACTAGATTTGATGGATGTGCTATCAAGAGATTCATTATTATGTCGAAACTAACATCGAACATTGGTCACACACCAGTTACTTAAAATGCAATACATACGCGGGCGCACAGTGAGTGTGAAGGAAACGGCCTCTAAATTCGTTGGTGGTGGAACAGCATTAACTTGTTCTGCCATATTTGTAGGCCCATCTTGAACCACGTTCGGTGACGCACAAAACTTGGAAATAGGCGCACAAAATGGGACAAGCATGCACTAAACGATGTGAAGGAAACGACCTCGAAATTCGTTGGTGGCGGTACCAGTTAATGACGCCAAGAATGTCGGTATAAAAGCTGCTGCACTTGTTGTACAAGTTGTTTACACTGTGAAGCACGTACTCTTATAAAGTTAGATTTTCTCAGATATTTCCTTGAATATCTCCATACTTTACAGTTATGTGTAGCTATTTAAATGCATTTTCTTTAAGTATAGGGGTAGGCGTATTCACTACGCACATGTTAGTGTTTTTGTTTTACTCTGCCCAAGCTGTCTCCAGCCAGCACCCACATTATCAAAATTCTGCATCCGTTAACGATTTAATATCTACAATGTTAAAATACACAATGTTTTGCATTAATTGTCTCAGCTGTCTATGATATGAAATGATATATTTATTGATCCATTTTCATCAGAGTTTTCGATTTTCGTTAGAAATTAATACCCATGTATGAAATGAGCCTTATTGATCCCTCTGTATTCCAGCTTTTAATTTTCTTTTAGAGGTGACTTTCATTTATGAAATGACATACTTGTTGCCCCATCTTGAGAATTTTTAATTGTTCCTTAGAGGTGACTTATTAACTATGAAATGCCACATTTATTGGCCCATCTTCATATTTAAAGACTTTAATTTTACTTTAGAGGATAATTGCCATCTGTGAAATGACATCTTTATTGACCAATCCATATGCATTATAACTTTTAATCTTCTCTTATAGGTGACTTCCAGCTATGAAATGACACATTTGTTGAGCCATTTTCCATAATGCTTTTAATTTTCTTTAAGAGGTTACTTACCATTTATGAGATGACAGACTTATTGACCCTTAACCCCTGATCCCAGATTTATTGAACCCAGACTTTCCTTAAAGATTTTAACTTTCCTTTAGAGGTCACACAATCTATCAAATGACACATTTGTTGATCCATTTTCATTAAAGTTTTTAACGTATTCTGAGAAAGTGATTTGTATGCAGTATACTTCAGGCACTCAGCTCCCAGCAGGACTGGATTTAGGGGGGTGCAAACGTGCACGTGCAACCCCCTTCCTTCGTTGTAAATATACACTACCTAGCTAGCAGTGACAATAACATTTTCCGAAAATTTCTGCTGTCATGTTTCCCTTTGGGCTTAAAAGAAAGCGGAGTTTTGCAAAATCATTATTTTAAGTCAATTTTCTGAAGGTTGAAGGAAAAGGATTCACCAAAAGCAGACATTTAGCATTTCCAGGACAATTCCACATCACACCACAGATGCCTAAAGGCATTTAAAAAATCAAATGTACTGGTAGTTATTGGTGTACCCGCCTGGATCCGCCCCTGGTTCCCCGCATACGACAAATCACAATCATGTGCAACATGTGTTAATCAAAGAAAGTTGTGAACGAAAGTACACAAAAGGGAAATAAAAGAACAGCTTTATATACTTGTATAATGGTTTGTTATTACAGAAAGTTGAACTAACAGGGTAATGGCTGATTTATCTAAATAGGAAGACGATGTAGTCTCAGTCTCAGTCTCAGTCTTGTCTTCGCGGGTTTTGATTTGTTGAAGTGTCGGGCTATTGCCCCTGCCTTCCATTTCTTTTGTGTCTTCCTTGGCTTTGTTTTCTGACGTATATGTGGTGGTGGAGTCGCTACTGTCGCGCCCTCCTGTGTTTTTCCCTGTGGCTGGTTTGTTGGTTTACGATTCTCTCACGGGGGTCGTGGCATTCTGTGAAGTCTTCTTCGTGGGTTTGCATTTCCTATTGCTCTTATTGTGGGGTTGGTTGAGAGTTCTTTCTTTCTCCAGAATTTGGTGGATTGATGTCGTCTAACTTCCTCAAGCAACGGGAGGTCCAGGTCCTCGTGCAGTTGTGCTACTCGCGTGTCCCTGGAGTGGCCGGTTATGGTCCTAATCACCTTGTTTTGCAACACCTGCAGTGGACGTAGATGTGTTCTATACGTATGCTGCCAGGCATTGTGTCCGTATAGTAGTATCGGTCTAATGGACATCTTGTAGATGTGCCGCTTGATGTTTTGAGACAGGGACGCTGCGAGTAGCATTGGAAGTAGAGCCATGAAGCGCTGTAGTGCCTTCTTGGTGGTGTTCTGCAGGTGAGTGGCAAATGTTAGGCGTCTATCCAAGTGGATTCCCAGATATTTCGCCGTATCTGTCACTGTGAGTGCCGTCCCTCCCATCGTGAGATTTACTTCTCTTCGCTTCCTGTTACGTGTGAAGTCCACCACAGCTGTTTTCCTCGCGTTGGTCCTGATTCGCCAGTTCCTTGTCCATGTTTCCAGGTGGTCGATGTGTCGCTGGAGATACACCGTTGCGTACCTGAGATTGGAGTGACTGGCGAATACTGCAGTGTCGTCGGCAAATGTGGCGATCGTTGTGTTTGGTGATGTGGGGATATCGGCTGTGTATACTGCGTACAGGAGAGGAGATATGCAGGATCCTTGAGGTACTCCTGCCCTTGCAGTCCTTGGTTCTGTTGTGTTACCGTTGAATGTTACTCGGAATGTTCTGTCTGCCAGGTAGGATCTGATTGTTCGGATTTGATAGTGCGGGAATTCCTGCTGGATCAGCTTGTGGATGAGCCCTGCGTGCCACACCTTATCGAACGCTTTTTCGATGTCGAGAAATAGTCCCAAGGTGTGGCCGCCCTCGTTGAACCGTGCTGTGATTACTTCCGCTACTCTGACCAGCTGATGTTCGGTACTGTGTCCTGGTCGGAATCCGAACTGGTGGTTCGGGATTAGTTGATGATCCGATATGTGCTGTTGCAGCCTCCTCTGGAGTATTCTTTCGAATACTTTGCTGACGTGCGATAGGAGGCTGATCGGCCGATAGTTCGTAGGGTTGGTCCGTACTGTGCCCGGTTTCGGGATCATCACTATGTTGGCTTCCTTCCAGGTCGTTGGGAAGTGTCCTGTACGCAGTATACTGTTGTAGATGCGACACAGCAGTACTATTGCTTTTCTTGGGGCTTCTCTCAGCGCTGACGGAGGTATTCGGTCAATTCCAGGGGCCTTGCCGGGATGTAGTGATGTAGGTGTATGTCTTTTATCTTCTCCCTAATCCATATCTGAGAATGAGATCAATTTATTATTGTATTAAAGAATCTGTTCTGTAAGTGAACGTGTTACTGTAATTGAAAAATATGTGAATTGAAGTGGGATGTCAAAATTTCAGGATATAGTTTGGCTTGGCAGGTCCACGTCATTGGTAGACTTCTTCCTCTGGGTGATGGTACACCTCTGCCATCTAAATGTTAACTCTTGCAACGTAACTGGAAATTTAACCTCTTCGGTCCTGTATTTGTAACCATAATTTCTGTATATATATATTTCCATCTGTAGTCTTGGCGAGCATGCATGTGGTGGGAAGAAACGGGTTACAGTCTTGCCAGTGGGACGTCCTGTAGACGACATTGAGACTCAGTGAGTCAGAAATACCTCCTACTATGGTCAACGGCGGGGCGTGTTAGCCTATATGTTTTCAAGGAAGTCTCGATATTTGATTTATTTTCAGTTAAAATCTTTCATGAACACTGTCATAAAAGGCTGTGCTGTGATAACGTAAAATATACCGGTACTAATAAGTTAGGGCTGTCCTAGCTCAGTCGGTAATAAGGCTGACTTAAATTCAAGAGAAACGGGTTCAAACCCGGATCCAGATTAAAAATTTTGTGGATGCGTGGCACCCACAAGATTATTTGTGTGGGTGACGGAACCCCGCAGCGCCCACATAATCGGCGCGCATGACTATGGGTATGTCTCCTACAGGAGACGCGGGGACCGAAAGATTTTTTACTTATTTCATCTTCAAATGTATTTTCGTCACTCCGAAAAATAAATTATGTGTACCATAATTTTAATACTTATTAACATATAATATTTAATAATAAAACTTAATTTGAGTCATGAATATAATGCAAAATCATTTTGAAAATGGAACATTTAAATAGATTTAAAGAAAAAATCCATAAAACCAGATAATTTGGAAACATAGTTCAATATATAATAATAACAATAAAATAAATAATTCCAATTATAAAACTCCATGGACTTAAAAATAAGAATGATGTAGATACTCAACACCGTTAATAAAGATGAGTGATTATGAAATAATTGGTGGAATGTGAATACGGGGGAAAACGGGAAAACTCCGAAGAAACTCAAGAGACTAGTGTTGCCCACGAGGCAATAGGAGACGAGAAATAAGATGTTGTCTTCTAGTCTCGTCTCGTAAATTTTTGTAGAAGTTTCGTCTGTGTCGATTCTCAAAATAAGATCTTATCTCGTCTGGAAGATTCTCTCGTCTTGTTCTGTAAATTTATGTACACAATTTACATCTTGATTTTTATCTAGAAGTTTTCAGAATTCTTCCACGTCATGAGATGTCCACGAAGAGTGTGATATAACAGCTTTTAAACCATATTTATTGTTGAACTGTATTGTGTAATGATTTGTGTCTCTTAAAACTTTAATAAATTATCTTCATTATGTTCCTACGATCACTTTATCAATTTATAGTTTTTATACAATTGATCATATAACACTAAACCAGTGTTTGAGATCTAAAGCTTGGTTCAACTAGTGTTGACCACGAGACTTGAGAACTGGTGGGCAGCACTATCACAGACACGTAGTATCCACCACAAACTCAGGTGCACTGGGATCGAACCTGAGATCCCTCGCACCAGAGGTGAGAGCTCTAACGCTGAAAAATCTCCTCGGGAAAATATTCTCATTTAGCGAGAATAATGCGTTTCTCATACCCTGCTCCCGGGTACATATTTTATGATGTGATAAGCTTTAGGCACTACAATTTCGGCACTGAATGAGAAAACTTTGAAACCACTATTCATTTAAAATCGTTCTTCTAAGTAATGCAAATATTACGCGCGTCACTGTTAGCAGAAATAAAACGACATTAGATACGATCTACTACTTAACACTGTATATTTATCATACACAGTGCATAATTAAAGAAACAGTGTTTCTGCAGAATACGGAAAACCTATCGTAAAATTTATCAACTGCATCAAGCTGGCAACGAATGAAATCCATTGTAAAAGTTGGGTGTGGTCAAATTTATGATAAGATAACTTTGACCTCGATTCCTGTGTATGAACGTGTGTTAATTTGCATAATGATATGCATTACACTTCGACTCGCTTGATCTGAATAAATATTAGTAGGCTATGTAAATTTCACTTGCCTAACAAGGATGTGCTTTGGTAAGATTATGATTTGTTCCAGAGCATTGTACCGGTGCGATAGCGACCTAGGTCATGGAAACCTGAACTCCAGGTCTTCAAGTCTAAAAGTTAATAGTGGTTTCCGAAATATTGAATAGAAATATAAAGTAATACTACCAGGGGCGTCATTTATTGGGGCAGGAGGGGGCAATTTCCCCCCAAGAGTTTGAGGAATACATATACTTTAATCGGTTGTCTACCAATATACTAGTACAAAATGCGAAAGTCTTACGTTGGTGGTGCTCTTGCCCCCCTTCCCAAGTGAAGTCCGAAATGACGCCCCTGATACTAATAATATAAAGATCTCAGTGAGAGTCGGTGCCCAGTGGCGGATCTAGGCCGGGGCTGGGCCCCCCACTTTTTTGAGTGATAAAAATAATTAAATCTACTCTTTATATTTTTAAAAATTTATAGTAAGCGTTGCCTTTTATTCTCTATTGGAAACTTTTTGAAATATTATAGTTTCAGTTGCAGTTTTTCTGTTGTGCAATGTGTAAAACAATATATAGTAGAGGTTCACAATGTCAACGTTCAACCTAGCCATAATATCCATCGGGAGACAGTGAAACTTTTAAATCGCCCCATGATAAATTGTAAACTTATGATATACTTATCATAGTTTGGGTTCTGGCTGGTTCCCCCAGTTTTTACTTTCTAGATCCACCACTGTCGGTGCCACTGACAGTAGGGAGAATTTGCGCATCATCTGATGAAAAATTGCGATCTATGGAATACAGGAAATAATTCAAGATTGTTAACTCGGTCCAAATATAAAGGAAAACCGATAAAATAAATTTTGAATGGAAACACGTTGTTTCTGAAGTCTTCAGAAGTCTGGTCACTTCATATATACACGAGATTAACACTTAAAATGTTACTATGTCGTTCGAGTGATTAAAATGTAACAGTGATGATTTCAGAAGATTTTTTTCCTCAGAGGGAATGTAATATTAGGAAAGTACCGGTAACTCAGGTTGAGTCCAATTGGGGAAATTCTCCGGGGGTGGATTTCGTAGTTTCTAGTGGATTTCTGCCTCAGTCATCCCCTGAATTTTTCACTGGATTGTAGGCATTCAGTCTCGTAGGAGAGAAAACATCTGTGATAGTTTAGGGGAAGATTGCCTGGCAACTGTGATATAAAGTACAAAATGTTACATCTAACTCAAACCGTTTTTTTTTTTTTTTTTTTTTTTTATAGGAGTTTTGCTAATATATGATATTTTTGCAACCGTCAGTTTGTCGGTAAACACATAGAGCCCCTTCTCCAAAGAAGAACATGAGAGTTCGTATTGTGAAAGAAAGGAAGTCACATTCTGATATGACGTGCTTATAAATATACTATGAGGAAAATAATGTTTGTTTATGTGTAAAGTATAAAAGAAAAGTTACTGTTTTTTGCATTAAAATAAGAAAGATCTTTAATCCAGATCTTAAAGTAAATATATATATATATATATATATATATATATATATATATATATATATATATATATATATATATATATATATATATCAACAGGCACTTATTTAAGCAAAACAAATTTGATTAGGTACAAAGGCATCATAGTTTTCTTTCTTTTTATTGTTTCTTTCATTAAGTTGTCGTCATCGTATATGCATTGTTAGGTGTCAAGATATACGTATTAATTTCGGTATGTTTTAAATACCAAAAAGTATCGTTACAGTGCCAAACAGAAATATCATAACAGCGTGTATCTTATTCTAAAATACTTCCATTTTTACGTTTCATGATTATGCCAGATAGATGTAATGAGAATTTTTACTAGGCATATGCTCGATCATTTTCAAAAAATATAACGTATACCTTGCATCAGAGGTAAAAATGAGGGGGAATGCGGTGGACGCCGTCCCCCACCTCGAAAAAATATGCATGAAGTCCCACCAGTTCCTAAAAAATTACAATGGGCAAGGATATGCAGGGGGAACGGCGTGACGTCCTTCCACTACCTACAGTCATCCTACTTTTTCAGATCCACTTTTACCCCTGTCTGGTATGTAATACGCTCGTGTGTTCGTAAATTTAAGGTAAGTATGCCCTGGACTGGAGTATATTAGGTGGGTATACTCAGAGCCGTACGCTGTACACCCTCTGCTTACTTTTAATAATTAGAGTATAGGCCTACCTTCTGCTTCAAGGCGTATAGTACTTTTGTTCTGTTTATATGTATTTACTTATTTAGTTAACCGAGTCATATCTCAAATAATAAAGTGACTATATCAATTTTCTTTTCTATCCTATTCTTAGTCGCTGTTCAAGTATATTAATCATGCACAAAAATCCATTTTTCTATTCTAGGATCACAAAGAGATTGGGTAAATATAATAGGCTATTATTCAAGCTTAACGTCTGTTTCAGGATTTAGGCTACATGAAGCGCGGACCTATAGCTTAACATGGAATCCGAAACACATGAGCTCACATCAGGAATCAAACAACATGGGTTTCCTGCTTTGAAGACTTATACGCTGGAAGGGTTACAAGAGAGAAATAGCAGAAATTAAAAAAAAAAAAAAAAAAAAAAAAAAAAAAAAAAAAAAAAAACTGTCTTAATGAAGATCGTGTTATTTTGATCAGTGAATATCAGTGCGAAAGTTTGGTTTAACTTTAATATACGTATTTCCAACCTACTTAACACCACAAAATTCCCTCTGGAGCATCGGACACGATTTCTTCTGTTCCTTCTTGCATTGAATTGGTTCTTTTTGTATAACTACACTCATTTATGTTATCAATGGAGTAATTTATCTAAGCAGTATCACAAAGAAAATACAACAAAATCCTTTCAGATATAGAACAGTGTCTCAAACTTTATATTTTATGTTTTACACTGCAATTTTTTTAAAAAAAAAATGCCTTCTCTATTGATGTATTTTATGCCAATCATAGATGTTCACAAAGGAACGTATATGTCCCGTGAATTTTTTAGAACTACAGCACTGGGTATACTTCACATTACATCCCTGTATAAGAGTTCTGAAGTCGCTCTGTGGTTAGCATATGTGTCTTCCACGCGAAAGATTCGGATTCATTCCCAGTAGTAGTCCATGGTGCGGATCCCACACTATGCTGTAGGTCCAAGTTTCATATAACTTGGGTATTAAAAGGAACAGTAAACACTACTACAACCAACCAAAAAAGATATTTCATAAGTTACCAAAGAATAAAAAAATGAAAGATATCATCAAATATTGAAAAACCGAAAACACCGAAAGACCAGCAAATTTATATACCATAGACGACAAAATAAAGCTAAAAGTTGCCAATGTTACACATGTTTGATTAACGATGAAAGTTAGGAAATAATTATTAAATCAATCTAAAATATTACAATGTGTCTTGGAAATGATATCCTTTCCTAAGTGGAAAATGTCATACAATATTGCTTGTCATATTTTATTTAAGAAATATAAAACCAGTAATGTAACAGATCAAATTTTAGTTCCAAGTTTGAGTATGTTGTTTTTCTTCCTTCTGTATCACTGAACATTCGTTGAGAATATGCAGGATAACTTCATTTAGGAAAGAAAAAAGAAAGAAGAACCAAGAATCGCATTCAGACAAAAAGGATGTATAATGTATAAACAAGAAATTTAGTAAGATAATACACAAGAAAAATAATATATTCCTATAATATACATGTATGTAAAATAGTAAAAAGCTAGATTAGGTTCCTGCATTAACAAGAAAGAAAATAAAGAAAAAATCGTAAAAAAATCATTCAGATATTAATCGGTATTTCCGAATTTCGATATTTTCGGTATTGTTCAGTTTTTCGGTACTTCGATATGCTTCGGTATTTTGGCATGGTTCGGTATTTTCCATATTTCGTTATACGGTATATCGATATTTCGGTATGAGAAATACCGAAATTTTGGTATTCAAAAATAACGATATCGGTTTCGGTATTTCGATATTTCTTACAGTTCTGAATCAAATATGATAAAAACACTGAATGAGAAGTCCAAACACCGAATTTTATGCTCCTAACGGTAAGAGCTTTTGAGATATGGGCATCTTTATTATAATAATCTTTAACTTCACCATTTTTTCCTTTTAGCACCCTTTCCTTCCCTCCTAAATCAAATGTCAAACAACGCTGAAACACATATCTAATTATTTAAAATCAGAAGCCTATGTACCAAATTTCATGTAGGCCTATCTCGCCTTTAGAGCAATGGCGAAGGGTCGTAAGAGGCCCTGAGGCCAGGCCTACCCATTTACTTTCAGAAATTATAATTTATAATTAATTAATTTTCCTTGCACAGAATGTATGATAGTTTTCTAAGTTGAAAAATAAAATATTGTTTAATAAAGAAATCGTGTTTAGCACCACTGCTGAGAGGCTCACCGAGTAGTGTCTCAGGTGGCAGTAGAACTACCGCCAAGCTGCTCAGAAAATCTCGCGAGAAAATGTGTTGGTATTATTATACCACATTGACTTGATCCCTAGTCTTCCGTTGCAAGCGCTGCTATCGTCTGAAGGAACTACACTCACTTTCTCTCGCTTAGCAACAACTGAACCCTTATTGGCTCAACACGAGGGGGTGTGAGGGTGTGAGCTTTAGTTCGCATTTTTGCCACGGCTCAAGACATTTTGGCAGCACAATAACAACCTGCGAAAGAAACCGGCCTCAGCGCTTATCGACTTTCGTTTCTACATAAAGAGTTTCTCTCGAGATCTTCGATTTCGATTCGATATGTCAAACAAATAAAGAACAAGAGAACGTAGGGCCCCATTCCATACCAACTTTGCTTAATTTTGCGGACTCTAACGCAATGCAAAAGCTGGAACAAGCAATTCTAAAGGTGCTACGCCTATTATCGCAAACTAATGCCCCTTTATTCAGTTATGTTGGCGCAAACCTGTACGAAATCAGACTCGTTGAGTTCATTAGAATTGAGAGTATGTTTTTGAGATATTGTGAGTGACATTTTATTCCTTACATTTGGAAAAGTGAATGAGCGAAAATATCAGTAAATGAAGAATATGAATATAATACAATTCCTATTAAAGAATTTTCTGTCAATGGTCTTTTGAAATTTAATGTGGCATGAGAGAGTTCTGCATGCATTGGTGCAAAAAATTATTTGGGGTTCACATATAAAGAGCAGCGTATGAAAATTTTTTAAAGTATTTTTCTGTTTTTAAAGGGGAATTAAGTGACTCACAAAATGACTTGATTGAATGCTTGTCATATGTTTTGAACGATATAATTAAAGACGAAATTTTACAAGCTGAGTTTGTTTCAGTACAAGTAGACTAAACAATTTATGTTTCTTGTGAAGCGCAGATAATATGATAGTCCATCTTTCTAACCTGATCACGCCCAATTAAAACAATTAAACTATATTACGGCGAATTAAGATCAGCTATAAGTCACATATGCGAATTTCATTATGAAAATTGAGATCCGGATCCGATCAATGGACTACTATTACGTTAAATTTATGTGAATTTGTCTTCTTGTGTTTCTGTAGTAAAATATTTATGTCTAATCTGTTTTATTATTATTATTATTATTATTATTATTATTATTATTATTATTATTATTATTATTATTATTAGTAGTAGTAGTAGTAGTAGTAGTAGTAGTAGTAGTAGTAGTAGTAGTAGTAGTAGTAGTAGTAGTAGTAGCAGCAGCAGCAGTAGTAGTAGTAGAACATTTGGCTACCCTCTTGAAAGTATCACCCTTCGCCACTGCTTTAGATATACCAAAAAAAAATGGACATTTTAATATAATAATTGCCACTTTTGTTTCCCTATTTCTCATCGAATTAAAAAAAATCCTTCCTTACTAATATCCTACATCACAAATCCTATGCGATATCGAAATTTCAAGTTTCTAGCTTAAGCGGTTTGGAATGGGTGTTGCCCAGTGTGTCTATCAGTCACTCAGGGTTTATTCTTTTAGACCTACATAGAATAGAAATGTCTTTCTTTCTTTCTTTCTTTTTGTCTTTCTTTTTTTGGACAATGTTACAGTTAGATAAAGATTAAAGTTAAAGAAATTATAAGAATTTTGGGATATTTCTCATTACCATATTGTACACTTCATTTTTCTAGTATTGCTGAAAAGCTTGATTACTTTATACCTTATAGTGTAAGTTTCAATGTAATAAATGGTTTTGATAGTTTCAGTCCCAAATTTTTCTTTACAAAAATCTTTTTATATCGTTTTCTCGAAAAAAAAAAAACGATTTACACTCACCCGTATCATTTTGTTTATTGTCAATTAGATCTATTGATTGATATTTTGTTGTTGTTTGTGGTTAAACACTAATAATAGAAAGTAGTCCGTTTTCCAGCATTACAGTTCAGAGTTGGCGTGGGTCAATGAAAACTTTACCCACGACCAACTGACCCACCACCCACCATAACCTACCACCCACCGTGACCCACTCTGACCCACCATGATCCACCACCCACCATGAACCACTCTCATACACTGTGACCTACTCTGACTCACCAAAATCCATCGTCATCAACTCTGACACGTGATCCACGCCATCTTCTCTACTGACTAAAGAGTTTACACTTGTAATAAAACAAGACTTTGACATTGTCACTAATCGGAGTTTGAGTTTATACGGTTAATCGCTCAAGCACCACTCTGTTACAATTAACGGTGGATCTGACCTTTACAATATAAAATGATAAAGTGTTTGTCAGCGTGGAAATTGAAGCACTTAGAGGTGGGGAAAAATTAGTGTGCGCCTAAAACATACTTGTACTAGGAGAGTATTCCTGCAAGTTAATTTCTCAAGGCATTCCAAAAGAAACCTCTATTCGAGGGAAAATACCCATGTACAATATGGAAAAGGTTATGATTTCTCAGTTCACAGTATTTTTCTCACCAAAGACTTGAAAAATCAGTTTTTCATAGCGTATAAAGGTGCTCGGGTACCTTCTGTGAGAGGTTCTCCATAAAGGATGCTAATAATTGTAATTTGTGTAATCACTAAAACACCACGTTAAATTTAAGTTACAAATATGCATAAATACAATTATTATGAATATTTATTCAAAGTAGTTTAGCTTCTAATTTATAAAAAGCAAATAAAAGACATTAAAAATTAGGTACAAAATTGAATAACACAAAAAAGCTATTAGTAATACAAATATACATTTTCCATAACTTGTAATCTGCCACCTTGAAACAAATCTGAAATCGGGTTTCTTTCCTGTTGGCCTCCAGAACTTTTTTGTGGTAAACCATCCGCAGTAGAATGATGTCCATCCTTCAGCAAAGAAACAACTAGCTTGTCTACTTTGAGCTTGTCTAGCGGTGGACCATTAACATTGATGAACAACAAATTAGACAATGTTTGAGCACTTAGTCTATTTCTAATATCAGCCATCTGTAAATTCATAGGGGGAAATCCTCGTTTCGCACTCTGTCGTGGAAATTGATAATACTTCTATCCGACGTGGAAATTTCTGCAACTCCTCATCGACAATCTCCGTGTTAGACTTAAGTCTGATAACGATTTTTCTCGGTCAGTTTTGAAATTCTCAGCAAGAAGTATCACGTCTCTATCACCATACATCTTTTCCATATCGACCATGTCAGTTGGCAATGTCGACTCATGGAGAACAGAACCTTCATCTACTACACATTCAATAGGGAATCTTGTGCATACATTATCAATTAAAGCCTGATAATCAGATGATTTCTTATTTGTTTATAAATTTAAGTTTTGTAATTATACATGAAGGTTTGATATCATTACCAAGTCCCCCCTAGAAAGCAAAAGGGAACGAGGTTCCTAGGAAGTTCTCAGAGGTGCCTGGGAATTTTCCCCTTCTTCCCCTTCAATTACCACACTGCTGTTTGTCATGGGCAAAATTACGATGAATTTCAATTTTATTATCATAGTATAATTATTTCCTTGTTGAATTATCGATACTTTTCAGTGGAAAAAAGGATGAAATTTGAAAGTCCCAAATCAAGGCAAGTTGACCAATGTAAAGGAAAAATGTTTAAATTTTCCATATAATTATGCGTACAATCCAAATTTAAAATTTCCGTGTAATTAAGCTTACAGTACAAATTTCATGTCTATTTTTCTCACAACTTTATAGGTTGATTGTCCTGTGCTGTAAACGCTCCATATAATAAACATAAGCTTCAGTAATTATTATAGTAGAAAGCAATGGATATATGAAGCGAATCACTGTAATTTTTGTTTCTGAATTTTTTCTCAAATAATATCGATCATTTTCGATTATTTTTACAAACCAACTCACTACCAATTTTCCATATATAGAAAATCCCCCGCCGCCCATAAAGAAGAATTTTTTACAATGCTGGGACACATTCTGTTTATTTTTAATAAAGAGTTAATATACTGAATTTTAACTCCGTAATTAACGGCTTGCGAGATACTCAATTTTTTCGCAAAAATTCGGATTCCCACTACCTTCTTAGTATATTTATTATAATGAAAGGAATATAACATCCCAGTTTGGATTAAGGCCTAACTATATACCAAAAGTCATTTCATTTGACTTCGCAATTTGGCCGTGATGATGAGGTACACATAGTTACATTCAATTTTTAAATAATGATTTATATATTACAGAGATTCAAAAATGTATTTTTACCAGTTGTTAGCTCTTCTAAAAACTTACAGGTCTCGAAACCCAAGTAGTAGTATAAGTCCTGTTCCTATTACTACCATTGAAAATATCAATATGCAAAAGTGAAAGTGAAGTGCTTGAAGTTCTTTTTTCACTTAGATATACTCATCTCAGGTAAGTAGGCAGAAACTAATGGAAAAGGAAGGGAAATGAAGGTCTTGAAGGTAAAACGCAGACAAATTTACCCGTCTTCAGAAGATACTGTCTATAATGCAGTGAGCAGAGTGAGTCGGTAGAACAGACTGAGTCGGTGGGTCGCGGTAGGTAGTGGGTCGCAGTGGGTTACGGTGGATGGTGAATTGAAGTGAGTCACGGTGGGTGGCAGGTTAGAGTGGGTCATGGTGGGTGGTGGGTCGCATGCTGTTGACCCACGACACACTGACCCACTCAGAAAACTTGACCCACTTGACCCACTGACCTACTCCATCTCTGTTACAGTTGTTATCCGGTTTATTCAACAAAATAATAATAATAATAATAATAATAATAATAATAATAATAATAATAATAATAATAATAATAATAATAATAATAATAATAATAATAATAATAATAAAATTGTGTCCCATGTGATGAAGACTATTAAACGAGCGAATGAGTTTTCTTGGGTCACTATTTTCCAAGGTCACAATTAATCAAAGATACTCTTGTTCACAAATCTTTCATTAACAACTACGTTCGCAGTGCAATATTTATATATTTTCAGCCAGTCGAGCCTAGTTATGGAGGAGAACGGAACGCAAACTGAACGCTTGTAAAAGCAAACGATAATTCGATTATATGTATTTATTTAAACATTTAGAAACGTTTTAAAAAATATATTTTCACATTCGTTTGTTTACAGATATTTCCTTCAGAATTAGAAGAAATTCTTTGCTCCCATCCGGATGTGTCCGATGCAGCAGTGGTTGGAATTCCTGACAAATGCGCTGGAGAGCTCCCTTTGGCCTTTGTGGTCTCCCGAAAGAAGGACTTATCAATTGAGGAGCTGGAGCACTTTATCAACAAATGCTTGCCTCAAGCTGTGCGCTTCAACGGGAATATAGTCTTTGTAGAAGGCATCCCGAGAAATGATTGGGGAAAAGTCTTACGCTATAATCGACCAGTAATAAAAAGATGTACTCACAGTACAACCACCACCGTTACAAGTACTGGGACGTCGCCAGCGACAAAGTAAGATTTAATGTTAACATTAACTGAACGAAAGACTTTATCATCAAACTGTATCGATTGACAATAAACAACGTACTTTTTAAAAGATATAAGTTGTATTTCTAACAATAAGGCATGTAAGATTTACGTAAAATGTAGGTTCGATAAAATAACTAGACAAGAAAAATATCTAAACGGCGTGACAAACATCTTGGCATTTGAAGGCGGCGCTCCAAGTTCCCTTTAAATGCTGCTAGCGAATGAGGGGCCAGCGGTATTGCCACGTTTATTTTCCACACATCCGCGTCTATCCCCTGTCACCTGATCGCGCTGTAGTTTGTCTGCTTACCAATAGCCACACCCCTTTACCACTTGGCAACGTCACGCCAGAGCTTGCGTTTTATTCGTTTAGCTAAAATGCCAAGATGTTTGTCACAGGCCTTAGCTTAGGCCCGCAATCAAAGTGAGGAAACTTAATTCAATAAAATGGGATTTGCCAATAGGTCGATATGCCTCGGACTGAAGTCAGTCACCCAGTACAATATATATATTATTTACTTTTTTGTTTTCTCTTTAATCATCAGGATACTTTATTAGTATTATTGGATTCGATTGACTTGGGTTGATTTGAAGCTTGATGTTCCTTTCAAGCACTGCAAGCTACATGAGAAGTGGATCTATAGAATGAGAATCAAGTTCCCGTTGGAAACTTAACTGTTAGGTCTTCCGCGCCGGAAACGTGCATAATAACCATAACAAGGAATTCATATATTATTCTTATTATGGATTTTATGGAGAATGGTGGTTCAGTGGTACAGCGCTTACTCTTAGTGCAAGGGCTCCTTGGTTCGACCCCAACCAATGCAAGTTTGAGACGGACAATATTGTGTCGTGTCCATGAGTTTTTCTGTTTCCTCCCACATCCTCATTCCACCATTTTTCATAATAGTTTAATTTCATTAATATTCCGTCTCCTTTAGCCCAAAAGGCATAACTGTGAGATGTTAAAATAGAAATTTCATTTCATTATTATTATTATTTTCTTCTCAACAATAGGTGGGAAGCTCGCTTTGCTGGCCTAGCAGCTAGCGCATGCGCCTTTGCTGAGCATGCGGTCCCGGATTCTATTCCCAGTGAGAATGCACTAAAAAATTGAGCGCATAGTTGTAGTTCGGATTCCACCTTAGCTATAAGTCCACATCCGATATATCCTCGATGCTGAGTGTTTTACACGAATGGTTCAGAAAGTAAGAATCCTATTGGCTGTGCTTTTGCTACAGATGAGGACAATTCTAAACTTAATATGCATTGCCTGTGTTCAGTATTCACTCCTGAACTAACAGTAGTTAAGCTTGTTCTCGATTACGCGTTTCAGCTCTCACTGCGTCGTGTGCTTAGCTGCACTGACTCACAAAGCGTTATTATGAATTTACAGAATGTCTTTACTAAACATCGGGCATTCGCGCAAGACATTCTTGTGAGATGCTATCAGCTGCAGCAACAGGACTGCGTCATCGGTGTCTGCTGGGTACCGGCACACGTCGCAATTTTGGGAAACGGGCATGTTGATATAGCAGCCAAGAACGCTGCATCGAGATAAGTTGCACTAGAGCACTTTCCTGTGCTCGGATCTCCGTAGTTATTTGACTCAACGCATGAGCTCTCATTGGCAAACGGATAGGAATGAGGCCAACGAAAATAATCTCCACTCAGTAAAATCCATTTTGGGCAATTGGCGAACTAGTCGTCGAGATGAAGTGATCCTTTCACGCTTGCGTATCCGACACTCCCATCTTACTCATTCCTATTTAGTGCATGGCGCTAATCGTCCGTGTTGTGAAGATTGTATCGTCCCACTCAGTCTTGTAGAATATCCAGAATAATCAGACCTCAGGGAACGTTTGGGAATACCTAAAAATCTTATCAGTGATATTTTCTTGTCCTATATCCTATATTTTATTTAGTATTTTATCTATATTCTTTTAGTATTCCTGCGAGTTATGTTCGCCGTTAATGCTGACTTCCCATCTCGGAGTTCGCTATTTCTTTCTTTCAAGTAGCTCCCAATTGTCCTCACGATGATGGGTGGACGCCGCAAGGCTAACTATCTGGTGACTACGAATAGTCACTCTTCTTTGCTTTGACTAGTCCGACCTATCAATTATTTTCCATAACTTATTCTTCCAATATGAAGAACATAAGGATTTCCGTTAACCATTTCTATCAGCAACAGTATCGATTTTCCTTTGAAACCAAACTCAACATTGGCATACACATTTATGCAACTAAGGGGAGGGACCAGATGTAACCCTTTCTTGCGTAAGATATTATGGAAAACCAAACATTTATTGTATTAATATATGTATCGTGGCGGACATGTGTCATTAATCAGGTAATGGTGACTGCTTTGAAACAAAGGCGAAGTATGAGAATTAAATCTGTCATATCTGTAGTTTGGTGTGGAGAAGAAACAAACTTCTAAACCAAAGGTTTAAGAACAACTCAAGTTATTAATACAAACTATGCCGAAGATTATTGACTTATATCATGATAAAAGAAATACGAAAGACGTTTTGAAATGAAGAAAAGGAACATACAACTTTGCAAGCAGAGGCAAAGAAACCTAACGTAACCACACTAAAGATGAATCATCTTCCGCATAGTGATAGTGGTTTAGTGGTCAAGACACTCGACCAGTAATCTGAAGTTTCTTGAATCGAATCTCCGTCGGGGAACTATTTTTCTTTCTTACTTTAGAATTTTTGGTGGGGATGACACATGTTTTATTATCTTCAGATCTTTGAATACTCGAATGTTTCAATACTTGAACTATTAAATCTTCAGGAATAATAATAAACTAATAATAATTATTACTATTTCGTTGAAAATTAAAAGCTAGGAGCTAACCGTATTATTACAAGCAGAAATGTGACATTTGTCATTCGAGACGGGACAAGGTGCGGGTGCCGTGGGTACGCAGACAGTCCAGAGGTGGTTTAATAAGTTTAAGGACGATGACGAAACACTCGAAGACACACTACGTGCCGGAAGATCAACACATGCACAAAATGAAGATCTTCAGGCAGCAATTGAGGCGAACAATGGCCAGACATGTGAGGAACTGGGACTACAATTCATGTGAATGGAGAAAACATTCAGCAGCACCACAATCAACTTGGGAAGCACTACAGGTTGGATCGATGGGTCCCACATGATTTGACTCCGCGTCAGAAGGCAATGCAAGCAAACACTTGTGTTTCTTTTCTGTCTCCTCTGAAGAAGAAGCAATTTCTGGTCAGGGTGTTGACATGTGATGAGAGGTGGGTCCTGTATGAAGCTCCACGGCGCTGTCATCAATGGTTATCATCCCATGAACCGGTTCCGAAACAGTCGAAATCAGCACTGCATCAGAAGAAGGTCCTCCTGTGTATTTGGTGGATTGCTCGCGGTATCTTGCATCGGAAACTGCTACCAGCTGGTCAGAACATCAATGCAACTGTGTACTGACAGCAGTTAAGCCATGTTCAGGAAAAACTCAAAACTCTGAATCGCACTTCTGAATCGCAAAGGGATCTTCCTGTTACAGGACAATGCTAAGCCCCACGTGGCTAGGATGACCCGGGACACCATTTTACGCCTTGGATGGAAACACTATTGCATTCGCCAAACTCCCTAGATATTGCAAGGTCCGATTATCACCTTAGAGGACGCCAGTTCAAATCTTTAGTAGAGGTCAAAAATTCACTTGATACCTTCTTCGCTGCACGGCCCGCCAAGTTCAACCGTGATAGAATCCATGTCCTTCCAGACGTTGGCAGAAGATCGTCGATGCTGATGGGGACTGTTTATGATCTTTCAGGTACATCTTATGTGACATATCGATGTTCGAAGATGGTGGGTGAAAAAGCGACAGAAGTTTCTTGGTTACCTTTTGTAAAAACATTTGGTAACCTTTGCTGTGATGTACTAGTTCTCAAGTAGTTCTTATGTGCTTTAATTTCAACAATGAGCGAGCGTTCAGTAGAAGCCTCACTTACTGGTATTGTTAGAAAAATTACACATGTGGTAAGCACTTCAGGAAAAGACACAGAATACTAATTTTCCACTAAGAACAAAGCTAACTTATTTCCCTAATTGTTTCAAGGTTACCTATTTCAGCCCTATTTTGATCTCTGAATACTAGTACTTCGTATTTGCAGTGGAAAACCTGAGCAAACATCACTATTGTATTTTGTAGCAAAGACATATCCAGATTTCTGAAGGTCTTCCTCAGATACAGGCAACAATGTTGTTGGGGTGAGAAAAGAAAAGCTATTGAGTACTTCAGTCATTCCATGGAAACACGTGCTAAATTGTAATACATTACATACAGAATAGGATACAATACAGTGACACGAAATATATCTTCCGATTCATCTAGTCTACTATCCATAGCCGGTTCATCAAAATATTTCTTTGCTAACTTTTTTTTATTTCTCTTGAAATGTTTCTGAAATACTTAATTTCGAGTTGTTTTTATTTTTTATTTATTTTTTTGTGTATGTGTGTGTGTGGATTTCGCAAGCTCGCCATACTTTCCCCGAAGATCTTTCATTTGCCGAAGTGATTTCTTCAGATTTTTCTCTGCTATTTGCAGATCAATATCAGAAGACTGCAAATTTTTGGAAGTTACATACATGGATATAGGATTTTTAATTTTTTTTCAAATGACTAGCATCAACACAAATTGAAGTGTCTCTATTTTTTTCTTTAATGCCTCAGCTGCTCTCAACTCATCTGGTTTCTTACTTGTCAGACAAATCGCGGTAAGAGACTGTTGAACATCAGCAATTCTCCTTTTCATGCAGTTAACAGCATTATGTTTTGTTTCCCACCTAGTTATGCATTGTTCTTTTAGAATTTTCTTCCTTAATTTTCAAGCCGTTTCATCACCAAGAGCTAAAAGCTACCATCTAGGAGCAAAATATCTTGAAGAACATCAAAAAAATTGAAAACATATGTGGAGACTTTTGTAGCATCGGTAATAACAAGATTCAGATTTACGTACAGCAATGAACGTACGGAGTGTTTGGAGTAGTATTACTAATTCTTGCTTGTAAACAACTATAAATTCATTACCGATGCTCCATCATATCCCCGCCCTCTGCACTGTTGTATGTCGATTTGATTGCTGAGTAAAATTTCACGAACGAGATGATCATAGTTCCCGACACCATGCTTATCTAATGCCTAAAATCCTAGGAAACTTTCTTTAATTTCTTATGTTGCTTCTTCAGAGTTCACAACAACGTAGGGAAGAATGACATTAGTTTTTGTTATGTCGAATGTTGAATCCATGATTAAAAAAAAAAAAAAAAAAAAAAAAAAAAAAAAACGGAGATTTTTGAACATCTTCAAAAATAATGTTTGTGAAATTGCTAGACAGGAGTTCCTTCTGAATTGACTCAAATATTTAACTCTACTTTCCTGTTTGTATAGCACCGTGTTCAAAACCGGATCAAACTCTGCGAATAACTTCACTGTTCGTAGAAAATTTCCTTCTGCAAACTCGTCTTCACAATGTTTTTACCTTCATTTCCTCTCAAAGCTGTGTTTCGAGATGTTAAAGAAAGTATTATTTTAATGAGACGCACCAAAACTTTTCTCCAAAACGTAGAAGAAGAAGATCTCAGTTGGTGTTTACAATCAGCTGTTATGTTCTTTTCCGTTTTATCATGAACACAATGCAAATCAGTGAAATCAGTTTTACTTTCCAACATAACTTTCAATTTGACATAGAAAGGGATTCCCAAAACAGAAAAAACTGTTTTATCAAAGTTGAAATAGTAACCTAAAATTTCACAATGATTATTTCTTCCACATACGAAGTAAATAACGAAATATAAGTATTCATTAATAAATGGGTTAGCAGGGGCCACTGGGCTTGGGAGCCTCCAAAGCAGAAAAGAATTATACTAAAATTGCTAGTAATCTAGAATTTCACAATGATTACTTCTTCCACGTAATAAATAAATAACATTATATAAGTATTCAGTACCGAGTAATAAACGGGTTTAGCGGGGCTCCTAGTACTTGCGGACTGCAAAAACGAAAGAAAAATGTTATGAAATATTTATTTCTCCACAATGATTATTTCTCATACATAAGAAATGGCCCTATAGGAAGGGAGGGGGGGGGGGGGTACAAAAAACTTACTAAAATTACTGGAAATTTTAACATCGACAATGATTTCTCTTTTCACACATACAAAGTGAATAACAATAGGAAGTATTCAGTACTGAGTAACAAACGGGTTCAGCGAGGCCCCTAGGCTTGGGGTCCCAAAAACAGAAAAAAAGATATGACTAAAATTACTGGCAATATAAAAATTGACAATGATTTTATCTTGCACATAAGAAATGAATAATAAAATACAAGTATTCAGGCTTGACGGGGCCCCCTAGGCTTGGGGGCCCCGGTGATTTGCACCGATGGCACCACCCATTGTTACGGCACTGATTTCAGACCTCCGAAAGCCCTTTGGTTGTATACATTTACACTTACAGAACAGTTATGGAAATTTACAACTATTTATAATGTTTCATACTATCGATAAGAAATGAAATTTCATTACATTAAAAACTATGTTTTTTCTTTAAATGTTCGAAATAGGTGACAGCATTAATTTCCAGTAATAATTGTAAACTTCATTAATAATTTTATTCTGTATTTGACCACACAATAGCTTTTTAATTTCTTTTCTTTTACGGAAGAAATATTTTGTGAAATGTAACGGAAATTCTTTGCGAGTTTTTCAATATTGATCAATGGAGGTGAAGAATATGTTTAAAGTTTGTATTTAACATCCAAAATATAGTTTGGCTACTGCATATGTTACTTAATATCTTAATGAATGAAAGCTCTGAATTTAAGGTTACTTATTATAATTAGCATGGTAAAAAAAAAAAGTCATATAAAAAGTCTCCGCGGTTTTCTGGTACATTTTTTAAACAAAAAATTCTTTCTTTTGCCATTTTTCGGGTAGTTCCATAATTCCACCACTGTAGAACTTCTATGGTTTGTCGTTGAAAAACTTGGCCAACTGATTTTCAGCGTCATTTTTTTTTTCAAGAGAGTTTTGCAGAGACCGAAACAAATTATGAAGGTCATGTACAGACCTTAAATAGTAGTCAGACGGTGCAAAGTTCGGGCTATATTGTTGATGGATCTAAACTTTCCAACCAAGTTCCGTAAATTTAAAGACGTGTGTAGCAGCGCATTGTCATGATGGAACACAACTCCCTTTCTCAGATGATTTTGATGACTGTGGTAGATAATAATGGTCATAGATAATAATGGTCAATAATGGTCATAGATAAGAAAGGTCATATATAATAATGGTCAATATGTACTTGATTAAAATTGATTTTCAATAAAGAAAATTTTTGTTCAAAAATGTACCAAAAGAACGCCGAGACTTTTTGTATGATCCTAGAAATACACTAACACGCACACACACATATATATACGTATAATGTGTCTATATGTTTTGTATGTATGTAGATACGTAAAAATATGACCGTTTCTGATTTTGAAAACGTTGGTGCGTACATTATAAATGATTACTCGGCACTTTGTATATCTCATCGTCATTAACAAATCATATATAGCGTGTTTCAAAACAACATCGACAACGTTTCGGAGGTGATTCCTGACACCAAAATAAGACGAAAAGTATATACCAAAGGTGTACAATTATAATGAGCCTGAGGGCCATAACCGTCTTTACTACTAAAGTGGAGGACCGCAGCTTATAATTAATAATAATAATAATAATAATAATAATAATAATAATAATAATAATAATAATAATAATAATAATAATAATAATAATTATTATTATTATTATTATTATTATTATTATTATTATTATTATTATTATTATTATTATTATTATTATTATTATTATTATTATTAGGGTGGGTGCGCCATATATGGAATACGTTCCTAATATGAAATACCACACAATTTTGTCTGCTATGTGCTGTCACCGAATAGACTTTACGTAAACTTGTGCACTGTGTCAGCCTCCGTCTGCGCATGAGTGGTTTGCTGCCGAACGATAACATAACATTTCCTTTTGTTGCAGAATAGTTTTTTGAAGAACTTGAGTTTTTCGGACGTACATTTCCAGGCTGCTGAATATACGCAAAGAGGCATATATTATTGTTGAGTTTGTGATATTTAGATTACATATATAGTGTACCATAAGGGCATAAAGATTCAGTACACAGAGAATCACGTAAGCGTATGTAGGAAGATAACTATCCAAAATGGCGATTTTCCTAATATGGAATACCAGCAGGATCCTAATATGGAATATTCCTAAATAGGTTCATACGTATGTGAACTAGAAGTGAAGAAGAATAACTGAATTGTAAGTTATATTACACCTGACATTGTTTCAGACCGAGCATCAGGGAAGTCTCCTAGTCGAAACGTTTCTCATCTGTGTTGTCTGTCTACAGGGTGTCCATAAAGTCTGGATACACGGGGAAAAGCACAATTTAGACAATTTAATGCTAATGAATAATATTTTCTACATTATTTCCGTGCTGTTCAATGCATAATTTGATGCACTTTGCAAGATTAAGGTGAACTCGATGGAATAGGTCTGAATTGCCGTCGATTTCAGCACACCGATTGGTAATGCATTCTGTCATGTGATTTAAATTTCTAATTTTCATCGAATAAACTTTCTCTTTCAGCATATCCCAGAAAAAGAAAACAAGTGGAGAAAGGTCTGGCGAACGAGGGGACCATTTCACATGACCTCTTCTCCCAATCCAGTGAGGGAAATTGTCATTCAACCAATCTCTAACAGCTGCAGCAAAATGGGCAGGGGCCCCATCCTGCTGAAACCAGTCTGGAAGTCTCTCACTCAAACGCTTAATTTGAGACATCAGTTTGTCTCTCATCATGTTTAGATAAGTCTCACTAGTTATATGTTCATCAAAGAAGAAAGGTCCTAGCACGGGACGGGGTTTGTCCAACATACTACCTGTTTCTTTAAACTTGGTGATTAATTTCCCGACGGCAGTAAAACAAATAGGTTGATAATGAGGGTGTCGAAGGTTAAATTCTTGCGCATTTTTGCGATACGATCATCCTTTTCGTCCACTTAAGAGTACCAACTCGACTCGTGCTTCTTTAGTCAGTCATCATTCAATCTGGAAAAATAAAAACAAATTACTAGAATTCCCTATTTGCCCAGACTTTATGGACACCCTGTATGTGGTTATCTGTTTGTGTGTGTCTGTGTGTCTCGCGATAACTCCAGAGCACATCAACCAATTCGAATAAAACTTTCACAGATTAGTTATTTGTCCAAATGTCTCAACTGGCGTATCGTATACAGTGTTAAGTGAAGAGTACAGCACGACAGTACCGATTGAAGTAGTGAGTCCGCTACCACAACTACAGCCGCAGCATCGAAAGCAAGGTGGGCAAAAGTACTTACAAGTACTCCGCACAAAGCTGCCTCTACTTCATCACAACGGGCCTTTACCTCATCATTGCAAGTAATTAAAAAGTTGTTTAGCTTTCTAAGCCCCAACCAACAAAATCCAATCGAAACAGCCAACGAAAAGGACTTCATACTACTACAAATTAGATAGTTAATCCGAAGAATCAGTGAGTGACTTGTACGAAAGTA
The DNA here is from genome assembly GCF_964235325.1 of Thermobia domestica. Classification (NCBI taxonomy): domain Eukaryota; kingdom Metazoa; phylum Arthropoda; class Insecta; order Zygentoma; family Lepismatidae; genus Thermobia; species Thermobia domestica. The sequence continues at coordinate 202,528,277 of NC_137462.1, read as the reverse complement.
GTGACAGTTTAAGTGATCCTACTGATGATGTTGACGATGATGAGGAAAGCGGACATTGTGGTAAATTGTAGTCTCTCAGTGCAGGGGAGAGAGATTGGTTAAAATGCCCAGTTTGTAAAAGATAATCCCACGAAATGTCTCCCGTGAAAGGTGGAGAAAATATGTTTGTGGCCATTGTTCTGCTAAGTAAAATTGGAATCAAAATTTAGACTCCATAAGACACGCTAATCCAGTATGTTTGAACTTTTTCTTTTATATAGTTTTTTTTTTTTTTTACTTTATTTGTCGCACGTAGTTTGATTCCCGTTCTATTATTTTTATTATTGGTTGTAGCTAGTAAACATACTTATTCCAAGTTAAAAGATATTATAGCTACTCCAAAAGTTAAAATGAGTAGATATTATAGCCTATTACAGTAATTTACAAACATAGACCTAATAATGAAGAAGTCAAGTCAAGTTCGATAAGTATCTTTGTACTACGTACAATTCTGGTATTTCTGCCGTTTTATATTTTAATTATCTTAAGAATGTTACGTAATTTTATGTACACTTCTCTTATAGACCTACCAAATATGATATATAGGCTACAATGCCTACAACGCGACATTTGGATAATTCGATCATGGGCACGATCTCTGCTCAGACCACCCATCCTGAGTGAAGTTTTTGTAATTTTCCTCAGTCTTATCAGGCGTCTGTCGGGATGGTTCTTTCCCTGAGGTCAGGATCGAGTCCTTTCCAATTCGTAGACTTATCTTAAGGGCCGATGTGATCTCGGAGTTGGGCCTTTGATCCTTTTCTTGAACTAATAAATACATTTATTTCTTAAATAAGCAAATAAATTGCTCGAATGCATTGCTCATGTTCGAATTATCCAAATGTCGCATTGTAGGCAGATGCGCATATTTTGTTCTAGTATTCCATTTTAAGAACAGGTAGTGTTCCATATTAGGAGCGGGGTGTGCCTAATATGGGAAATTGAGTTTCTTTCAATTTTGTAATATTGTAAAAAATCAATAATGTGGAACAAACTGTCATACTTGTATTTTGTTTTACAAAGGTACCACAAGTATTATGATGTATAATATTTTTATTCTGGAATACACTTTTCTGAGAAATAAAGAAGAAACAAAAAGTATTCCATATTCGGTACCTTTACCCTATTATTATTATTATTATTATTACACTAGAAAAGGAAAATATTTAAAAATGTATTTGAAATATTATATACCTATTCATCAACGTGACAAATGAAAGTGACTAGCAATGCTTACAAGGGCTGGGATATCTACTTCCATTCCTGTTGTTGTGAGCCGCAGAAGATGTAAAAGAGAAGAATTTCTAAGGCAGCTTCAGAAGCGATTTTTCACACTTTTCATAATAGAAAATGCACTTTCACGCAAATAAGTACTATCAAACGCTGACACTCTTTTACGACCAAACACCAACATTTAGGAAAAGGTGTTGCCGTGGACTCCCGCGCCCTTTTGTTGTACGGAATCGCTTAATAGATGCCTTATTTCGAAAGGAGAGTGGAAACATAAAAAGAATGAATAAATATAAATGAAAATAGTATCTCTAATAACAATCGTAAATCTTGAGAGCTTCGTGGGCCGCAGAAAATGGTTTGGCGGGCCGCCATTTGGACAGCACTGGTATAGACCAGCCTGGGTGCACAAATGCTTCCTTTCGGAATTATAGGCTGCTGAAAACATGAAAAAAATGAACTTAAAGGTCCATAACTCCAAAACTATGGGACCTACCGTAGTCGGGTCAAGACTTTACTCAGGAACTAATATGGACTTAATCCAAAAATACCTATTTCAGAATCCTTACGTACTTACACAACAATTTTTGTACAGGCAGTTTGGTTACGGGCATATAATCTGAAGTAGTTATTAACTACCTCTATAAAAATGGTTGCGGAAGTACTGCAGGATTCTGAAGCATGTGTTTTTGGATAGAGCACGTATTAGTTCCTTAGTAAAGACTTGACCCGACTACGGTAGGCCCCATTGTCTTGGAGCTATGGACCTTTAAAGTTCATTTTTTCACGTTTTCGGCAGCCTATAACTCCGAAAGGAAGCATTTGTACACCCAGGTTGGTCTATACTTTTTGTCTTATTTGGTGTCAGGAATCACCTCCCAAGCGTTCTCGGTGCTGTTTTGAAACACCCTGTATAATAACTTCCTTTAAGTAATAAGTAAAAACTTGTTTTGAATCATTGAAACGTTTGAGTTGCGAGCGAAGCGAGCAACAAAGTTTTTACCAAATCTGTTTCTTTGGAAATCGATAACAATATTGATTTAATAGGGCGCCAATATCTTTTCGGGGCGACGCATCGTTACTCATTTCCAATACTTTTCCCTTTCTTCTTGCTCCTTCGGCGCCCTCTTGCTTTAAGTGCCCGGAGCAAGCGCCCTGCTCACCCTTCCCCCTAGCTACTGCTCTGATTTTGTGCCATAATTTTTCGAACTAACAGCTTTATTTTCGCATGACGCTTGGCAGTAGTATTTTTTTTAATTATTAAAATTTACTCTGTTATCAAAGGCAGTGGTCGAAGTGAGACGGTATGAGGTGGTATGCCATACCGCCTCTGGTTTTTCAGTAATCAAGACATGGATACCATCACAGGAGAGTAGATACAAAATACTTTTTAAAAATCTATTTTTAGATGAAAAGATCCAATATATTTCAATCAAAAATTGTATTGTAGGCCTTATATGTGGAGAACTGCATACAGTGTAGCCAAACCCAAACTATCACTTAACTCAGTATGACGTGCTTATTCCGTTAAAAAAAAAAAAAAAAAAAAAACGAAAACTCGATTTAGGAGCCATTGAAAAATGTTGTGGCTCCCCATTCAGAAACTAATTAATGAATCTAAAGATCCATTATTGGGCAAGATCGTAATATTTTGATCCATGTTTTTGGATCATTCCTAAAATTCTTGTTATACATAATAATTGACGAATAGCTTTCCACGTAAAAAATATTTTTTCTTATGCAGAAATAATTTCTACATTGACAATACCGATATTTTTGTTATCTTTTTCCTACCTTTCGTTTTAAAAATGAGGTGTTTTTAAAGAAGTTCATCTACTTTATATTTTGATGTGTGATATTGAATTGTTTCTTCATTATGTATGTTATATCTTCTTGCCTTAATGTATTGAATAAATGTGTTTTGAGCATGGGTACATTTAGAGGTTGTCTGCTGTGGGAGGCGGATCTTCCATGAGTTTGGAATACCCATCAGTCGAGTGGGAGCTGGGAATTTTTCCCGCAGGAAATTGCGAATATAAAAATTCGGTTTCTGAACATTTTTGTGTATAATTCTCTATCATACAACATCAGCGGATTTTTTAAAGAAAAAATTTCAGAAAGTTGTTGGCGGGGGACCAAAGTCTCTCCATGTTCCTCCCCCCTGCAACTACAGAGAAGCACTTGGTTATTGCTATTGTAATTAATTATGTAATATGTATTGTATTTCAGTATTGGTCTGGAAATTTACTTTAATATATTCATTCTTCTGAAATAGTTTAACACTGTTATAATTGCTTCTTTGTGTTTGGAGAGTAAATGGTTCGATATCTAATCGTCTATACACGTATTTGAAGACATGGCGTCTAATTTGGCAGTGCGATGTGATTTTGGAACTTAATCGGTACCACACTTCTTTTCCAAGGTTTTCTAAACACGGTGACGACTTAGGAATACTACGAAACGTTAACACCTTTTCTGGAGCGAAATTTCCACGCTGTGGTCGCTGGAAGATCTGAAGGAACGTTTGTAAACCCGTTGCAACACGATTTCATGGAGAAGACGGAAGCTGCAAATTCATTACTGCTGTAACGTAATATACTCCTTCTATTTATATTGTAAAACTTTGTCCCATATAAGTATAGGTAGAGCGTTAATAAAAAGAGTGTCCGGAATCGACTCCCACTACCGACTTTTATTATAAAATTTCTCGCTATAAAAGTACAGTACAAAATACTATATAAATAATCTCTTCTAATTTACAAGGTAAATTACAGGTAGTCTTTGACCGTAAGGTCGCAGACAGGATCTCTACAGAGCCCCGAAGCAGGCTAAGCAGAGTGGAATTAGGGACTCTAAGCTCCGATGCATGCAGAGGGAAGGTTAAATGGCCAACAGAGCCCCGAAGCAGGCTAAGCGGCTGAGGTTAGGATTCCCAGTCAGAGCTCCGAAGCAGGCTAAGCCAGGAGAAACGCTTAGTCCCGAAGCAGGCTAGAGGCCCTGGGGTAGGTTACTCCTAATGTTCCGAAGCAAACAATAGGAGGGTCACCAGAAAACTGGTACAGCATTGCCGTGGTCCATCCAATTTATAGTCTTCCTTGGGTGGTGGTGGCGCTACTGCTCCGATGTTGTCTTCTGCTCCGTGGGAGGGGCTAGAAGCCGTCATCTGCAAGTGATTGTAGATCCATCTGGTGTGAAATCTTCTTGCCAAACCACGTGGTGGTGTTTGTAAACACTGGAGTCTGGAAATGTTTGTTTACCGTATCACGTGGGACATTACCCCCTGGCTTGTTTAAAACATAAGCCGAAGGGTTATTTTTCTTCATGTGAGGGTTGGTAACACTGAGGGACCACAGAAAAATATCACTAAAACATTAATAACACTGGCAACACTGAAAACTTTCACTTTTCGGAGCATTATTAAGGTAGTGAAAGAAAGCACTAAATAGTTATTCCCTGATCACAGTCAGGATCGGTGCGTTTTATATGACACTTCATTTCCCTCGAGGTAGGGCTGTTTTAAGCTTTGGCGTTAATATATATATATATATATATATATATATATATATATATATATATATATATATATATATATTAGCTCACTTATGGTGAGGGGTGTTGGAGTCTGTAAAATCGGTTGCTCCTTAGTCGTATGAGTGATATTAAATGTGTCCATTGGAATTGGAGGAGATATATCTAAGCGAGGTCTTTTGGATATTTTTGGTATCGAGCGAAGACGGAGATACAGCTTGTATAAAATAATAAGAGTTACCAATACTAAAAAAACGTTACGATTATCACCGGGATATAAAGATGTTCCATACTGGAAGAAGAAAAAAATTCAAATTATGATCGGTGATTTATCGGAAATCCTATATAAAGTAAAATGTTTCGGAGGCATCGCTACGAATAAGGCGTTTATAAACAAAATATAAAAATATGCCAAGACCAAGCAATAATATAATAATCAGAGTAGCAATAGCAAGTATGGTCCATTGAAATGCACTGGAGAGATGAAATTCCGGCATGCTATCCAAAAATGAAGTCTCTTCATACTGAAGTAAGGAATTCATAGAAGTAATACTACGTTGTAAATTCTGGAAATTATGAGTAAAATTCAAATTTGGATTCGTCAGTAATTTTTTATATATCAATGTAAAGTTGGCCGAAGTTCTAGTAGGAAGATTCAAAGTATCTGCTATTATACAGCATAATTTATGGTAATATTTACATAAATTAAACATAACTTTCTTACAAGGCTGTCTATATTCTTTATTATAAATTAACGAGAAATGTTATAGTTTCGGAAGTATATCACTTCCTTCTTCAGACTACTACTCCAACTGAAATCATAGATAACGCAACATAATTTGCTACTCTACCAATCAAGAATCATTTTTTCATTTTTCATTAAAATTCAAAATATATGTCCATTGTTGTGACAATTTTAAACTCTTAACAGAAATAATACATTGTTAATTAATCTTTATATTTCTTTTAACATATATTAACTAAATTAAATATTAATTAACTATCTAATATAATAAAGAATATAGACAGCCTTGTAAGAAAGTTATGTTTAATTTATGTTTAAGATGGACACAAGGCCTTCTTATAAAAATAATATTTACAATAAAAGATACCACATCATTATCCTGAAATTACTCTAATAACTCAAGAGGGGAAAATTGCTTGTCCAACCATTGAGAGACTGCGGAAAGTTTGTAGGAATATCACAGTTCTTCCAATCTCTCATGTAGCCCAAGCAATCACAACTAACACTCAGCTTGATGTAGTTTACTTTGACATATCTAAGGCCTTTGATACCATAAACACAAAGTTACTTTTTACGAACTCTCTAATAGATATAACATTCATGACAGGATCCTTTCTTTCTTAGATTCTTATCTTTCAGGGAGAGAACAACGTGTTACTCTACCTGGATCCCTCTCTCTGTATAGCCCCGCTTTATCCGGGGTGCCTCAAGGGAGCGTGCTGGGTCCACTCTTGTTTTTAGTCTGCATTGACGACTTACTTAGTATCTTCTCAACCTCTTCATCAAATATTTTGCTTTTTGCTGATGATTGTAAACTCTTTAGAGCTATTAACACCGTAGATGATGCTTCTTCACTGTAAGCTGACATAGATATGTTAAGCAACTGATGCTCAAACTGAAATCTATCTTTAAACCCCAACAAATGTTCCACTATCTCTATCTCCTTAAGAAAGAATGTAGTTCGTCAGACATATAATGTCAACAATGTACCCATCAAATGAGTTTCATCTCAAAAAGATCTAGGCGTTGCTTTTGATGAAAAACTCTTCTTTGCGGAGCACATCATATCAACCTCATCCAGAGCCATGAAACTACTTGATCTACTTTTTAGATTTCCGGAAATACAAAGTCTCCCTGCCATTACAATGTTTTATAAGGGTTTCATCTCCCGATCATTGATATTGTTCACCTGTGTTGAATATGGCAGTACCTACTAATTTATCTCGCCTTGCCTCGGTTTTAAACTTCTTTCTTACAATAGTTAAATTTAGAATTCCCGAGTTACGTGATCACTCGAGACAGGAAGTAATGTTTTTAATGAACTTAAGTACTCCTGTCAAACGACGTAGCGCTGCTGAATTACTTTATCTATATAAGGTTATCAATGGTAAAATTGATTCTGAATTCTTATTATCGCAGATCAACATTCGTGTTCGACTGAGGCGAACGCGTTCTCTGAATTTACTAACTTATGAGACTCCTAGGTTATAAATTGTTCAGCGCTCCTTGTTTTACAGACCAGCGCATGATTACAATACAGTTTCAACAGATGTCAACATTTTTACTTCTGAACGAAACTTCAGAACTCAGTTGAAGAGAATATCGTATATTAAATATTGAAACTTCTTTACTGTATTTTTGTATTTGTTGCTTTTTGTTGTTTTTTTCTTATGTTGTTCAGTTTCAACCAAATGGCCTTGTGTTGTATGAAACTTAGTGAATAAATAAATAAATAAATAAATAAATAAATAAATAAATAAATAAGAATGTCGAGGCACTGTTTTTTCGATTCGTATTTTCTTTGTTGGAAGGGAGGTACCATTTAAATCTACAGATCCATCAAAGTTTTCTTCTTCATTCAGACTTAAATTGCTTTGCAATGCACTGCCGTTAGTATTAATATCTTTAAACCCAGGCGTATATCGAGTTATGCCTTCTTCAGTAAGATTCTCTCCATCTAGTTCTGCACTTCCTCGCAGCTGATTATCACTAAAATGACTAATATCACAATCAGATCCCTCTCCATCGCTATCCCCGTCACTTTGCCAAGCATTTTCTGGAGGGCCCATGAATACATCTGCTTCTCGAATGCTGTCATCCTCTTCTAAAATAGCTGCTATATCGTCGAAGGTAAACCTGAAACAACAGAAAGGGATTTTTGTTATATAAAATGTTGTTTCAACTTATACCAAAAGATGGAAGACAAATCGTTAGTAATTTCACATAAATTGCACAAAAGGATTATTTATCATGTTTTATTTTTATTTGTTTTATTTTCAATTGTATTGGGAAATGTGGTATAAATTTGTGAAGTCTTCATGAATGATCTAGAGAAAGGAAAGCATAGGAAATTTTCTTGGAAATATAAAATATAGTCTACTCTTCTCGTGTTCATACAATTTGACTGAAAGAAACATTTGAGAACATATTATAAACCATCATGTTTCGAATCAGGGGCGTCATTTAGGGAGGGCAGGAGGGGGCAATTGCCCTTCCCCCAAGAGTTTGAGGATTTCATATACTTTAATCGATTGTCTACTAATATACTACTACAAAACGTGAAAGTCTTATGTCGGTGGTACTCTTACCCCCTCCCAATCGAAGTCTGAAATGACGCCCCTGTTTCAAATACAAGGTTCTGAAAATCATTGAGATCAGTATCGTTGCCTGGTGTTTATATTTGTATGACTAGTTTCGATCAACATCGAAGTGGGAGAAGAAATATATCTTTGCTTTGCTGGTTAACACTATAGGTTATATTTCATTCATTATTTACTTCTATTAGAAAAAAAATGATATGCTATACGCACTCATGATCCATATCGTTTATACATTACATACTCCCTGAATAATACAAATAAACCTATGCAAACAATAGTGAAATATTACATCAAAACAATAATGATTTTGTATCTGTTTCTTCGGTTATACAATGAAACCTGTCTATATTGGCCATTATCGGTTCCATTGGAAAGTGGTAGACTTAGACAGGTGGCCAAGTTACAGAAAATAAGTGTGATCGTTGTATTTTTAGAATAGAATTTCTAGTAATACTTGATTGTAAAATTTTAATAAGCAACGGCACAACAGCTACTTTTAAATAATATATATAGAGTAATCATAACAATATACAGTACTAGAAAAAATACTACAGTATGTTTCATATATGTACTAGGCTGGTACACTGAATTATTCGTATTGAAAACACATTAACACAAAAAACAATGAAATAGAAACTTATGCAGTTTATTGAAATTTATATTGTAGCACACTGGATTCTTCAGATCGAAAATAAACAAAGCAAAATTATAAATTAAACAATTTATGTGCAGTTTATATTATTTATTTTTGGCAGTTACAAATATTTTCTGACAAAAAATTAGCAAATCATTTTTTGACATATATGCACATTCTAATTTTGTAGTTAACTACATCTTGTTAATAAGCTACACGTGTTTCCGTCGGAGCAAAAGATGTTTTTAAAAGTATGTTAAGGAAATTCATATCTCAAAACCTCCGCTACCTTTCGACAGGCCGTTAGGTGCCAATAGTTGACAATTGACACTGTTAGCTTTAACCTTGAGAATTTTCTGGAAATATTAAAGCTCCCCACTGATGAAAGGAGCCGACATAGGCAATGGTTTTACCAAAACAGACGGGCTAAACAAATACGTACAGTCATTTCCTGAATTTTTGTACGTGCTTTTTCTTATTCACATCTTCCTTCACCACCCCTTTATCAGGGTAGTGTTCGGGACATTGACCTTCAAGAACAAATCGTGGGAATCCATGTCTCCAGTCACAAATATACAGTAGAACATCTGCCTCTCATATCGGAAGACGAAAGAGTTAAGAAAAATAAAATGGTATTTTGCGTGGCCAAGATACGCAGGTAAATTTATTATCATCATCATAGGGTAAACATTGCTTCAATGCGGCCGACTTCCAAGATAAACAAGTGGCCAACTTACAGAATAACAAGTAACGAATGCCTTATAGAAAAATGCAGGTTGAAGACGAACCAGGCCAAGATAAGCAAGTGGCCAACTTACAGAGGTAGCGAAGTTCACAGGTTTTACTGTAATATTTTTCTTCTCGCCTCTCACTTTGAATTCAGGCAATCCGTAAAACACTATGACAGAATGTATCATTTTCAGAAACTTGATGAAGTTGTTAGGCAACCAAAATTGCACGTATGATATGTTGGGTTGCATATTTGCTGGTAAATTATGCAATACCGGTTTGAAAATTTATCTCTGGATTGAACATGGGATTCGCAAGTACTGAGAATCCGCCACGGTTGTTTTGTTTAAAACAAATAATTAAAACTTGTTTTAAACAATTGATTTTGTTTAAAACTAATTTTGTATACGTTTTAAACATTTTGTTTTAAACACGTGTGTTTTTAAGCTCATTTTAAACATATATTTATTTTTATTTTATTTTTTAAAGAAATCTGCCAGAGAAAGAAAATTGTCAAAAAGTGCTCCCCACTCAGAAGACAATTTTCTTCCCATGTGAATGTTTTGATTTCTCATAGTTACAGCAAGTCAATGTGGTGATCTACAATTTATTTTCTCTCTTTTTTCAAGTTATTTTTAACGTATATTGTATTTAAATGCTTCTCAGTAAACTTGCGAGAAAATGTCGTAGTTGAAGGTTGGACTACTTGTAGAACAGATATTTAAAAAAAAATAAATAAAATAATTATCATGGAAACAAATTTTTGTGTTGCATTCAGAAAACAAACAAAAGGTTATTTGCTAAATTGCGGTTCTGAAATTAAAATATCGCAGGCATTCGTTGATACAGTACATGTTGGTTCTCCCTCCCCCACCTCAATTATTTCGTTCATCTTCCCCACCTCAGTTCTAAATATTCTTCAAAACTTGGCATAGCTTGTATGAAGGGACAGGCGAGAAAGCGCAAGGTATGTCAGTCGCCCGCGTAATAACTAACTATTAAAGCGTGATACATATTGTAACATCAGTGCCGAACGTCAGCGTCTGGGACAATTTGATCTCAATTTGTTTGATTTTATAGATTGAAGTGCAGCAATATGCAGGGTGGTAAGAAAGTCTTTGAACAAACTTCGGGAGATGATTGCTGACACCGAAACAAGCAAAAAAAGTTCTCTGGGACTTTGATCACTGAGGGATAGTTTCGGCGATATAGGGATCTCCTATAACCTGGCAAGTAATCTCTACGTTCCTTTGGGAAATCCCTCACACACATCTTGCGGAGGTTTGAAGCATACATTTTTCAATCGAGCAGGTATGACTTCGAGCGTCATGTTCTAAACTGCACACTCTACGTTGTATTATTTTTGAATTATAGCCCTCTGAAATTCATTTTTCCCACTCTTTCGGCACCTTATATCGCCGAAGCTATCCCTCACTGACCAAAGTTCCAGAGGACTTCTTTGCTTGTTTTGGTGTCAGGAATCAGCTCCCAAAGTTTGTTCAAATAGTTTCTTACTACCCTGTATAATTGATCCCAAGAGAATTATAATCTATGGACCAAGTGGTTTCTAAGCTTATTCAATCTTATTACAAGTAGTATGTGACTGAGTGATTATGTGTGTCATGGTTAGGAAAACAGAAATAACAATAATAGATACAATCTGCAGCAATTAACAATGAACGGCAAACTTTTCAGCCCCATATATATATATTTTTTTAACTTTCTGGAAAACTACGCATGAAAATTTATTCTTGAGCATGTCATTATTTTCAGCTCGATGTCAGTGGTGGGCACAAAAACACTTTTTCGGTTCCACGGTTTTTAGAAAAACCGAAACCGGTTTTTGAAAATTTTAAAAACGGTTCCTGCCGAAACCAGTTTTGCTTTTCTCCAAAACCGGTTCGGTTTTTCACCGGATCCGGTTCGGTCTCCTTCAAAATCCGTTACAGTTTTCTCCAAAACCGCTTTCACTTTTTCCAAAATTGGTTCTATTTCAGACCAGAATAGTGCTTCGTTGTTCTCTGGAAACCGATTCCGTTTCCATAGAAATAGTTTTATGTATTTTACAAAACAGGTTTCACCGAAACTAGTTTCGGTGAAAACCGAACCGGTTTTGGAGAAAACCGAAACCGTTTTTGGAGAAAACCGAAACCGTTTTTGGAGAAAACCGAAATGTCGGTTTTTCGGATTTCGGTTTTTCTAGAAAAAGGTTTCCGGTTTTTATTAAAAAACCGGTTTTGCCCATCCCTACTCGATGTCATGTATCGACTAACATCTCTTACTTTCGGACAATATTTTAGTTAAACAGAAACTAGAATTTAAAGAGTTAATGAGAATTATAGGGCAATTTCACTAACCATGCTATGTACTATCGTCTTGGTAGTATAATGAGAAAGAGCTTAATGAAGGTATATATATATATATATATATATATATATATATATATATATATATATATATATATATATATATATTTCAGTTTCACCTAAATAAGAGGCATAGTACTCGTACAGTATCGAGTACTATGCCTCTTATTTGCTTCCTTAATTTTCTTGAAAACTGCACATCAGCTCTGACACTCACACTTCATTTTGTTTAGCTCAACGAGATATATCGATCTGTTTATCTCATCTTCGGAACATTTCTTTTTCACTAAACGCTAATAATGTATTTAACGCACATTGTTTTAATCCATAATAACATTGAAACATACTTGGTTCTTTATATTCTACTGAAATCAGCATTTGCCATCCACCCCCATCCTGGCGACGCCACTGCAGTGTTTGTCACTGGCAGATAAACAAACGGCAAGTGCTGTAAACGAGGTCTTTCAGTAAGCGTCAGCTGGGTGCCAGCGGAACGGAAACTTACCAGCAACGCCAGTCTGGCAACGTAGCAGCTTCCTTTTGGTTCCCTGTGTACACAGCGCTATCTTTACTCTGCCGGGGAAAGAAGAGGAATGAGAGAGAGTTTTCGCCAATTGTAATATGCGCATGCGCGAACGTCGTACGTGCCTCTCTGACGAAAGAAAAAAAACTGTGCAACGAAACGCGTGTTGGCTGCAAGAAACAGGATAAAGAGAGCATAAGTAGGTGTGTATGGTGTATATGTGTGTGTTTGCGTAATATTCTGTGTGCGTATGTGTTTTGTTCTGCTACGTTGAAATGATCCCAAGTGCAAATTCTAATCTGTATTCAGCAACAACGTAAAATAACTAGCTGTAATCAGGTCAGTAAACAAATCTTCCGCCACGTATAAAAATACCCCTTTACAGTGATCAATTATTTATATATTGAACAAAGGCGCAATTTTTTTCAATGTGTCTTTAGGATTTATTTTTCTCTCCATAGGATTTAATTGAGGTCAGTAGGCCAGTTTCTGAGACTACGTCACATACAATTTAGAAAATGAACTCTTAACTATCCTAGGGTAATTAAATGTTTTTAGTAATAATATGCCTATATGTATTTTCAGTTATTTATAAACACTTTTTTGGTAATCAGGACTTACTCCATGTATTATTTTAAAAAATAGTAAAACTTTAAAATGAGGCATGCTGATAGGATAGTGTTGTTAGGAATGTACAGTTTGGCACGTATTCCGGGACCATTCACGTGATAAAGAAGTAATTAAGTAATCTTTGTAAGGATTCCTTTTGGTAATTAATTACTCAGCTTCAACGAGAATGCGTAGTTAATGAATGTTTGCAAGCTGAGTTATTTTGTTATCAGGCACATCATTTGGGAAGGGATAGGGTTACACCCAAGTGCGCCGATTTCTCTGATAATTGGGGGGGGGGGCATTCAGATGCAGAAAGCATATATGAGGATTTAAAGACAAATTGCATTCAAATTATTCCAAATATTGTAAATTTACAAATACAATGAGGGGGCCCACTTGAGCTTTAGGTGGGCCCAGGCCCCTTCGGCTCCCCAGGATCGGCGTCCTTGGTTACACCCTGTGTTCCTATTTGTTGGGATTCCCGGTTTTGGAGGAAATTCCCCGAATTCCGACGTGGCTCTGTCAGAACTTTAAAATGTCCGACTTTCATATTATTGATAAAGTCAGTAACTATTAACACCAACGCAACCAGCCACAGAAGTTTGGGGGAAGGGGGTCACAACTCAGTAAACATTTCAAACCGCTCTACATCAATAATTACTGAGATTTTGTACGCGTGGTAACTAGTGGCGTATTTAGGATTTTGTTTCGGGAAGGGCTCTGTACAACACGTGAATAAGCTTATATTTTTTCTTTAGTGTGCCGACAAATTCTAATGAAGTTGTGCATACAACGAATTTATTTCGGAAGGGGGATTCAGCCCAAAAGCCACCCCCTAAATACGCCACTGCTGGTAACCATAAGTTTAATTACGTACCTTCACCCAAGCTGCCTACTATAATAGAATTATAATAATGGATGTTTCTAAATGTAATAATAGCCCGTAAAAAAAAAAAAAAAAAAAAACACTTGTTATGGGTAGATTCCGGAGGGACTTCCTATCATGCAATTCTATTTATTGATGTATATTGTGAGTAATTCAAGATTTTAGTAAGGGAACTATTAATTTTTTCAACATTTTAAGATTTTTGCTACAGTTTCTTTCATTCCAAATAACCACAAATTATTTTATCCTTAATCTGGACAAGGTAAGTGTAGGGGAGCTCTTAATCAGGTCCGGATTAAGGGTTGGCTTAGCCCTGGGCCTTCAGGTGGACAGGGGCCTCCACTCTGACCAAAATCTCAAATGGCTATCTAGAAAGAATCATGAAGATACAATCATCATCATAAAATAAAATATGACAGAAAATATGAAACATATTCCCTTAACTTTCCTACTGTACTTTTCACTTTGTACTGTACTGACAGAGGCCTATATTAAGTGGTCAGGACGGGCCATATATTTTTTCTAGTCCCGGATGCGTTAATCCAGTCCTGCTCTTAATAGGTACTACTATTACTAATTTAGTGGCTGTAAAATGGAGATGAATTAGATTAAGTTAATATTACTCTAACCCGTAAGTACTCGCGCCCTTTTCGTGACACTAGTACTCGCGCGGGGGTCCAGTAGACCCCCAACTTGATATTTGTTTTATTACAATAAAAATATATATATATTTTAAATAATTAAAACAATGTAGCTGACTCTAGACATGTTTTTTAAAAGTATTTGCTGCAATCAGATTTTTTGAACTCGTTTTCAGACATTTTTAAATATTTTTTTTCATCAGGACTTCCGGCTACCACACCGGAAGTTACCTGGTTGGTGGTCTGTGAACACTCTGCGCGAGTACTTAAGGATACTACTTAAAACTATTTAACTAATAGTATCAGAGAAATTGTTTAAAATACATATTTGAACAGAAAAATAAGTAAAAGATACGGACAACCATTCTAAACTCTCTCTTTTCCATTAAAAAAAAAAGAAAAATCAAGTTATTTGGAGTTGTTATATACTTATGAAATAGGCCTATTAAGAAAATTATAAAAAAGCATTTTCAGAAAACACCCCCAAGTTGATTAAACTACTCGTTATTGATTTTTCATTTGAAATGAAATGTGTGATATTGTGTTAATGCAGGTTTGTTATTGTGTTTATTTATAATATCGGAGCAAATTCGTCTCATATATATATATATATATATATATATATATATATATATATATATATATATATATATATATATATATATATATATATATATATATATATATATATATATATATATATATATATAAAATTGTCTGAAAAACTTACCTCAAGAATAAACTACCCAATACTCCATGTGGATATTTTCAGAAGAAACTTTGTAGGATTATTTATGAAATATGAACAAAATCGACTGGAGTTTTGAGTAAACTGTCCGAAACAAGATTTAGATTTAGGTTTTTGGGTTCAGCATCGAGGGTATATGAGATACGGACTGACGTACGAAGGATTTGAACCACATTAGCTCCCACAGGGAATTAGAACTCGGGTCTTCCATGCCAAACGCGCCTAGGGAGAAATATGTGCCTTTGGCATGAGAGACACGGGTTCGATTCCCGACCGGAGCTCTTGTCACAAACTTTAGCCCTCTAAACAAAGTATTTGTTGTGGATATCTTTAGAAGAAACTTCGTACGCCACATTATAGAGTTGAAACGCTTAGAGCAGCTTTTTCCAACCTTTTTCAACTTACGGCACACTACGGGTGTTACTTGGATTCTCGCGGCACATTTACAGATGATATTATTTGTAAATATAAAACATACTGTTTTTTTTTCTGTGATTATTGATCTCCTTCTCACAGAGAAAAAAGCTCTATCACTGTTTTTTCCCCGTGGTAAATCATTATGCTTATTTTTCATTCTAATTTTAAAATAGAAAATAATTGCAATGTCATATTGGACTCAGTTTTTTAAAAATACGCTTTCTTCTTTAAAACTGTATCCAACCTTTTACTAAGAAGGAAGATCACTAAATAACAAAAGAACAAACAAGTCCCTTTTACTTTTAAAACACAAATGTACGTAATTTGTCGAAAGGATTGAATGATATTTTAAATTTTCAAGTTACGAAATAGTCTGAAACATTAAAGAAACAATAATGCAACAATAGAGTCTAACAATGATAACATACTTTTTTCAACATTAGAAATGTAGAGAACAGTAACTTGGTATGCAACTTAAAATTGTAGATTCATAGTAGAGGTTCATAGCAATGTGAAACACAAATATACATTATTCCCTACGTTTTGCAATTTGATTGCTATAAAATTAATAACTTTGTTTCGATTCCTCGCGGCCCATTCACGGCACACCAGTGTGCCGCGGCACACCGGTTGGGAAACGCTGGCTTAGAGGATAAAGGGGATATGTCACAGATTGAATGTGACAGGAAAATTGACTTCCACAACTGTCCGTTAGCATACCGCCTTCATCGTTTCTAAATATCTGCACTCAGACGAGGACTCACTAAATATGTGTTACGTAGCATGTTTAACATATAACACGTGCATTACCGCCAGAATGCAACGTTTCAAAAAAATATAACGTAACACCTTTATCCTCTAAGCGCTTCAAAGTGTTTATTTATGAAATTTGAATAAAATGGCTTGATCAGTTCTTGATAAAAATCGTGTGAAAACCTTCATCACAAGAGTAGGCTACATACCCCATGTTCTTTCTTTTCTTCTTCTTTTTTTAGAGGAATATTATAGAGTTGTTAATTTTTGTTTCTCGAATGTAAGCAAGGGGCTCAGTGGTAGAGCGCTTACCTCTGCTAAGAAAACAAAGTATGAAATTCGTGTAAAGAATAGAGTTCGAGATTTTTAACGAATTTACGAGCTCCTTCGTGGCTAAGCGGTTAGCGTACGCGCCTTTGGTGTGGGAGACCCGGGTTCGATTCCCGGCAGGATCTCATGTGGTTCGGATTCCACGTTAATCAGTAGGTCCACGTCTCATATAGCCTCGCCATTGAAAAGAACGTTAAAATCAACTCAATTCAGCATTTTAACGAATTTACTCTTTTCATGACCGATATCCTGAGAAAGTGATTTTTGGACGTTCGTCCGTCTGTTCATTCTTTTGTTCATTCGTTTCGACTCCCGTCTAAAGCAAGGCCATAATGTTCAACGTATTCAGACCGAATTTTAAAGTTCAAGATTTTCTACTGGTTTTCTTCACATTTCTGATGTTTCTGGTTCCATTCGCGGCCAAATAAGTTTGTGGTGGACAGCATCGTGTATGTAGGTTTTCTCGGGCTACTCCTGTTTACTCCCACTTTCTCATTCCACCAATTCTTCCATCGTCGTTCACTTTCCTTAATCATTGTCTCCCTTAGCCTAAAGGCATAATCGTGGGACGTTAAGCTCAAAACATTTTATTTCGAATATGAACAAAACCGACTGAGCAGTTTTCGAGAAAATCATGTGTATAAAATTCACTATAAGAGGAAAGTTTCCCTTAACCTTCATTCTTCGGTCTGAAGAAAAAAACGGTTTACGTTACGTTAACGAAGTATGAACAAAATCGTCAGAGAAGTTTTTGAGAAAATCGTTTGATAAAATCTCATCCCCAATAATAAACGAACATTTTTGGAATTTTTTAGAGGAAATGGCTTACGTCACGTTGCAGGATAATGAATAGAATATTTCTGTATGAAATACGAACAAAATTGCTCCTGTTCTTTGGGAAAAAAAAAAAATACCCGAGAAAGCAACCCAGGAATGAAATAAGAGTTATGAATTTTTTTTGAAGGAGGAATTACTTAAACAGTATGTCTGTTAATAAAATATTTGTTTATTAAATATGGACTAAATTGCCTGAGCCGTTTTCTAGATAATCGTGCGGAAAACTTACACCTTTTGGATATTTTCTGGAAAAATGACATAACGTAATAATGTTTGTTAGTGGCACATTGAAGTCATAAATAAGATACCGTAGAACGGGGCTACTTTTGACAGGTTTTGTACTATTTTAGATGTGTACAGGGGACACTGGCTGCAACCAGTCAATGATACTATTCTCATCATAACAATGGATATCTAGGTTATCACACCCACTACTGAACTTAAGTTTCTGCAAGTAAGTTTTGGCGGGAAAAATTAATAAATTACCAGTCAAAGCAACCCCAGGGTGGGGCTACTTGGACACCTTATGTATTTGCTGCATAAGGTCAAAGTTATCCGATGTATGAGGTTACTTTAACATGCAATTAGTGTAAATCAATTGTAAAACACTGTTTTGGTCATGCGTAATGTATGCTGTATGCTTTTTAACCAGGAAATCTTGATTGTTTTACATCATTATACGTCACTATAAATGTTTTCTTAAAGCTTTACTTTTAACACACCTTTACGTGTAACAACGGAGTAGTAATGGCGACACCTGAGGAAAATTTGGACTTTGACCCCGACCTTTGTGACGTCATAGGTCAAAGGTCAATGACCTTGGCCCGGGGTCAATGACCTAGGGGTACCTAGGACCACCCCCTCTAAATTTTGGAAGGGGTACCTTGGCCCACCCCCTAAATTTTGGCAGGGGTACATAGGACCACAGTATGTACCTCTATCAGTATTGGGTGTCTATGTCGTTCCCTTTCATGGGTAAAAAATTGCCAAAAATTCAAATTTCGGGGGTTTTTGACCTAATTTATCCCCTTTGATGAGGTGTAATTATCCTATATGGTTATATGGGCGTATACAGGGGTCCATTACCTTTCATAACATATGGGTATATTAATGCACCCCTTGAAAAATTTGGGAGGGGTACCTTAGCCCACCACTTAAATTTTGGAAATTGACCAATTTAAACATTGGATATTATAGTACAGGACCCTAATATGTATTATGATAAATTTGGGTGGTCCACCTCATTTCCTTCTAGGGGTAAAAAATTGCCAAAAAGTCAAATTTCGGGGGTTTTTGACCTAATTGATCCCCTTTGATGAGGTATTATTATCCTATATAGTTATATTGGCGTATACAGGGGTCCATTACTTTTCATAAGACATGGGTATATTAATGCACCCCTTGAAAAATTTGGGAGGGGTACCTTGGCCCACCCCTTAAATTTTGGAAATTGACCAATTTAAACATTTGGTATTATAGTACAGAACCCTAATATGTATTATGATAAATTTGGGTGGTCCACCTCGTTCCCTTCTAGGGGTACAAAATTGTCAAAATATAAACGTAAGCAATACGTTGTACCACGTGTTTGGTCTTTTGGCCCAATTTATCCTCTTGGATGAGGTTCTATTACCTTTTATGGTTATATGGTTATGTATAGAGGTCTATTCCCTATCATAAGACATAGGTACATTTGTGCACTCCTTTAAAAATTTGGGAGGGGTACTTTGGCCCATCCCTTAAATTTTAGAAATTGCTCATTTTATATATTTGGTATTATAGTACTGGACCCTAATATGTATTATGATAAATTTGGGTGGTCCACCTCGTTCCCTTTTAGGGGTACAAAATTGCCAAAATATAAACGTAAGCAATACGTTGTACCACGTGTTTGGTTTTGACCTAAGTTATCCCTTTGGATGAGGTCCTATTACCTTATATGGTTATATGATTATGTATAGGGGTTTATTCCCTATCATAAGACATAGGTGCATTTGTGCACTCCTTTTAAAATTTGTGAGGGGTACCTTGGCCCACCCCTTAAATTTCAGAAATTGCTCATTTTATATATTTGGTATTATAGTACTGGACCCTAGCATGTATTATGATAAATTTGGGTGGTTCACCTCGTTCCCTTTTAGGAGTACAAAATTGCCAAATTTTAGTACAACCACGTGTTTGTTTTGGCTCAATTTATCCCCTTGGATGAGGTCCTATTACCTTATATGATTATATGGTTATGTATATTGGTCCATCCCCTATTATAAGACATGGGTATATTGATGCACCCTTTAAAAATTTGGGAGGGGTACCTTGGCCCACCTCTTTATTTTGGAAATTGCCCAATTTAAACATTTGGTATAATAGAATAAGACCCTAATATATATATATTACTATAAATTTGGGTGGTCCATCTCGTTCCCTTTCATGGGTACGAAATTGCCAAATTTTAGTACAACCACGTGTTTCGTTTTTGACCTAATTTATTCACTTGGATGAGGTCCTATTACCTAATATAATTATATGGTCATGTATAGGGGTCCATTTTCTATCATAAGACATAGGTACATTGATGCACCCCGGGAGGGGTACCATAGCCAATCCCTTAAATTTTGGAAATTTTTCAATTTAAGCATTCGCTATCATAGTACATGACCTCAATATGTATCATGATAAATTTGGGTGGTCCACCTTGTTCCCTTTCATGAGTAAAAAAAATGCCAAAATATAAACATAAGCAATATGTTGTATCACGTGTTTGGTTTTTGGCCCAATTTATCCCGATTGATGCGGTCTTATTACCGTATATGGTCATATGGTCATGTGTATATAGGTTCATTTCCTATCATAAGACATGAGTACATTGATGCACCCTTTAAAAATTTGGGAGGGGTATCACCACTCAGTTTTAGAAATTGTTTAATATAAGCATTTGGTATCTTCGTACAGGTCTTCAATATGTACCACTATAAATTTGGATGGTCCACATCGTTCCCTTTCATGGGTAAAGAACTACCAAAAATCAAATTTCGGAGGTTATTGACCCCTTTGATAAGTATTTAGCACGTTATATGGTTTATTACCTTTATATGTTTATGTTCTCTTTTAAATTTGGGAATTATAAAATAACATAATTTGGTAAACGTTTTCTAGGACCCATTGTAGATGTTGGTGTTCCTCTTATGGCCAAATATTCAAAATTTAAAGGTTATTGACCGGCTTTATTATTGAATAACTACAGGATTTATTACTTTTTCATAAGACACAGGTGTATTTTTGTACCAATCTTAAATTTTGGGAGGGGTACATTTCTTATTGTCATATCAATAATTGGTAATTGTTCTTAAAATTGGATAGTATCTCATTCATTGGGTAAATCATTATGATCACGTGATCAGTTATTGACCTATGATGGGATTAGGAGTCCAGGACATTGGTACATTTAAACTTTGTAGGATAATTTGAGAATTGTCAAATGAAATTGCGTCATTGGTTTTGATTATTACAGCCAAATATAAACGTAAGCAATACGATGTACCACGTGATTGACCTTGATGAGGTAGTGTACAGGGATACATAGCTAACCTTATTGAATCTTATGACTCATAGTCTTAAGGAAATACATGCTACAGCAATGGCAAAGTTATTGTTGATGCAATTTGATTGGTTGATCACTATCTTTCGTGCAATCTGATTGGCTGATCACTATCTTTCGTGCAATCTGATTGGTTGCTGATTTTCAAATCTTTGCTGCATTCAGTTTTAAGTTTTGTTTAACATTTAAAAATCTTGGTTTCGTTAAACATTTTGCACTCACTGATAAATATGATCAAAACCGTTTATTTGTTAATCGAATAGTTAAAAACCGGATAAAGTTTGACGGTTAACCGTGAAACGTAATTTTTTTTAATTTGAAATTTTTTGTTTGAAAGTTTTTGTTTGAAAACTCTTGTTTCAAATTTGTTTGAATTTTTTTGTTTCAGAATTTTGTTTGAAATTTGTTTCAAAAAATTTTTGTTTGAAATTTTTTAATTTTTTTGTTGCAAAATTTTGTTTGAAAATTTTTTGTTTAAATTTTTTTGTTCGAAATTTTTGTTTTGAAAATTTTTCGTTTCCAAATTTTTTTGTTTCAAATTTTTTTGTTTCAAATTTTTTTCAAAATTTTGTTTGAAAATTTTTTTCGTTTCAAAATTTTGTTTGAATTTTTCGTTTCCAAATTTTTTCGTTTCAAAAATTTTGTTTCAAAGTTTGGTTTGACATTTTTAAAAGTTTGTGCACTCATTAGTAAAGAACCGGAACTGTTTAGAACTAAAACCTCTGGCAACATTGTGGTGCAATAGTACACGTCAGAACATGGGGTTGTACTTGAAATGAAAAAACACAATTCATTGAAATTGATCATTTTATTACACTCCACATACATCCATACCAGATAAATTATCTGGATATTGTCGATACAATGTATTTTGAACTTCTTGCACTAGTTTGTGTTTAGCGTATAATTTTAATTCCAGTTGAAGTCTTTTAAGGTATATAACACAAACGGAATGGAACAAATTCATCAGCGTATTTCAGTGTGTGAAACATGCAGTGGAAGTGTGCAACAAAACAAGTATATTCCTGAAAAAGTACTATTTTGAAAAATGTGTTATGCATATTGTACAACTTGTATCTAGATATTGTGATGGTTGTCAACATCGTTCGTGGGTGCATACCTGTATTGATAAACAGTTTATTTGTGATCAAATGGACATTGAGTTTCCACCAATTGATATTACAATAGACCTTAAAAGACTTCAATTGGAATTAAAATTATATGCTAAAGACAAACTAGTGCAAGAAGTTCAAAATACATTGTATCGACAATATCCAGATCATATATCTGGTATGGATGTATGTGGAGTGTAATAAAATGATCCATTTCAATGAATTGTGTTTTTTCATTTCAAGTACAACCCCATGTTCTGACGTGTACTATTGCACAACAATGTTGCCAGAGGTTTTTGTTCTAAACAGTTCCGGTTCTTTACTCTCCCGGGGTGCACCAATGTACCCATGTCTTATGATAGATAATGGACCCCTATACATGACCATATAACCATATAGGGTAATAGGACCTCATCAAAGGGGGATAAAATGTACCAAATACCAAACACGTGGTTGTACTAAAATTTTGGCAATTTTGTACCCCTAAAAGGGAATGAGGTGGACCACCCAAATTTATCATAGTACATGTTAGGGTCCTGTACTATAATACCAAATGTTTAAATTGGTCAATTTCCAAAATTTAAGTGGTGGGCCAAGGTACCCCTCCCAAATTTTTCAAGGGGTGCACAAATGTACCCATATCTTATGAAAGGGAATGGACCCCTATACATGACCATATAACTATATAGGATAATAACACCTCATCAAAGGGGATAAAATCGACCAAAAACCAAACACGTGGTATAACGTATTGCTTACGTTTATATTTTTGGCAATTTTGTACCCCTAGAAGGAAATAAGGTGGATCACCCAAATTTATCATAATACATATTAGGGTCCTGTACTATAATACCCAATGTTTAAATTGGTCAATTTCCAAAATTTAAGTGGTGGGCCAAGGTACCCCTCCCAAATTTTTCAAGGGGTGCATTAATATACCCATGTCTTATGAAAGGTAATGGACCCCTATACATGACCATATAACCATATAGGGTAATAACACCTCATCAAAGGGGATAAATTAGGTCAAAAACCCCCGAAATTTGACTTTTTGGCAATTTTTTACCCATGAAAGGGAACGACATAGACACCCAATACTGATAGAGGTACATACTATGGTCCTAGGCTACCACACCAAATTTTTAGATTTGGCAATTTCCAAAATGTAAGGGGGGTGGTCCTATGTACCCCTGCCAAAATTTAGGGGGTGGGCCAAGGTACCCCTTCCAAAATTTAGAGGGGGTGGTCCTAGGTACCCCTAGGTCATTGACCCCGGGCCAAGGTCATTGACCTTTGACCTATGACGTCACAAAGGTCGGGGTCAAAGTCCAAATTTTCCTCAGGTGTCGCCATTACTACTAACGGAATGAAAACCTTAAGGTTAGTGTAAAGGGACAGGTTTTGCCGATAGATGTCACTACAGTCTTCGTATCTCTCCCATGTATTTTTTACCTTTCACGAAAATTTACAATTTCTTTTACAAATTTCAACGTAGAGACCTCAAATTTTTAGAGAAGGAACTTCATAACCTATTAAAGGGAACAATCCGTGCCGATTTTTTATTTAAAACTTTCTTAATTGTTGAAACAGTTCCATTGTTAAAGGTTTGGATATCCATTTCAACAATCAAGCCTTTTCAACAATGAAGAACATTCTAAATAAAATATTGGCACGGATTATTGCCTTCGGTAGATTATGAAGTTACTTTTCTAAAAAATTTGAAGTCTGTAGGTTGAAATTTGTAAAAGAAATCGTAAATTTTCGTGAAAGGTAAAAAATGCATGGGGGAGATACGAAGACTGTAGTGACATCTGTCGGCAAAACCTATCCCTTTAAACCAACCTTAATCATCAACATTACAATCGTAACTAGCATACTGTGGATTTTTGGATCCAATATTGCAAAACCAACACACCCATTTTTCGCACCTGATACACTAAATCCACTCTTTTCCGCCAGTATAGTTTCGAAAGTCACTCATACAAATGACACAGATATTTTCTTCATACCCTTTTATTTTCTTCGCCTTCTCTCCCTGGCGGGGTTTCTTTTGAAGCTATCACGGTTGTCCGGTTTCCAGTTCTTCTATCAGGAGTTCCTCGCCAACCACCTCTTCCGTCACCACGGTCTCTCTGATGTCTCCCTCTTTCGCCCTCATATCTGATCCCAGTTTCCGGTTCTTCTTCCCATAGGAGCAACTGTTTTCCAGAGAAATCAAGATCTTTTTCCCTCGCTTCCCTCCGCTCGTCCTCTCTCTGGTGCTTGGCTCCGTTCTGGAATCGTGAAAAAACTGCAGGAGACTTGCAACTATGTCTTTCTCTACCTGTGTTCTGTCGGGCTCATTCTGTAACTTTGAGAGGGGAGCTTCAACGTTTAGAAGAACCAGATTTGTCGCGCGGAATCCTGCCTTCAGGTTCTCGCCTAAGGTGGTAGCCAATGAATCCTTGAGTCGGGACAGTAGACCAGGGAATTGTTCCTTGGGAATCGATTCGCTTTGTCGGGTCTCCTTCCGCCATACACTCAGTACGACTCTCCACTTCTTTAGTTTTCTATACACACTCACGTCCAGAGGTTGGAGCAGATGCGTCAAGATGCAACGACGCTCACAGAAAAGAAGAATCACGCATGTCAAAGTAGCCCCGTTTTACGGTACATAAACAAAATTGTTAGACCTGTTGTAGAGAAAATCTCATATTTTGATTTTCAACCTTCAGTAAACTACTTCTATTTCTAGGGGAAAGAGGAGAATTTGAAATACGCTCTTAGAACCTAGAGAATCTTAGAAAATCCTTAAGTTTAAAATTCGGTCTCAATACGTTCACGAAAAAAATTAACAGGAGGACAAACATCCAAAATTCACTTTTTCGGTATAGGGGTCATGTAACGTGTAAATTCCTTGATATCCCGAAGTCGATTCTTTTCACGAATTTCACATTTTCTTCTCTCCTATCGACGTACAAAAGTTAAAATACAGATAAATAAATTAACATGTAAAAGAATAGCACGCACCTACAAAGAATATCTGAAAAATTCCTTTAAAATTCATTTTATATCAAGTAAGGGGAGTTTCTTGCCAAAATTATGCATTCTGAGTTATATCGACCTGCACAACTTCCGTGTAATAGCATTGTTTTTTGCTCATGTGACAAATTTCTTCCAAAATTTTGCAAATTTGAGCCTGATGTTCGACAGTAGCACCAATTAAATCTAAAACTCAATTATGCTCACTTTCCGAGCTCTAGCAATAATAATAATAATAATAATAATACACGAATGGTGTTTTGAAAAAACATTATATATATATACACACCGGTACCGTAATACGGGGTTACTTTACACAAAATATGAAAAGAGTTTCACGGTCCTCTATCGGCAAAACCATGAACAGAAAAGAGGAAGTTTCAACTGCCACTGTAAGATAGAACATCTAACTATTTTGGCTATAATGTTGGCGGTTAACAACAGTTCTAATTACCGGGTGAGTTTGTTGTTGTAGAGATATGGAAAACAGTCACTGTAAAGGCCGCCAAAATTTGAAAGATATCACGTACAAAAATTTCCGTCAAAGTTAACTGTTTCATAGAATACTATAGTGAATAGTGGGACTTTGATCCAATAGTTGAAAATGAAATATGAAACGTTTTAAAGTCATAAAAAAAAAGCAAAACTGGGAGAAGGGGGTTTCGGCCTCTACTCAGGGTTACTTTGCACCAGTCCAAAATGCCGCTTAGATAGGAAATTATTACTACTGGAACCTCCTGCATTCCAAATTTAGGTAAATTTCCTATTTAGGTAGATGTGGGAATGAATTTGTTGTTGGAAAATAAATTATGAACAGTGGCGGATCCAGAAAAATAGTTTGAGAAGGGCTTCACTCACAAAGGCTTCGTTTCTTTTAGAAATCACTAGACTTTTGGGGTTTTTTAGCTTATACGCGTAGGAATGACTAACATTAGATTTTTTAAAAAAGAAATCATGCAATTTGCGTGGGCTTCAGCTTGAAAGTCCCAAACCCTCTAAATCTTCCACTGATGATGGTTGGGATGATATTCTTAGGCATAAGAATAACCAAGGCAAATCAGTTTACGGGAATTCTTTTTCTATTCCTGAGCAGATCCGCAACCAGAGGGAGGCTAAGGGGCCTGGCCCCCTAAACTTTCCGTGGCCCCTCCAGACCTTAACATAAATGCTATTATTAATACAAAAAACACAATTTAATTATTTGTAAGAGAATTTTAATGACTTGGCCCCTTGACATATTTATGCCCTCCTCCCAAACATCTGTGGCTGATTGCGGGTCTATTCCTGAGTTGTCATTTTTGTTTGATATACGCTGAACTATTAGAATGTGGTTCCTGTGCCGGTACAAGAAAATACATAATTTTCTTCACATATATCGATAATTCAAACTAAGTACTGATACCGGTATCCTAATATTAATATTTGTAGACTTCATGCAGTTTTGTGTAGAAAGTGAAAAAATGAAATGAAATTAAGTTTTACGTCCGAAGGTTATGCTGGTTGGGCTAAAGGAGACTGTGATGATGAGAGATGAGTGAAATGGTGGAATGAAGTAAGTGGGAGGAAACGGGGGAATCCGAGAAAACCCACGAGCACGGTGTTTGTCCACTACATGTGTAGAAAGTGAAATATATATATATAAATACTGAAGGGAAAACATTGCATAGAAACGTTATGCTCATATGTTAAACATACTTTTCTGTATGTTGTGCAAAGTAACCCACCTATGGGGTTACATTGTACCAAAGTTTATACGTATTTCAATAACCATGTTCTTACTGAATGTTTACTAATGCACTTACACAAATGTGTTCCTTATATATCTAGCTACTATATGTTTAAAATACAGTATTCTAAATCATTGCGTTTGTAAGTTACATGCGATTTTCTTTAAAATTGATTAAATCTTGTGCAAAGTAATCCCGTCTTACGGTATCTTCCTTGTTGCTCCTAATTGAATTGTCAATTTCATTCTCTCATGTTAGCTTCTAGACGACTACTTACACATGCAAGGAACATCCGAACTTACGTAAGAATCCGCGAGTTTTGAAACTTGTTTTGTATTCTTCTGCCTTTGATTGTTCGTATGTGTTTCGCGCCATTCCGCTTAATACAATTCCCATCATTCCACTCGCTCTATTTTATTTACGATGTCATTGAATAATCACCAACAACTTTATATTTTTTAAAAAAAATGCTCTATATGGTCTAATTATCTCTCTTTCCTTTTATCAGTTAGATATATCGGGTGTTCTAAAAATGGCACCCACGGACTACAGAGGACTATTCTACAAGTCAAAATCAGGGGCGGATCCAGGACCGACTTCTGGGGGGGGGGGGCGTTGTCATATTGCTACTTTTAAGGGTTCCAAACTTTGGGATGGGTTTTATTTAGATATATAAAATAAGAAAGTTTCCTCTTGGATCGCCCCTGGTCAAAATAAAGCGAAAAGTGTAGGGGAAACTGTTGTACCTTGAGAATAGTGTACCTTGGAACACTCGCATGTTTCTGAGCTCCTATGCTATCTAGTGGTGATTCAATGAACTATATGATGCTTTAACATTGTCAGACAGTGCTATCGTGGCTTTCGTTGTGCTGAGAGGCGTGTGTGATTTACGAAAGTGAAAAAACTTTTTTCAGGGATAAAATGAACTATTTTAAAATTGAAATATTGTTTTCTAGTGTCATTACTGTTTTTTGTTTGTATCATCCAGTGGCGTAGGGAAGGGGGGACCGGAGGGGCCGCCCCCCCCTAAAGAGGTCCGACAATGTACTTTGGTATTTTGATGTTTTCAATGTTTTATATATTTTTATGTTTATATATATTTTTTTTGTTTGTAATTTTTCTATGTGTACCTATAACAGCACTTGCCCTCCCCTTCCCCCCCAAACACACATCCTGGCTACGCTACTGGTATCATCTGTAATAATCTATTAGTTTAGGGGCATTTGGTGAGTATTTTCGTGACTTGTTTTTCTACTCTGGATGTAGCGTTGCCATTATGGCGCCATTTTAGTAATCGTCTACAGCCTCTTGTACCATGGAACAAAAACACATCTTGTACCTTGGAACATGTTCCAAGGTACATGAACTCATTGTCAAGTGTATTTTTGAACATTCTTTTATTATCGTTGCAGGAATCGAAATGGCAAGAAGCAAGACAGAAAAGAAAAGACCTGCCATTAACCCAATTTCAATTAAGAATGCAATTAAAGCAGTCACTAACGAGCCTGTGGATCGTATTTCAATGCGTGAAGCTTACAGAGTTTACCAAGTGTCTTTAGCTACATTATCCTGACATCTGAAATCTTTTAGACAGGGCAAGAAACCTTTGGGTATAGTGTGAAATATGATGTTCACAGTGTGTTTAGTGAGGACGAAGGGGAGAGACTAACTACATACATAACAACTGTGTCCAATGGCCACATCGATAACCATGAAACGCACTTATCTGTCGAGGCTATTGAAATGGCTGCTGAAGCTGGAGTTGTCATGCTGACTCCCCATCCTCATACCCCAGAAAAACTACAGTCGGTGGATTTGGCTGTTTACGTTCCTTTTAAATGTTTTATTACCAAGCTGTGGAAGAATGGTTATATAATAATCCGGGGAAACATTTTGATATTTATGCTGTGGCCGAAGTGTTCCGAACTATCTATCCACGCGTGCCTTCAGCACATCAAATATCACCAGTGGTTTTCGTTATTCATGGATTTATCCTATAAATAAAATCATTTTCTTGGAGTTAGACTTTTTACCAGCTTCACTACCAGACCATCTGCAGGATTGTCATATAAGTGATACAGGTGAAAAGGCCAACACTCCGGTGCAAGAACGAAACGAAAGAACGGTGCAAGCTTAGATTTCTGCTGAGGATTTGAACTTGCCTTCTACATCAGTCCTTCCAAAGGAAGTACAACAACCACACCCGAAAGGACAAAGTGCAAAACGACGAAGAAAGGGTGGTAGAAGTAGGATAGTAACAGAGACACCTGAAAAGCAAGAATTGGAAGATAGAAAAGAGCACAGAGCTACACGGAAAGGAAATAAGAAGCAAGAAGAGCAAAGAAAAGGAAAGAGAAAGCAAGCAGAAAAGTTAGATTCGAAACGTCTGATGAAGAATCTGAAGAGAACATAAGCCTGCATGAAGATGATGATAGTGATGTTATGCTTGCAGAACTGGTGGACACGTTGAATTAGACGAGAGCATTGAATCACATAATCTCAATCCGGATGAGTATGTGTTGCTGCAGTTTAAGAAAAAACGAAGCATTGAATTTTATGCAGGAAAGATTTGTAAAGTAAAATAAAATTACAACGAATTTAAAATTTAAGTCCTTGAAGTGTATTCCAGGTACTGCAAATAAATTTTATGAAGACTCTGCAGGACAGTTTGATGTAAATACATCTGATATTATAGTGAAACTGCCACCTCCTGTTAGGCCAATAGGCTCCAATAAAGTGTCTGAACAATTGTGGCTTCAAGTGAATTTGGTTCTTATGATGTAGTGTAATGGATCGCGTAGGCCGAGATAGTTTCCACGAATAAGTCAATATTTCCTAATTTAGTAATTAATTCCTTATGTTATTTTCTGATAGGCCTACGTCTACTTAACGTGCAAAGAATCAGAACAAAATATGTACAACACATGTTTAATTTTGTAATTGTTTTAAAAGCCATTGCCCTTTGTTTTCTTCGGGATTTAAGAGTGGACTGACAAATAGAATATTATTATAGTCTTTACATATTTCAGTTATTGCTACGTTTATGAGTTTTTCAATAAATAAATAAGGTTAACCTACCGATTAAAATTAGGTTCGATATGAAGGTAAAAGCCTATTCAGAGTAAGTATCAAACATTTCCATTCCCTTCTTTCACACGGTTTTGTACATCAAAAACAACAAATCTTGATATATCAAATAAATCTTAGAATAATTATTTGTAATTTTATTTCTGCGAATTACCATATTACAAGTATACGTTTCAAGGCTGTGTTCCAAGGTACAAGAGGCTGTGTTCCAAGGTACATGAGTATTTGTACCATGGAACACTTTCTTGGGAATTTTTGAAAACTTAAAAACATAACGAAAATGACACAATTTCATTCAGAAAACTTCCAAGTTTAAATGCACTGCAATACAATTGCAGAAATAACTGTTGGTAATATTATATCTTGAAAAACGCAAAAAGTGTTCCATGGTACAACAGTCTCCCCTATATATAATTGTATTCATTTCAGGTCCTCGTCTGGAGATGCAAATTGTACTATGTGGCAGCGTCGTAGATAAAGAACCACAGAGAAAATCTACCAATCGATCATATAGTTACATTGATTCTTTTTAGATGGAAGTCGATATGCATTGATACTAGCACCACTTACCAGCATAACTGTCGTTGTAACAGCTTCATAGATTTGTAGGACAATGGGAATGGTTATAATTAATCTACGACGTTGGTAGATAGTGAAATTTTGATTCCCTATAGCGGCTGAAGGAGGCCCTGAATAATATGCCATTATATAGGATTTTCGCTTTATTTTAACCAGAAAAATAGCGCTTTGTTGTTCATGGGCGCCATTTTTAGAACACCCGATATATAATTCGCTCTTCACTATAGGACTTGTATTACATTACATCATTACGGAACAAGAAACGCTGGTATTTCTTCTTTCCCCGAACAGCTGCATGAAGTGTCCCTAAATTCTGCTTTAGAAAGGAGGCAGCCCTAGCCGGAAGGAGGGCAGTGGCAATTATTTTTTTGAGATGAATATAAATTTAAACTGATAGTATAGTAACGTGATAATGAAAATCGTTAAACTACAAATACTTATGTCGTAAGGAGCTTTCCCCTCCCTCCACATAAAACAAAACCTGAAAAAGGACTATTTTTATTATCACTTAAGTAGCAGGTTTTACCTACCACACAGCTCTACTTCACAAATCTTGTTTTAAACATTACACATTAGTGCGATTAAAATTTGAATTATTTTTTAAATAATGTATAATTCAAATAACGAACATTCTAAAAATTATTCCACTATTGGATAATAGTAGGGGTAAAAGTGGATATGAAAAGGTAGAGGGATGCATGACGTCACGTAGTCCCCCTTGCCTATCTTTGCCCATTTTAATTTTAAAGGAAGTGGAGGGGACGCCATGGACGTTTCTAGGAATGTATAAAAAAAAACAAAAAAATATAATATATAAATATAATATATAATAATATAATAAAAATATAATATATATAAAAATATATTTAAAAAAACAGCTACTCGGAATAACTTTTGAGAGTAGGCCTATATACCCAAATTAAGCAAATTTACTAATAGAAACACATAATTATACACAGAAACTTCTTGCTCTGTGTTAAGAAAATAATTTTATATCAGCATTGAAAGATACCTTCCTAACAATCCGTGCAATCCCCAGCGATAATAGCTTCGCTCCCTGAGCAGCATAACCTGTAAGCCTGTCTAGCGAGCTGGTGAGGCTCAGATGGAAGGGTCTCCAAGTTTCCAGCCTACTGTTCTGTGTAAAAAAAAAAAAAAAGTTAAAGTATTGACTATCTTTTTTAAGAAACCAAAAGATAAAGAAAATATACGGTAGAAAACAGGGTAGACCCGACCTCAGTACGCTTCGCCGCTGCCTCTATCCTTTATACGACACATAAATTCAATTTTGAGGCTGACCATGGGACAAATTTTAAATCATAATGCTAAAAAAATCATTTTAGATCTAAAGAATATTTTAGCATTATGATTTAAAATTTTGGTTCTTATTTCCCAAGTTTACTAAACACAATCACATGCTCAAGAGTTAAATTAAGGCTGTGTGGCCAGGGAGAAATACTGTGATAAGATATTTTATGAAAGATGTTTCAGTATGAGTTAGTATCATTCGTTAACTGTATTATCTGCTGGGAGGGCGTTATTTACACGTCACTTTATAAAAAAAAAAAAAAAAAGTTCTCTTGCGTAAGAAGATAATACCAGCAACTGCAACCAGAGGTCATTCGGTACGAGGAAAAGTCAATTACCTATTACGTGTGAAGAAAACCATGATTATAGGCAGTTCCCGCATTTCCTGATAAGTGGCTCTAATTAAGGACTATTTTTATATAGCAGGTAGTTTGTGTTTTTAGTCTGTTTACCTTTTTCTAATTTTATAATGTTAATTGGTTATTGGTTATTCACCTTTGGTGGTGAATGAATATGTTCTCTAGGGAGCAGACCATTCTCTCAAGTTTATGAATAATACTTCAGTCTTCGTAGTGCCTATGTAGAAAGTAGAAAGTAAGTTAAATATGCCTTTCGTTGAGTGTATAAAATTGGGTGCCCAGCAATCATGATGTTAAAAATTGTGCTGCGAAATGTGTCGAAAAGGGTTTGAGAACAGATATTAGTTTACATAATAGTGTTTTGAACATGTTATCTGGCTCATTTTCTACATTTTTTATATCCTTCATTGTCTTTGAGTTACTTACTAAATTTCTATATTTTTGATATCCTTCATTGTCTTTGTTATTTACTAAATTTCTATATTTTTGATATTCTTCATTGTCTTTAAGTTATTTATTAAATTTGTATATTTTTGATATTCTTCATTGTCTTTGAGTTATTTACTAAATTTGTATATTTTTGATATTCTTCATTGTCTTTGAGTTATTTACTAAATTTGTATATTTTTGATATTCTTCATTGTCTTTGAGTTATTTACTAAATTTGTATATTTTTGATATTCTTCATTGTCTTTGAGTTATTTACTAAATTTGTATATTTTTGATATTCTTCATTGTCTGTGAGTTAGTCACTAAATTTCTATATTTTTGATATTCTTCATTGTCTTAAGTTATTCACTAAAATTTTTAAAAGTTAGTATGAGCTTAATGATCAGCATTAAGAGCTGTATAAGATTTTCCAAGAGAACAAATATTCTTCCTACCACCCAAAGTAAAGGTAATTTCCTGAAGTGTGAAAAATAAAGCATTGAGATTTTCTCAGAAATAGCTTGTAACGATTTTGTTCATTTTTCATAAATTAATATTTTATCAGCAACCTGATAATATGCAAAGTTTTTTGTCAAGCGCAAGTGCTTTTTTTTTAATTCTAAATGATGAGATTTCGAACATTTTATTCAAAAGCATTTCAGGCGATTTCATTCATATTTTGTAAGTAAATATCTAATTAATAATAAGTCTATAATATAGCATAAGTGTGTTTCTCATGTAGATATCTTACAAGAAGTAATTTACTTTTTGTTGTGTTTTAATGAGTTTTTCTTCGGAAACTACAGGTAATTTTATTGATATTTAATTAAAAATCCAATGAATCAAAATATCCATAAGAGATAGTTTACTCTTTACTTTTTTCGATGATATTTATTTATTTGTGAATGCCTACTATAATTTTGTGCACATTTCATAAAGAAAGGTTTTCGTGATAGCAACAGCATTTCATGATTTAATTAAAGACATTGGAGTGAGAAAGTTTAGTGTAGTGGCCCCTCTGTTTTATTATGAAGTCTTGAGTCTTTTGCGCACGAAATGGCGTTGGTGTTCCAAATGTCAGTATGTATGAGTCACAGCGGGTCAACACCTAATGTCATTTAACAGCTGAAAGTTGAAGCTAGTAGATATGCAAACAGTGCTGTGATTCTCATAACGAAACGTTGCTTTTGTTTTGGAAATTTCGATGTTCAAGATACTTCTCGCGGTGGGTGACCAGTTACACCAAAAGTTAGTGTTTTGAACAAAGTCGAGAGAAACTGGTATGTAAGCAGTGATGATATCGCCAATGAACTAAATCGTAATCAGGCAGTGTTAAACCATTTGAAAAAAAAAAGCTGGCTATACAGAGAAGCTCGACTTTTGGGTACCATGCTGCCGCCGTGGGGTAGAATGATATACTCGGACGTGGACTGTCGACCATTATGCGAGTGAAAATAACAATTTAAGAGAAACGACTGAAACTAATCAACAAATTCACATATTCGCATACCACACTGACAAGCCAGACCTCATACATTTTTAATGAGTTATCAAAAATCGAGAGAGCTTGACTGGAAGGTTTTAATGCATCCACCATATAGCCCGGACCTTGCACCGTCGAACTATCATTTTTTTTTCAATCTCTGGAGAGAGTCCTAAATAATGTTAAGTTAGCTTCATAGTTGACCTATAGAAATCAAGTGTCACAATTTTATTTTATTTTATTTATTATTACATTATTTACTACAAACTACAGAAATTCTATAGCGACTAGATTATTGTGTTGCTGTAAAATGGCAAAAGGTCGTCGAACAAAATGGTGCAAGCGAGGTTTAATAATGTTATTTTCAAATTATAATAAATTTATTCTAAATTTTGACCCCTCCCCCCCGTCCCAAAGACTCAATATTCTTAGAAAACTTGATATAAATGAATTTCTGTTACTTTATGTTCTGTTCATGAATGTATTGTGAGTATTTTTCTCCAGCGCCGCATTACAATTCTTTCCATCTTCCTTTTATGTGATTTGTGTAGAGCCATAGTTCAGGTGCTGATGAATGTTTTTTTTAATGTTATCGATACGTTCTTTGCATCGTAATAGTTCGTTGTTCTGTATAGTACTGCCCTTGTTATTTTAATTTCCTGATCTTTGATCGAGGATCTCATACTACAGAAAAGAAAAAATAAATCCTTCTGTTCTTTCTTGACGTGCTGATTTTTGATTAACAATCTTAATACATAGATTTAGAAAAGGGTAAGACTTGTTTCTAAAACTGTTCACAATTATCCATTTTTTCCCAAGTTTTACTAATACTTAGTCACTGTTTTAGTGTAATTAACTAATAATTTTCTCCATTATTTTCCATAACTATATTTCTAACACCGTCCTTTTAAATTTGTCTTTTGAATGTTCAGTTTTGTGCTCCGTACGCTAGAATACTCGAAAGAAAACATTTTACCTAAGCTCCCTCGTGGCTATATGGTAAACGTATGCCAATACCTAGGCCAAGGAGTTTCATGTAGGGATGGGCAAAACCGGTTTTTATAAAAACAGGAAACCGGTTTCTAAAAAACCGAAACCCGAAAACAGACATTTCGGTTTTCTCCAAAACCGGTTCGGTTTTTCACCAAAACTGGTTTCGGTGAAAACTTTTGGAAAACACAAAACTATTTCTGTGGAAACGGATTCGGTTTCCAGAGAACAACGAAACCCGGTTTTTCGAAAAATTTCAAAACCGGTTTCGGTTTTTCTAAAACCCGAAAACCGAAAAACCGGGTTTTTGTGTCCACCAGTAGTTTCATGTTTTTTTTTAATTAATATTTTAATTTACAATTTATTAAAAAGCATGTGGCGTACGTTTAATTTTGTTCTCTCCAATGTATACATTACATAACAATGTACTTTATTAATGACTACTATGTTGCTTGTAAGAGTTATTTCCATTCGCAAATTCATTGTCAAGCAGAAGGTATGTGTAATTTTATTATTATAACAGAGAGAGTGTGACACTTATGGTCTTTGCTACTGTTGACTTACGTATGTGCTCACGTAGCTTCACAGTCTCTCTTCTACAGCTCTTTGTCTTTCCACTGTAGCATTCTTTCACACACTTCTGAAGTTTTTACACTGATGCTACCATTAACTGGTATTTATTGTTGTACTTTGTAACATTACTAGCTGATATACTCGTTCTTCGCACAAGAAAATATGTAATAAAATAAGTATGTAATTGTATACAAAAAATTTGAATCTCTTCCGCCTTAGGATGTACATTTTAATTAAAGTGAAACTAAAAACCTAGGTCGACCAGAGTGCTAATTATATTCAAAAATTCATTTCATGTAACATTTTAACCCCTTTCTTCCATTTCTACAGGTAGAGGTTTCAAATATAGTGGAGCTTGTGGTCACATGACTTAAATGTCATCAGGACTGATCAGCAATCAGCTTACACCTTGAAAACTATGGATTCAACACTAATCTCAATCATTGTAGACACTTTATTTTTCATTCTTTCTTATCGCTATGACGATGGGGCAGAAGTTGGACTCAAGCGGCATCAGAAGTGTCATTATTCATCTCAACGACCCCGGAAACTATTGATTTTACACTAATATTGATCGTTTTTTATTATTTTTTAGTTACCCTTCCTTCCTCCACCCCTAGGGGTGCTGGGGGCGTTTTCTCCCACAGTATTCTTTTCCAGAATTTAAGTCACATTTGTATTAGGCTGGTTTAAGTTGCTCCAGGGTTTCAGAGTTATGGTGGAACATACACACATAAATACATATATGCATATACATATATTGCATTTTATTTTCAGCAATTACTAATTTCGCTACTTAATCTCTATATATACGTATAGAAGTAGAAATCCTGACTGGGTAATGAGTCCTAGGCCAAACTACTTAAGCTAAAACTTGAAATTTGATCAGTACACAGGAATTATGTCGTAAGATACCATTAAATAAAAAATAATGGATATTAAACAAGGAAGGGAGAAAGGGAGTGCAATTATTATAAGAACCCATCAAGGTTAAAGAAATGAAATTTGGTGTTTATACTTTTCATTTAAAATAATTAAATATGTATTTCCGTCATTCTACTTGTAATTGTCATTTCTGAAAATACTTTGTATTTTCTAGCTTTCGGTTTCCACTTATAGCGTAGTTTACAGAGAATGAAAACAGGACAAACAATAAAAAGCACCGGGAAAAAAACACACACACAAACCCGGATGGAGCAATGCGAAGAACATTTTGTCTTAGCTGCTAGTCATACTTCAAGTAGTGGTGAACCACACTGTGGAATGGCGGGTTCAATTCGTGAAATCTAGTGTTCAACGTACAGAAGGTTGCAGCTCATGTTGATATTTTTCTTTTGGTGCCAATATTGTATGTACACTCATGTCCAAAATTATTGTCGCATGTCTATAAATATGTTGCTGTAGGAATATAATTTTATAACGAATTCGCACGGTATTTCTTATAATGTTAGTATGTGTATAATCGGAAAAGACATGTATGTGGCGAATTTCATGTCAAAAGAGCAGTAAATAAGAACAATAAAACGAAAACAAAACTTTCTTTTCTATTTAGCAACATTTTGTTTTATTCCTTCTAATTTTCGTATTTATAATTCTTTTCCTATGAAATTTACCACAAATACACATTTCCCGATTATACACATAGTATCAGTATTAAAAGTACCCTGCAAAATCATTGTCAAATTATATTCCTACAAGAAGACAGTTATAGATATGCGACAATCATTTTGGACATAAGTGTACCTAAGTACTTTTAGATTACTATATCCCATTCTTTGCTTAGTCAACCCTTATCTATATTTAGTTTTAGATATTTTAAACAAAATAAGTTCTCAAAAATATCTTTCTCTTTTATTCGTTTTTTTTTTTTTTTTTTTTTTTTTTTTAAGAGAACTAACAATATTGTGTTGTGTTTGTTTTAAATACGGTTGTAACCAGGATTCTGCTTTAGCATGTCTGAGATGTTCCTTGACTCATACTTTTTTAAGTTTTCTGTGTGTCAATTGTATAACCCGCCAGACAACTGCTCTTTATCTCTTAGACTGCTACTTTTTCATTTGGGTCGGTGGGCACTTAAATTGAGTGATATTGTTTTCCAAACTTGTAGGGGGTTTCAATGCTGTTTGAAAACCAATCTGCGTAAAAAATCTTATTTTATGCAGTTTTCAATCTGCTGAATATAGGTAGTCTAACCCACTTTTTTACAGCAAACTCTGCAAAACTTTGGTAAAGAATATCACTCAATTCAAATGATATTACACCGATCCCAATAAAAATTAGGAGTCTACGAAATAAAGTGCAGGTGTCTGGAAGCTAATATAGGCATGACGTGACAAAAAGAAACTGAAAAGTACGAGTCATCTCTAAGAGGCTAAAGCAAAAGACACTGTTTCAGACTTGTTGAGATATTTAAAAGAAACACAACCCAATGTTGTAGATTTACCAAAAAAAAAAAAAAAAAAAAAAAGTTAAAAGGAAGAATTGATTTGGAATTTGTTTTCTTAAAGAATCCAAAGCTTAATATAGATAAGGCTTGATTATGTATAGAATGGGAGACAGAAATTAAAATATACGTACAGTACTGGCGGCATAACAAAAACATCAATATGAGATTGCAACTTTCCCTACAGCGAATATAAGAATGCACAAGTTAAGCCTGCCATTCGATAGGGTGCTTCGACGTGTGACTAGCAGCTAAAGAACAAGGTTCTCTTCGCACTGCTCTACCCAAGTGAGTCTTTTTATTTCTCCCGATGGATTTTATTGATTTTCGTATTGTTTTCATCCACTGTGAACAAAGCTCTAGGGGAGAGCCTAAAACTAGAAAGTACAAAGGATTTTTTGGAATTACAAATAACAAGTGAGTAAAATGATTGTTAGAATTTCTAAGTGTATTAGTACAGTACACATGTTTAGAAGAAAGAGTACAGATGAAGTGTAAAATCAAATGTTTATGAGGTACCAATCGTTTCTCTGCTAAACAAATATAGTTTTACAAAGGAGATGTACAAATATAAGTCGAGTTACGAAATTTGGGGATCGGTCCAGACCCGATGAACCCTCTATGTAGATGCACCCCTAGTGGACACTATATAAATATGTCGTGAATATACCTAAGTCAATAAACTATGGCTTTTTGTTGTTGTAAAATTGAACGATGTACGTAGAACATTATTCAATGTTCTGCTTACAGATATAAGAGTCTGCATTGTTTGTTCCCTGAAAGAGCTAGCGGTAAAGTTATTGGAGTTAACATCGGAATAAATAAGTAAATAAAAGCATTGTGACAAAACTCGAAATATATAAAGGTTTATTTAAAATGCATCATTACTGTCATTCTTAAAGTTTAAAACACTATTTTAATGTTTTAACCAATTTGTTTTCCTCTTTTTAATTATTTCCAACTTTGATCTTTTCGCCACTTTTCCTAATACTTATTGCTGTATTCAGCTATTTTCCTCCATATTTTCATTTCGACGAATTTTTATAATTTTTATTCACCTTCTTTTATAAGGTCTGTCATTATCCCCGTGTAGTAGTTTACTTTAAAAAAAATACTTGGTAAGATGTTTTGTCTTTCTTATTTTTTCCATTTACACTATATGGTTTCACTAATATTAAAACCAAAGTTACCCGTTTTATTTTTCCCTTTCAACTTCCATGGGCTTCACAATTTCCTTCTTTCCCATGGACATCTTAATTAGATTTTTGTAAATTTAATAACAAATTTGCGTACCAACTGAAGTTTGTTCAGAATTATCAGAAGAATCAAAACTTTACTGTTGAAAATGCAATTCTGATATTTTGTTCTAAAAACATTTTTGCTGCTGTGTAGCTCATTTCTCATTATTCTGAAGGTACTTAATGATTTTTTTCTTATTTGTTTCAGATATCCTATAGAATGCTTCTAAAGTTGGGCACAAGTGTGCTTTGCAGCAGAGCGCTACGACTGTTACCTCAAATATGCTCCTGTGAGGCCCTGCGATTATCCTACGGAACTGCATCTCAAGTACCAGAAAGTTCGGAAGCCATTAAAATTGAACCAGTAACAGAAAATCGTTACGACGAAGTTTTAGATCATGTGACAGATGTCTTCTTACGGGATGAAGTTCTGACGTGGAGTTATCCGCCGTGTACAACAGGGCAGCGGGCAAAGGACTTTCGGTGCCATGCTCGTAGCCACCTTGAAAGTGGACTGTGTGTTGTAGCCACAATTGGTAGTGACGAGAAGGTAGTTGGTGCTTCTTTAAATAGACCGTTCACACCTCAGTTACTCGAAGAATGGGGCAGACAAGCCCATAAAATACAAGACCCAATGATGCGAGATATGGTAAACTTTTTATCATGGATACATCTTAATCTTGACCTATTTTCTAGTTTAGAGGTGGATAAGTTGATGGAGATTGGTATGATGGCTGTCGATCCTTCTTACTCTGGCCAAGGATTGGCCACAAGACTAGTGAGAGAAAGCATGAAACTCGGTGCGAAAAATGGTTTTCCCGCAGCCAAAGCTGACGCAACTAGTCGTGCTTCGTACACAGCTTGTGAAAGAGCTGGTATGGAACCCATATATCAAATGAACTACGCTGACTACATAGTTAATGGTAAAGTAGTGTTTAATAACACAGGACCTAATCCGGCTGTAACAGTGTTTATAGCTCGATTACTTCCATCAGGTAGAGACAGAATTTTGTAAACAACATACGTACACATATACAGAGTGTATGTAATAGTGTAGGTGTGTGTTCTCTAACGCACAGTGGAAGTGAGAGTTTTCTGTGATAATATGTCGTTGTGCCTGGTACTTGAAAAGAAGTAACAGTTCCAGTCTTGTAATTGCACTTTAGTTCATTGTAGAGAGAGATATCTATATACAGAACAAATTTGTAGATATACTAAAATAAAATATTAAGAAACATTTTAAAATTATATTTCAAGAATCAAAGTGACCTTTAGGTTCAGAATGCAGTAAATGTAGCATTCCATGTTTCAGAGTTAGATGTTATGGTTCAGATCTTATGCTAAGATTTAAGCCCATAACCTTAATGCAGAAATGAGATGTTAAAAGAGAATTAAATTGTGGTCCCTGCATCCAAATTTTAATTTCTGCATTGTTTCATTGTAACTCCCAATTAAAAAGAATGTTTTGCTACGAAATTGTTTAAAAATAATTTCCGTACCTGCAGATTCGGTCACATTTAAAGACCCAATCTGACTCTGTATTATCACATATACATTTTCTTTAGAAAGATAGATTTTTTATGCATTATAGATGCTTTTAAATTACTTCATTATGAAACAGTTAATGGAACAATGCTGCGAAAACCCAGAGATCTCTTGCATTTTGATGAATACTGTATCAATTGGGATACAGGTGACCATGCTTTCTCCTCAATTCCCATCCAACTACGAAAACTGGTCCATGTTGCTGGTAGCTCCAATTCTAGTGCACCGTCCGACTAAGTTAATGTCTTTGCCAGTGTAGCAGTGAGATGGTTATATCCTTAGTATGAATAAAGGAATGTCAGAATAGAAAATAAAAGGCTTTCCGTATCTTCCGATGAAAAATATTCAACATCGAAGTCACTGTTATTATACAATAACATCCGTATTCCTGAAAGAAGAAGAAAGCTAACCTGACTCGAACGTCAAAACTTCGATGTTCTATTAGTGTAATACTGTTAAGCGTTCCTTTTTAGCACCAAGGTTATACTGCAGTAATGCATTCAAAGCTCTCCCACCGTGAATGAATCTAGCCAGTAGACCAGCGGGAAGAGATCTATCCATCCAATCTGTACTACTAATAGTTTGTAGTACGGAACTTGGAAAGGAAAATGCTTGTCTTAAATAAATGAATAAAGAAAAATCCCGCAATTATGTTCAAAGTACTGTATAACAACACTACCCATGGCTTTGGATTGGATATTGTAACAAAACAAACATGACCAAAGCTTCAACACACTGTATATTTTAAACCATAATGTGTAACGGTTTCGGATATCTAACATATCCTTCCTCAGACCCTATAGAACATAAATGAAGATACAGACATATATATATAGTCATTCTTATGAAATAGTCTAAATTCTATTGGCTGAAGCCTTCAGTCAATCCCGTAAGTCCCCGTGTTCACTTTCCAACCAATCACATTCCGCCATTTTCGGTCCTTATAAGGGCCTTTTTCAATTTCATCTTGTCTACGTTTCATAGCACGTGATAAGGTAGACGAATATTATGGTCTCGTGCCAAGCTGTTCCACCACAACTTAGCTTTCGAAACACCTGTCGTTCCTGTTGTGGCATTAGTTTACGCGGCCTACCTGATGATTTCTTTACTCCATACCGCATCCCAAGTTTAAGAAAATTGTTCACGACACAAGCACTCCGCCCAATTCGACGTGCAATTTCATTAACAGATACACCTTCTTCTTTATATGCCACTATTTCACCCTTTTCACACTCAGACAATACTTTGCCACGTCCCATTATGCTTCTCTTACTCGCCACCTCACCCAGACGCCCTCACTGCAGTACACTACCTTACACTTCTATCACTAGTCTGTTATACATCTCGCCTTCTCGTCCAGTGCAATCTGTGTTCGTAGCAGCGCCCTAGCTACGTGTTATTACGCTAAACTTGTCTGCGTTCGTATCATTTTGCAACACTTCTCATGGGGTGTTTTTTTATTTTCGTTTCGCCATGTCGTCTATATGCGTCTATTTCTACAATACCTGTTATCGCGTAACATAAATACGACACTGTGTCATTCACCCGCACTTCCATTTTCCGTTTCCTTTCCGATCACATAATATGACGATAACTTGTACCGTTCTTATCATTTTGCAACGCACCTTATATATGTCTGTATCTTCATTTATGTTCTATAGTGTCTGAGGAGGAATATGTTAGATGTCCGAAACCGTTACACATTATAGCTTAAAATATACAGTGTGTGTTGAAGCTTTTGTCAGTGTTTCTTTTGTTAAAGTACTGTATTTTTTAAAAATTTTCAACATTTCCATAGTACATAATTTACACTTTCACGTACTAACATTCTACATGTTCTAGTGTGGAAAGCTATTTGGAGTAAGTGGTAGATTGGATTGGACGAAAGAAACCAAAAACAATGTTACAAGTCGATGCATTCGTTGAAAATGCATCAGCTAGTTCGTCGTGCCCCACCTAGCTAGCCGGCCAGGACATTTTAACAGCAGAAGAGGTACATTTTATTATTATTGGTATCTTTTGAAAAAAAGACACGGGAGAAACTAGCTTACATTATGTAGTTAATTCATGATTCTTCGGCACTTTTGCTGAATCACTTTAGTGTCAATTTTTAAAAACTAAACCGACACAGCCAGAAAACTATATAAGATAACTGTTTGAAGTATTGGATAATAGGAGAGTTACAGCGTAAATTTTCTGTAAACGATTTTGTTTGCAATGCCATGGATGCTTGTGATCCAGAAAGTAACGCTTCTTAAAATCAGACTTCATTCTTCCTTTTGCTGAAAGATATAAAGTTTTCTTTTCAGGAAACTAAGAATTCAAATCTGCAATCAATTTAGCTAAGAATGTGTTTCAAACCAAAGCTTCCACTTGTTCCTTTTTCTCCGGACTTATAAAAGTTGAATGTTGCTTTCCCCCAATTGTTATTTGTTAACTTTATACTGACTCCTCCTGTATCATCAGCTTCTGTTGAGGGGAGCTTCTTTATCATGAAAAGAGCAA
The DNA here is from genome assembly GCF_964235325.1 of Thermobia domestica. Taxonomy (NCBI): domain Eukaryota; kingdom Metazoa; phylum Arthropoda; class Insecta; order Zygentoma; family Lepismatidae; genus Thermobia; species Thermobia domestica. The sequence continues at coordinate 202,484,665 of NC_137462.1, read as the reverse complement.
AATTGTATTTATTATTAACAATGTCGACGAAGAGGCTTCCCAATCTTACACTTCTTTCAATCAAAAGAGAATTAAGTGGGAAATTACTTCAAGGTCCATCAGGTGTAATAAATCGATTTGCTGAGAATGGAAACAGAAGATTAGATATGTGAAATAAAAAAGTTTTCAGACTAATTTAAAACTGTTTCATCTCCCTAGAGTTTTTCATGTTCTCTATACTATGTTAACGTATAGTACAGGTGTAGATGTGTATTCCCCTATTATTTTCTGCTTCAATTGCGAAGAATATGAACTGATGAAGTGATGAAAGTCCTCTAGAAATAGATGTTTACAGGTTACTTCTAGGATATCATCAATAGTGGAGACTTGTGTATTTATTTTGAACATTTGTTTTCTTGGGCAATTTCTAACTTGAATGTTACAATTTTTTGCCATAAAGAGTGCAATGTCTTGTGACTAATCTGTTTAGCTACTGTACCTGTAAATGCCTACAACTTATCAATTGCTAATTCGTACTTCATGTCTAACTGTAACTGGTGAAAGGAATAATTCGTTGTTTATTCTTAGTTCCTTGAACGAAGTGCGTAAACGAATTTCAAATTAAAATGGTTTGCGTAAACTCATGATAGTCTGGGTTCTGGCTGGCCCACCAATTTATACCTTTTAAATCCACCACTGGCAAAAACATGTAAGCTACATTGAACACCTACTGTAAAGCGTCTGCTTCCTTTTTCCCAGTCAGTAAGAATGCCAGCTGCAGGTAAGTACCGTAATTATTTTTATCGTTTTTTTTTTTTTTTTTTTTTTTGTAAAAATAAATAAATTTATTATTTTATTTATAAATAACATTGCTTGAGATATGCGAGGATGAGATACACCTATGATAGTGTTGCTGCCAGAATTCGCTATTTCTTTTTTTTAAATATATAATATCCTTTTCTGAATACGTAAAAGTAGTCTTTATAGCTGGCAAGGCGGCAAAACAACATGCAGTTTTCGTTCCATCCGGTAAATATTGATGCGTACTAAACATCTGCACCCAGAATTGTGTCGATTAATTCTTTTCTCAGTTCGTCGTGATTGCGATTACCCATAATTTGCTTATTTTTTTGAATTAGACTTCTTGTCATTTAAACAATTACTGAAATTCAATATTATGGATTTATGTCATTGTTTTATTTATTATTTTTTTTCAAAATATCTGGATTTACAGCACGAACGTTTGTTACAAGAATCATGTCTCTGTCCTTGATATAGATGATTAAAATCGGTGTTGCGTGACTTTACGGATACTGTATATATAATGTAATGTAAAAATTGTATTCCTCGTAGAACTAACAGATATACAAAGACTATTAGAAATACAAAATTTTCACTGATTTTTTCTCTATTTTATGACATTTTTCTTTCATTAATTATCAGTGTTATTTGTAAACCACAACTATTCATAATAATCGATTAAATTTTCCATTCTTTTAATTTTATCCTTTGAATTGTATATTTAACTTTCACAACTCAAGACAGTTTTCATTGCATAATAGCGATAATTGGAATTTTTAATTTTAATTTTAACCGTTACTTTCTTCTGTCGTTATTCTTACTCATTTTTCTTTTTCTTAAAATTTAATTCTATCTGTTCTATTTGCATTAATTTTCCAAGTATGAGAATGTTATATATTACACAACGCCTAAAACGTTTTAAAGAATACATGTAAATTTCTTTAAACTAATCTAATACAAGGTGTTTCAAACGGTGCTGCGCAGAAGGTCCTAAATGAAACATGTTTTATGATGCAACATGAATACTTAATTCTGCGTAAACAAACTTTTATCGAAAGAATCAAGTATATTTATTAATTGTTACAAATGGAATAAAGTATAATAAATAATATTATTGTATTTTATAGGCTATAATAATTAAATTAAATTAAATGTATTAAATGAAAACTATTCTGACAACCACAAAAGACAAATTTTAATGCTCATATACATTAAGCTATTACACAGTGCTTTCCCATCTTTGGAACGCTAAAGTGACTAAATCAATATCATTCCAATTTAAATTTTAAAATAAAAACAAACTTATAACAAGGGTAGTTACCATTGAGTGACAAAAAGGAAAGAGAGAGAAATTTTTATTTTATTTTATTTATTTATTTATTTTGTGTGTGTGTGTGTGTCAAGCTACAGTAAGTTTTTTTTATCATCCCCAAAAGGGAACAATGGCAGTTAATGGGTTCTAAATACGTTCACTACAAATATACAAATATATTTATCACAAAACAAACGATAGAGGACTCTTGTAGTATTAAGTATTCTTTAAATGTTAATTTGACAAAAATTCGAGATAAGAAAGGAGAGGTATTATTTTCGATCACATTACATAGTCATTCCACAGCGAGTCTTTTATTTTCTTTGTATGTGTACAATCAAATCAGACGTTTGACCTGCGGCATTGTTACGTAATACACATGAGAATAATAAAAAGGACATGTGTTAATTTACATTACAGTAGTCGCAAAGACTAGTGAAAGAAATCAATGTCTTGCGTTTCATTCTTAATTGAATCCCAATGGATAAAATGGATAAGAAACAGGACGAATTGGATAATACAGGACCCTGTGGTTTAGTTCAGAGAAACCAAAACAAAAGTAAAGAAATATGATCAACAGTATTTGGATTCCGTTTTCGTCAGCACTGTTGTTAGTAATTAAGAAAGGCCTCAGTGCGTAATTTGTCTGAAAAATATTAGCTGCAGACAACATGTTACTGAACCGAAAATATGATTCCCGTTAAGCAACTGAAGTAAAACGAAATAAAAGTGTATTTCTTCAAGAAGTGTCTGGGCCTGGGAAACTTCTCTTGGCGTCGCCCAAAGTAGCATATCGTGTCTCACAGTGCAAGAAATCTCACACTATAATTAGAGAATTGATTTTGCCGGCGTCAACTGATATGGTGTTCATTATGGTTAGCGAATCTGCTGCTAAACAGTTGAAAATTATACCTGTGTCTGATGGCACAATTAGTCATAGAATGAGTGACCTGATCAAGTATATAAATGGCCAGTTAATTTTGCAACTTAGAGAGAAGGAATTTGCGATTCAAATGGATTAGGAATGCGAACTTGAAATTCATAACGGAAAATAATAAATTCTTTGAAAATTGTGTTTTATGAGAATGTCGCACGTGGAACAACAGTAAATGAGTTGCTCGAAATTGTGGTCAAGTTCATGGAAGAAACCCAATTGGACTGGAGAAAATATATGGATATTCAGAGATACTGTTACCCGCTCTGTGTCAAGATACTACTAGAGATTACAAGCTCGTATATGTAAGAAAGCCCCTGACGCACTCTGAACACACTGCATTATACACAAAGAATTCCTTGTTTCCAAGAATCTCAGTAGTGGTTTAAATAACATACTCTTAATAGTAACAGCTGTTGTGAACTAGATTAAAACTCACTGTAGCCGAAGAAATTTAGATTTTTTCAAAAGATCTGGGAGCTGAACATACTTCTCCCCTGGTATATTGGTTACCCTTGGTTGTTCTGGGGCAATGTCATTTTCCGTGTTTCTTGTACTAAAACAGGAACTGTACTCCTTCCTTTTATATATATGAAAGAATGTTTTGAACGTGTCTTTACAGAGGCATGAAACATTCTGCAGTTTTCAGATAAGTATGCTACTTTAGAAGAGGGTCGCTGAAGACGGGAATATTGGTGACTGAGAAGCACTGGCGTCTCTGGCATGTAAAATTTGGGGAGGCCGTAAAGGAAAGCGATTTAAATGGTACTACCTAACCCAACCTGTTTATTATTTTCGATTCCATTTGATACCTTTCTGCTTACCTTCAAGGACCCCCAGAAAATTCTTAACTGTTATAATCGTTTCACAGCCTAAATATTATATTCCAAATAAATATAAATTATTATTATTATTTATATGTTATTCTGTCGTTAGCAAATAAATTAAATTAGAATAAAATATTAAATGAATAAAATATTGTACTTCAAATTATTGGCGGGGACGCGTCCCCCTGCCACAGACGCCCGTGCTGAGAAGAAACAAGACAACAGCTAAAGAAGAAATCAAATCTCTGTTTGTGAATCACTTAAATAACTTTATGTTCATTTCGAGAAATACTTTACACAGAACACACAACACACAACACAACTGGATCAGGAATCCATTTAACGCAGATTATCCATCAAATTTCACCACGCCAGAAGAGGAAGAGCTTGTCGATCTTCCTTCAGGAAACGTATTGAAGACTAAGCTTCTTTCTGCATGTTACTTGAGTTGAGGTGATTTTGGGTTTAACGTCCCGTTCAGCAGCGAGGCTATATGAGACGTGGACCTACTGATTAACGTGGAATCCGAACCACATGAGCTCCAACCGGGAATCGAACCCGGTTCTCCCACGCCAAAGGCGCGTACGCTAACCACTTAGCCACGGAGGAGCTCTGTATGTTACTTGAATTGAGTACCTGGAAGTAAGAAGGATTTGCGAGCTTGCTTTCTTTCTTTTCCAACTTCGTATCTGTGTGAAACAGAATTTTCAGCCATGGCGATGATCCAAGTCCAAAAATTTTAAATATGTAGACGGTTGAATATGTAATAACTCGTTACCTATTCCAGATAATAATTATATAGAATTATTGATCAATTCGCCTCTATGAATTTACATTTCTATCTTTATGTCTGAAAAGATGAGATTTTGAGATACGATCCTTCGTCCAATAGTTGACGAAATATAGGCCAAGAATAAATATCCAGAAAGAGTTGCGTCTTGACATTTCGAAATATGAGCCCAGAATTAATAAATTGTGTGACTCCAAGCAGGCAGGCTCATTGCTGAACATTGACATGCGCTAGTTTTTAATATATTTGAATTTCCTTTGTACCTGTATTTCTGAATTTCAACATGAATATCTCAGAGTCGACACTATCTAATAACATTTAAAAAAGGCATAAAATATAAATTATCTGTATTAATGAGACATATTTCTGATAATAATTAATAAATGAAATATTGTTTGCCATAGTGATAGTCTTTCTTTTAGGCACATAATATAAAATATACAGTGTGTGCGTGTCCAGTGTTCTAAAAATGGCGACCACAGAGCACTATTCATCAAGTCAAGAGAAAGAAAAAAAAACTACATTTGTATACCTTTCGGGTCCTCGTCTGGAGACCCGAATTGCACTACGTGGCAACGTCACAGATGAAGGATCATAGATTAGATCTACCAATCCATAAAAAAATTGCATCGATTCTTTCCAGATGACAGTTAAAGTCGATAGACTTTGACACTAGCATCACTTATTAGTATAACAATCGATGTAATTGTTTGAGGAATTTGTTGAGCAATGCTAATAGTTCCAAGTTAATCTGGAACATTGCCACATAGTGAAATTTTGATTCTACATAGCGGCTGAAGGAGGCCTCGGAGGGTATTGCATCATATATAATTTTCGCTTTATTTTGACCTGAAGAATAGTGCCCTGTAGTCCTTGGGCGCCATTTTAGAACACCCTATATATATAGTGGCGGATCCAAGGGAGGCTATAGCCCCCATTGACCCTCAGGTATACACTGGATAAAACGGGCTTCAATCCCGCTTTACACTGGATAAAACGGCAAACTATGGTTTAGCCCCTCCCTAGATCATATCCTGGATCCACCACTGTATATATATTTGTTGTTGTTGACAATTTATCCCTTTGGGGATCCAATGGTACAATTTGTACCATACGCGGTGTTTCATGGTACATTGCGTTATAATTCTCCTATTTGAGCTTTTTCGACCGTTTTTTTTTTTTCTTTCTTCAAGTCCAGAGGCATTGTAGAAGACATTACGTATGGTTTCACACCTTCCTGCGTCGAGACATACGAGGTGATGACGTCATAAGTCTAAAATTTATATTTTCGTGTAATACCTTTTGGGGGGGTTTATATAAAGTATTTTTGGCGGGCTTATTTTTGCACGTAGAAGATTGAAATTTTGCACAAACATGCAGTCCACCGAGTAGTATTTACCTGATTTTTTTCAGATTTCTGCGTTAAAACAGGGGGGGGGGGATCCAGAGGGTCAAAAAGTTTTAAAAAAGGGATATTTTTTTACCAAAAAATCCCGTTTTTCCTCATTTTCCCTCCTTAGATACATGATGGAGACAAGTGAATGGCACCGCCTGAAAGGCAGTTCTATTCTGAAGAGAATGATGTGCGACACATGGCTCTAGGGTAATTAGGGAATTGTCAGGGAATTTTTTTATCAAAATATACTTCTGTATAGGGGAATTTTGGACATTTTCGGTATTATTTTTTGCGGGCTTATTTTTGCACCTAGAAGATTGAAATTGTGCACAAACATTCAGTCCACCGAGTAGTATTTACCAGATTGTTTTCATATTTCTGCGTTAAAACAGGGGAGTACAGAGGGGCTAAACGTTGAAAAAGGGAAATTTTTACCAAAAAATCCCTTTCACGGGATTTTCCCGCCTTAGATACATGATGGGGGCAAGTGAATGGTACCGCCTGAAAGGCAGTTCTATTCTGACGAGAATAATGGGCGAAACATGACCCTAGGGTAATTAGGGATGTCTCAGGGAATGTTTAAAAATTTCCCTCTGTATACGGGAATATGGGACATTGTCGGTATATATATATATATATATATATATATATATATATATATATATATATATATATATATATATATTTTGGCGGGCTTACTTTTGCACCTGGAAAATTGGAATTGTGCATAAACATTCAGCCCACCGAGTAGTATTTACCAGATTTTTTTCAGATCTCTGCGTTAAAACAAGGGGGTCCAGGGGGGCTAAAAGTTGAGAAAAGGATATTTAGACCCAAAAAATCCCGTTTTTCCTCATTTTCCCGCCTTAGATACATGATGGAGACACGCGAGTCATACCACCTGAAAGGCAGTTCTATTCTGAAGAGAATGATGGGCAAAACATGACCCTAGGGTAATTAGGGATGTCTTAGGAAATTTTTTCCTGAGATCAAGGTGTTTTACGGTAATTTGGGGCATGGTGGGAATTCCTTATAAAATTTCTCCCGCCCTTGGTATTCAAGATAGAAACTTGAAATTTGGCACACACATTCAGTATACCAAGTACTATTTATCAGATTTTTTTAGATGGCTACGTTCACACAGGGCCGCTCCAGAGGGGCCTAAAATGCGAGAAAAATTTCCCTCCGAAATTTTCCCTTTGACAAAAATTTTTCCCGCTCCTGGTATATAGTATGAGCATGCAAGTGGTATCATTTGAAAGCCAACTCCATTCTGAAGAGAGTGAGGTATGAACCATGATCCTAGGATAAATAGTGACGATGCAGTAGCTGCTTCACTGAAAGTCTAAAAAATAGCCCAAAAACCCCGGATCTCTTAAGGGTTAACTTTTGATAGAGGAACATTCAGAATTTTGGCGGTTGAGTGGAGACTTGATAGCAAAAAGTGTGAAAACTCTTGGTCAGGCATGTAGACAAGGGGGGGGGGATCCGGGGGTCCCGACTCCCCCCCATTCGAGACCAGAAATGAAAAAAAAAAATAGGAAAGGATGAAACAATGAAATGAGAAAAAGAAGGATCAACGTTAAAAATAAACTACAGGAAACTTTTGGTTGCTCTTTCTTATGAGGAAATTTGTATTACTTGCAATACATGGTTGCGAGGTGAGCGATTTATCTTGGAAGAGTCGGGGAATTTGAAATTTCTGGAAAAGTTGCGGAATTCTCAGAATGTCTGCTTCTAGTCAGGGAGATTTGAAGCTTCCGAAAGCATAGTGCCGTTGTGTAACAGTAGATATTTTTATCATAATTTTTCGTCATCGCATCCTTGCAATATCAAACATGTTATTTCAAAAACAATTTTCTACTGCTCCTTTAAGTTATCATTTGAAACAGACAGTGGTTGACGGAATAATAAAAACAAAAATATATGTGGAAAGAAAGTTTTGTTAACATTTGATTCAACAGAAAAAGGAACGGAGATATTGCAAAATATTTTACAAGACATTATTGAGTATGTACTTTTTATCAGTGAATATGTACTTTTTTATAATAGTTGAGGTCATAATGAAAGGAAAATTGTTATATTTGATTAAACAGAAGAAGGTTATAAATGTTGTATAATCTTTTTTAAATTTTACTCGAGATTTCTTCATAGTTTATTAAAATACTTACCAACATATCCTGACAAACCAATATATGTTGATACTAAAGTAGTTTAGATTGATCGAACTCCTGGGCCTTCAGAATTTCATGTCACGTTCCCCGCCCACCGTTACGAAATCCTGGCTAAACGAACCAATAAATGTTCCAGTAAAATTGTTTAGAATGATCGAGCCCCTGATGTGATGACCACAGTATTTCATGTCACGGACCCCCACCCTTCACGAAATCCTGGCTACGTGCCTGCTCTTGGTTTAATGAATGTGTATACAGTATAAACCAATAATAATCAACTTATAATAAAAACTGTGGGCAAGGATAAAGTATGAGTCATATTTGGGGATGATTTTCCTCATCTCCGTCTCCTGTCTTAAGTCATATTAAAAAAAAAAAAAACATTGTTCAAGTTTGCGCATCTTTCTTGTTTTATGTGTCTGGGCCAATTAGGGCCTGGAGGTAGGACACTTGAAACTATTAAATCTGAATTTTGATCCTGTACCAATGACTTTACTATGTAAAATGGGGCTGATAACCAAATCTTTCATGAAAATATTTTCATAGTTAAAAGTGAAGTCTCGATTATGATCAGCTGCACTCCTTTTGTTAGGTATGGAGTTTTTTTTTTTTTTTTTTTTTGTGAAGGAACACATTGTTTTATTCACGGGTCGCTATTTGTCCAATCCTGATATAAATGACACTAATATTTAATATCTTAAAAGAGTGACGCGTTATTCCACCCAAATACAAAATCTTCCAATTCCTATCTTTCAAGATTAATATCTGTATGAGCGACGTCGTAACATCTCGCTGAGTCACCTTAGAAATAATACTAAATAAATAATTTGCTTAAGTTAAAGTACAAGAGATGGCGCTACGTTACGTTTAATGATATTTAGAGAAAAAATAAATTTGAGAAGCCGTTGCTAATTAAAAACTTGGTTCCTTTTTATTGTATTTGTATTTTCATGAAATATTAAAAGCGGATTGTAGATTGGAACATGGTGAAGATTTCTGCAAATGCGAATTATAAATATTTCGAATATGACTCCATAATAATGCTGAATATTTGTCGATTGAGATAACTTCTACTTTATTCTTAGCGCATTAGAAAATAAGTTTAGAAAAGTGGGACATAGGTCTCATCGAGCTGAACAAAATTTTTGAAAGGTGGGACATGAGGTCTCATCTAATTAAACAAAATAATAAACTGGAGCCTAAATCCTCTCCTGTAGTTTTCGAGAAAATCGACTTTATTACCTGGAAAGTGTTAGTATACGAGAATCACGCTACTAAGATGTAGTTTTCGAGAAAATCGACTTTATTACTTGGAAAGTGTTAGTATACGAGAATCACGCTACTAAGATGTAGTTTTCGAGAAAATCGACTTTATTACCTGGAAAGTGTTAGTATACGAGAATCACGCTACTAAGATGTAGTTTTCGAGAAAATCGACTTTATTACCTGGAAAGTGTTAGTATACGAGAATCACGCTACTAAGATGTAGTTTTCGAGAAAATCGACTTTATTACCTGGAAAGTGTTAGTATACGAGAATCACGCTACTAAGATGTAGTTTTCGAGAAAATCGACTTTATTACCTGGAAAGTGTTAGTATACGAGAATCACGCTACTAAGATGAAATTTATATAAAAATATAGTTGTACTAAAATACGTATTTCATTCTGGTATTACCAAGACGACAGTATACATCATGGATGTAGTTATCTTGCCTCAACTATTAGCAAATTAATAAATTATGATTCATTTAATTATGCTATACACTACTACGCAGTGGTGGTGGTCTAATTTTTTTAACCACCGGTTCTGTATACACACATTATATATATATACAGGGGCGGGTCCAGGATATTATCAAGGGAGGGGCTAAACCATATTTTGCCGTTTTATCCAGTGTAAAGCTTGATTGAAGTCCATTTTATTCAGTGTATACCCTAGCGTCAAGAAGGGGCTATAGCCCCCCCTTGGATCCGCCACTGGAGAGAGAGAGAGAGAGAATAGTAGGTGATAGAGATGGATAGATTTAACTCTCTTAAGAAACAAACAAAAAAAATACTACAAGGTAGACAAAAGCATTTTTTTTTTACTGGATACCACTGACAAGTAGAGACGTATACAGATCCTAATACAAGGTGGTATGATGAAATTACGCAACACTTCGAATATATTGAAAGCAAATTATCCAAGATAGATGGTTGCCATGTCAAAACGTATTGTGAAGGTTTAAATCCAGCAGTGGATCTCCACAATGATTAGAATCTGTTTTGGTATGGGGATGTGCGACTTCCAATAAAGAGATTTGGTTTATCAGCATTTCGTTGTCGCATGTGATTCTCCTCTGGTGGTTTAACGGAGATGAAAACAATGTGCCCTCGCATTTATAATAGACAGTTACGTAAAGGTAGGCGTAAATGCTATTGTGCTGGTGTACAAATTTATTAAAATTCATTCAAAAACGTTGAAACAAAGGTTATAAAATAGTTTATTTTTTTTATTTTCTATTGTGTTAAAATTTTGTACGACGGGGTAAAGAGCTTCACACGCCTTTCGGCCTAGGGGTAGCATAATATTACATCTGACCCCGATTTTAACACATACAATTACACTTAGTGAATCTCCTGGCTAGCATCCAATAACACCCATCACGGTTTAATAACATATCTACTTATCAACGAAGCTTATTTCATCATCCCTCGTACACCAATTAGTCTCCATAATTTGATTCTTCCTACCGAACAGAATCTCATGTCCTGTAAAGTTTCTAAAGCTCTCATGTTCCCAAAGCCGAGTAACACACAGTTCTATTATTCTCTTCAATTAATCATTTAGTGTTAAAATTTTTGAAACAATTTAGTTCATCACATTTTTGTTCAATAATACGATCTCCTACTATTATATCAATCCAGTTTTCGCCCTTCTGGATATTTCGGCCAGAATCTATATAATAAAATACATCCATTATACCATTTTTGCTTTGTGGATCTGGAGAAGGTCTTCGATACAGTGAGACATAATCGGTTTAATACATTCACTGAAACCAATCTTTTTCTCGAGTCTATGGTGTTTTATTACGAAAATAGACTAAGAACTATAAAATAAAAACATAAAGAATTAGGGTTTTGAGGAACCAATTGCAGGATTTTTTTCCAATGGGCCACCCATTAGAACATAACAGGTTTACATAACAGGTAAACATAACAGGTTACATCATAACAACGTAAGTCGCTTGCACACCATGCAGCTCCCAAGTTCAAGACACGTGTGAGTTATATTTGATTCATGAATCACCGGTCTTAAGACTAGCTTGAGTTCAATTCAATGTATATGGTAATTAATGTGTTAATAATGTGGACCACTTGGATGCCAATTGGTCTAACTTCCAATAATGAAAACGTGAACTGATGCTTTTATTTACTTCTATTGAAAAATACCTTCCTTTTAAAATAATATAAAGAATAAAGAATAAAACCATAAAATAGATAGTTACAGTCTTGGTTGACCAATATAATGGAAATATGAATTGTTTATGAGATATTGTACTTCAAATTCCACTTCTGGAAAATTTCAGTTTTAGAGTTAGGCCACTTGGCATCCAAGCGGTCCATATAAAAACCAAATTTCTTTCATATAGACCTACCAATGGCTTCTATCCGTTCAACATGTGACTTTCTTCATAATATGAGTGACATAGGGCTATTTCCTCATTAATAATGCTTATTTCACTCAGTTTTCCAGTTCCACAGAGTTCTAATTTCAATTTAATAGATGGTTACAAAAATTGCATAAGTCGCATTTATGCAAGAACTTACTTTGAACTTTTTACATTTACACACGTCTTTAACCAATGGCGGCTCGTTCGGGAGACCACATCGTAAGAATTTAAATCGCTACAAACTAAGGAAATAAAACTTACCTCTATATATTTACACATTGTATGGAAGAAATAATACATTAGCAGATTTTTGCCTTAATTTGTAATTAACAATAAAGTGCTATATTGTTACTAATGTGACTTTCCTCAACAGCCGCCACTGTCTTTAACAACACTTCAGCATACTTAACGTTGCATAATTTACTGACAAGTAAACCTTACGTTTGGGTGAATCGAGTTGCTGACTGGGACACATATGAGAAAGTAGTACTAAATGTGGTCAGTATTTCAGTAAAGTTGTAGGTGCGAAGCTCCAGGGGTTTAGGAGATACAGGTACCAGAACATCATATGGAAGTACAGAATAGTCTTCATATAGTTGGAGGTAAAAGCTCTGTAAGATCTCTTCTAACGACAAAAGGTGAATAACAAATATATGGGTACATATTAGGACTAGGGGGAAGTCATATAGTAAGGGTATACCTGACGGCGGCCATCTTGAAATCCGCCATTTTGAATTAAGGTTAAGTTTTTAAAATAGGAATAGGGTCATGTGATACATGATTTAAGGCGCAAATTTAATCAGAAGAACAAAGGTGACCTTAATTTTGATTTACGCGCAATTGGTAAAAAGTTACAGGGAAATTAAATATTATTGCAGCATATGTATTAGTCCTTTACCCCACCTTGTACATTTTGTGTTAATGATACCGGTAATACTTAAATAAAAAGCAGGTGGATAAATATTAGGTCTATGGCAAGAGTTGCCTTGGTGGCGGCCATGTTCAAATCCGCCATTTTGAATCAGACAGAAGTTTTAAATAGCGAGCAAGAAATAGATGTGAACAGGATACAAGAGAAACAACGAAATGGCGTCCAAGTACAGCATCAAACAACTAACATTGTAACGCCACCATTGTATTTCTGATTAACTTCTAGCCCGAAGTCATCTATTGCATTACTCTATTCCCATTTAATTTTGTGCTGGTTAATCATAAAGCAAAAATGGTTATACCGTTGGATTTATGGTAAAATTTGCTATTAATAAGGTGTCACGGTTATGCGTTTTGTTTAAAACTTTTGTCTGATTCAAAATGGCGGATTTGAACATGGCCGCCATCAAGGCAACTCTTACCATAGACCTAATATTTATTCACCTGCTTTTTATTTAATTATTATCATTAACACAAAACTTACAAGGTGGGGTAAAGGACTAATACATATACTGCAACAATATTTAATTTCCCTGTAACTTTTTACCAATTGTGCGTAAATCAAAATTAAGGTCACCTTTGTTCTTCTGATTAAATTTGCGCCTTAAATCATGTATCACATGACCCTATTCCTATTTTAAAAACTTAACCTTAATTCAAAATGGCGGATTTCAAGATGGCCGCCGTCAGGTATACCCTTACTATATGACTTCCCCCTAGTCCTAATATGTACCCATATATTTGTTATTCACCTTTTCTCGTTACAAGAGGTCTTACAGAGCTTTCACCTCCAACTATATGAAGACTATTCTGTACTTCCATATGATGTTCTGGTACCTGTATCTCCTAAACCCCTGGAGCTTCGCACCTACAACTTCACTGACATACTGACCACATTTAGTACTACTTTCTCATATGTGTCCCAGTCAGCAACTCGATTCACCCAAACGTAAGGTTTACTTGTGAGAAGTTGTATGATCTGTCAGGAAAGTAAATGTACACCTATTTTTCGAGTCTGGCATTCCTGCGCTCCATCCGTGGAGAGTATGAGAATTAAATCAATCAAATGTTTATTGAGGGGCAAAAAGAAAAGCTTAATCTGAATAAGACATTGCAGAGGGGCACAAGCTGTGAATACGAATAGTGCATTGTGTAAATAAAGGACGACACCGAAAGAGAAAGCCAGAAACAGCTGTTAAACTTACAAAAAAAGAGTAAAAATTGTCGAAGTGGGAACATAAAACACAAACACAACAAATACGCCGACAACTAAACGATCCCCATGCCATGATCTTGGTGTAGTGGTTAAGGTGCTGGCTTACAAATGCAAAGGACGCAAGTTCGAATCCTCGGCAAAGGACATTTTTAAAAATTTTTGTTAATAATACATACAACTCATGAGAGATGGTAAAAGAGGTCGTATTTAGTTTTTCGTAGCAATTATTATTGGTAATGTTTAGTACTGATAACACTTTTTGTCTTTGCGTATTGCTTTTGTTCTTGTCTTCATTTCGAAAGAGAAGAATATCCGAACAAATGCCACCAAAATTCCTCATATTTTGAATGTAAACGCCATTTGCAATTAGTAGAGAATAAAAATTGAACGTTCCGAAGTAGCTGCAAAAAGTAAAAGGAAAAACATGGAAGTCGACCATACTCATGGTTATTAAAAATACAATTTCTACATGCCTTACACCTCCCGACCACGTTTCTACGTTAGCAAGTAAGAGGCTTGTGTTTAGGTTAGGCTCGTCAATACGTTTTGCAAAGGGGCCCGGTTTAGCTCTGACGCACCACAGGTGCGAGAAGGGAGAAAAACACTTTTTCTCTCTCCCTCTGTGTGTCTATTTATCTATCTATTTGTGTATATATATAACGCTATTTGTGAATGCCATAACCACCCTAATTTTCAGCGGATTGAGACGAAACTTGGCACAAACATTAATTGTTGAAATATCTTGATGAGTTCGTTAACCAGAATAATCAGATGAAAATGTTCAAAATGGTGGCCCTTCAAACTCTTAAAAAGTTCCAAGGGAACCAAATTTCGCCCATAAATAGGTATTCAGAAAGTTTGAATAAATTTTCCTCTTTTACTGAAATATTTGTGTGCAGAAACTCATTGAAATATTGGACCCGATTAATCGCCTAAAGAAGGTTCACGCCCTTTCGCTACGGTCAGTTTTTTTTTTTTTTTTGCAGAAGGGGGTTATCTTCCTATTGGAACAAGATGATTGTTAGTGATGATATGAAATTACACATTGAAAGTGAAGTAACTTGTGTAACGTGTTATTTGAAAGAATAATATAATAAATGTGCATTCCTCTAACACAGAGAACTCATGTATTTCGAGTTCGGGAGCCTGAATGGCGAGGAGTGATATTTGATTTGCTTTTTAGTAACACATTGCATTGCAAATAAAGGTAGGCAACATTAGTGGTAAGTAAAACAATAATAATAATAATAATAATAATAATAATAATAATAATAATAATAATAATAATAATAATAATAATAATAATAATAATAATAGGTGTTGTTTGTGGCAAGGCAATATCTTCCTCAGTTCTTCTTCAAACGTAATGATTGTAACGCCATATCTCCCTTACAAACAAAATATTAGCAATTTATATCGAGAGAACGGTAAACTGTAGAGCGATGGGACCAACGTTGGACAGTATGCACCCATAGTACTCAGAAAAATAAGCGATTTCAATGCAAAATGAACGAAGAGTCATTGTCATGGGTACTCATGGGGCCACGGCAGAGCCCTCTTTAGGCAAAATGTCGATAGCTTATATCGAGAAAACAGGAGGTGATACTGGGATGGGACGAACGTTGGACACCGTGGACCCATAAGGCGCATCGAAAAAATTAGGGAGGCGGGCGCCAGCCAGCCTTACTTATTTCCACATAATAATATAAAATTATATTGTCGAAATACACACACGAGTTAGCTACTAATATTTCATATTATTATTATTATTATTATTATTATTATTATTATTATTATTATTATTATTATCATCATCATCATCATCATCATCATCATCATCATCATCATCATCATCATCATCATCATCATCATCATCATCATCATCATCTACAGCGTCTTTTCATTACGTGAGCATGTTTGACATGAAACCAAAGAGAAAATCCATCCTGTAGCGAAAAGAAACAATACTTTCTCTCAAATGGATAAAATATCAAGCCGAGATTGATTCGAACTCGCATGAACGGCGCGAAAAGCCAGTGCTTTGTCCACTATTTTTTAACTGACTCACCGAACGCGTTTCAGTAACTTACTTATTGCTAATTTTACTTGCTTCACTCGTTTAACTTGCTTTTTCTAATAACTTATAACGACAGGGACACGAACACTGAAACATCGAGAACAGTTAAAAATGATAGATGCTCTCCCGCCGAGAATCGAACCCGAGACTCCATACACCCAAGGCTCACGTGCTAGCCTCTAGACCAGCGGCGATGGTAACGCTCACTTCCTGTGTCGTTAGGGATTACGACCACTGTATTGCCAGCTATCACTTCTGTGGGTTGTATACTATGATCACATGTTTCTTCTTTGGTGGAAGAGTAAAACCTACATTATATGTAATACATGAGGTATTTAGACCTACATGCTCTTCATATAATGTAATAAAAGGGTCATGGTGTCGGATTTTAATACATGACGTATTGCAGTATACAACATGCTTTGCATTACTTGTTTGTTTGTAGACAGCTACTAGCTTAGCGTTCTGAAAGGTTGTGTATAAACTAGGGATAGCCCGTTCCGGAATTATTAGTTTGCGGACTCCCGAAAGTAAAGCCGGACAAATTCCGGAATTCGGAAAATTCCAATTTTGTAATAATTTCGGAATTCGGAAAAATCCGGAATTTAGAAATTTCTGATTTCGTTAACATTCCGGAATTCGGAAAATCCGGATTTTTTCGGAAAGTCGGGGTTTTTCACAATTCCGGAATTTTCTAAATTTCGGATTCTTTCCGAGTTCCGAAATTCTTCTGAATTCCGGAGTATAACTGAATTCCATAATTTTGCGAAATCCGGAAAGTGAAAGTTCCGCTTCCGAAAAATGAATTTATTTTGGTTAATATGAATCGTGGCGGAAATAAGTCTTTGACCAGGTAATGGCGACTGCTTTGAAAGAAATGGGGAGTATGAGAATTCAATCTGTCATATTTGTAGTTTCGTGTGGAGAAAGAACGAACTTGTGAACCAGTGGTTTAAGAAAAACTCAAGTTATTAATATAAACTTTGCCGACTTCATAAAAGAAATACGAAAGACATTTTGAATCGAAAAATATAACATACAAGTTTGCAAGCGGAGACAAAGAAACCTAACGTAACCAGACTAAAGACGGATCGTTTACCGCGTAGCGATCGCGGTTCAGTGGTCAAGGTGCTTCTGCGAATGCACGTTGCAATTTTTTTTTCTTACTCTAGAATTTTTGATGGCGATTGATCAGCGATAACATACGTTTTATTATATTCAGATATTTGAATACTCGGATGTTTCAATACTTGAACTATCAAATCTTCAGGAATAATAATAGTAATAATAATTATTATTATTATCTCGTAGAAGATTAAAATCTAGAAGCTAAATTATCGCTCAGGTCATACCGTTACAAGGAGAAACGTGACATTTGGAAAGAATATTTCGGTTTGGTTTAATGTTGCTCACGAGAAGAGGAATTTGTCATCTCGTTTCTAAAACAAATAAAATAACATGAGAATTAACATTTTACATTCGAGACGGGTCAGGGGTAAATCAAAATTTTCGTCTCTCTTTGGAGATGAGAATCGAGACGAGACGTAAAGTATCGTAAACATTTCCCGTCTTATCTCGATTCTCGAAATAGTGTATGTCCATTCTTTAAGTAACAATTGCTCTGTAGACTGAATCTCATAGGCTATTTCGTTACATTGTATTTCAGAGCTCATTGAATTATGCTCTGTGTAGGTATTTTTGTAGCAAAGCTTTTATATTTACCTCTGCATATTCTAAAAATTAGTTTATTATATGCCTTACTGTCGCGTGATATTCAGTTATATTTATTACAGTTATTTTCCTCAAAACATACTTTCTACATGCAACTTCAATAAAAGGTTCTAGTTTAAAATGTTGGTAGTTGCAGAGGTGTGTCTTGAAGGTACGGAACCCTTTCCCGGAAATCTCTAATTTTAAGTAAGTTTTGCCAAATTTCAGGGCAAGTTTAAAACTATTATTATTATTATTATTATTATTATTATTATTATTATTATTATTATTACTATTATTATTATTATTATTATTATTATTATTATTATTATTATTATTATTATTATTATATCAACTCCATGTATAATCTTTAAAAGATATACGGTTTGTATCTGAATAGTAAAAGCTAATTGACTGTCGATCTCGGTCGTCTGGAAGTCTTCAGGAGGCAAGGACATCGGTCACGTTCTGGGTTTGAGTTCCGAAGGGGCAAGTATTCGGGCTCGAGCAAAAAATTGTTAAAAGTTATAGGCTTCATCCAAACATATTCAAAACAGCTGGGACCGGGTTTGGGCTTCTCAACGGCTCGAGCGGCTCGGCTTACAGCTCATTCAATATCGAACCGAATCGAGAAGTGAGCCGAGCCAACAGCTCACCACACCGATCCGATTTGAGCCATCGGCTTAGTTGAGCTGAGTCGAAACGTGCTGATGAACTAGTTTCAACTTAGCTGGCTCGAACCGGTTCACATGAGCCGAGTAGGTGACCCATCCCAACCGAGAAAGCTCGAGCCATCGGCTCAATTGAGCTGAGTCGATGGCTTGTTCCAACTAAGCCGGCTCGGGTCATCGGCTCATCCCAACCGAGCCGACTCGAGCTGTTCGCTCAGTTGATACGAGCCGAGCCGGTTGATATCACTACCCGAGTTGGTCTTCTGCTTGGGCTCAAGAATTCGACCGTGCAGATCTCAGCCTTGATTTTAAGAACTACAGTACCATATACCAGTATATAATCCCAGTATATAATTATATTGGTGATTACGACATTTGAGGCTGTCTCGTAATAATAATAATAATAATAATAATAAACTCTTGTCTTCTCGTTATCTAGACGAGACGAGATACACTAAAATTGCCCCACGAGATGCACTAAAATTACGAGATGAGACGCACCTCTGTCGTGAGCAACACTAAAAGTATTCCACATTACTGCTTACATTTCTCATGGCTTTTGCTTTCCAGTCTGATCAGGCCAATATTTCAAAACGAGTTAAAACGAGCTGAACGAGTGAGAGAGCCATTATCAAACTCAACTCAACTCGAAACTAGACCTCGAAAACAGCGACTTGGCTCGGAACTCAATTCAAGAAAATTACCTTTGACTCGACTCAAATTGTACTCGAGTTGAATTGAATTTTGGCTCGACTTGTGCTCATCCCTATTCGTGTTTGTATTTTATGTTTCCACTTCAACAATGTCTACTCTTTTTTCTCCTTTTACCTGCTGTTTCTGGATTTCTCTTTCGGTGTCGTCCTTTATTTACACCGTGCACTATTCTTATTCCCAGCTTGTGACCCGCTTCAATGTCTTATTCAGTTTAGGCTTTTCTTCTTACATTGACTTGACATGTGATTGATTTAATTCTCACTTTCCGCGCACGACCGATGAAAATGTATTATTATTATTATTATTATTATTATTATTATTATTATTATTATTATTATTATTATTATACTATTGAACTTGCACGGCGAAATTACTGTATAATACGATATCATTTCTGTAATTTTACTCCATTGTATGCTATTTAGTTTATTAATGGGCACTAAATTGTCTCCAGATCAACGAATAAATTAACTACGGCATGCACTTTGGTGGAAATATCATTGCAATAAGATTATTGGTTCGTTCCAAACATGTTCATGTAATGATATTTCCACCAAAGTGCATGCCGTAGTTAATTTATTCGTTGATCTGGAGACAATTTAGTGCCCATTAATAAATTAAATATCATACAATGGAATAAAATTACTGAAATGATATCGTATTATACTGAGCGAAGTTGTTGTATTACTATACATCTGCTTCCGCCCCTGTCAAATCTGGTCGATCTCGTTGACGCGACATATTTGCTTTTTTATACCCCTTTCTTCGTTTACTGAACAAAACAGTAACTATTCTGAAATATACTACTGCGCATGCCTCGTAGATAAATATTTCTGATGCCAATAGTTTCCGTTTTGTCCAAGGAATGTTCTTTTTCTTATTCCCACCATGACCCTTTTATTACATTATATGAAGAGCATGTAGGTCTAAATACCTCATGTATTACATATAATGTAGGTTTTACTCTTGCAGCAGAGAAGAAACATGTGATCATAGTATACAACCCACAGAAGTGATAGCTGGCAAGACAGTGGTCGTAATCCCTAACGACACAGGGAGAGAGTAGTGCCCTTCCTGCTGGTCTAGTCGCTAGCACGTGCGCCTTTGGTGTATGGAGTTCCGGGTTCGATTCCCGGCGGGAGAGCATCTATGATTTTTAACTGTTCTCGATGTTTCTGTGTTCGTGTCTCTGTCGTTATAAGTTATTACAAAAAGCAAGTTAAACGAGCGAAGCAAGTAAAATTAGCAATAAGTAAGTTACTGAAACACGTTCAGTGAGTCAGTTAAAAAAAAAGTGGACAAAGCACTTGCTTTCCGCGCCGTCCATGCGAGTTCGAATTAATCTCGGCTTGATTTTTTTATCCATTTGAGAGAAAGTATTGTTTGTTTTCGCTACAGGTAGTCCACTCTTTTCGTATTTTTTGCTGTCGTTCACAGTTAAAGTAACTGACTATTCTTTCTACGAATGTTGGATCTTCTCTTTGGCTTCATGTCAAACACGCACACGTAATGAAAAGACACTGTCGATAATAATAATAATAATAATAATAATATGAAATATTAGTAGCTAACTCGTGTGTGTATTTCGACAACATAATTTTATATTATTATGTGGAAATAAGTAAGGCTGGCTGGCGCCCCCCACCCCTATTTTTTCGATGCGCCTTATGGGTCCACGGTGTCCAAAGTTGGCCCCATCCCAGTATCACCTCTCGATATAAGTTATTGACACTTTGCCTAAAGAGGGCTCTGCCGTGGCCCCATGACTACCCATGACAATGACTCTTCGTTCCTTTTGCATTGAAATCGCTTACTTTTCTGAGTACTATGAGTGCATACTGTCCAACGTTGCTCCCATCGCTCTACAGTTTCTCGTTCTCTCGATATAAATTGCTAATATTTTGTTTGTAAGGGAGATATGGCGTTACAATCATTACGTTTGAAGAAGAATTGATTAAGATATTACCTTGCCACAAACAACACCTATTATTATTATTATTATTATTATTATTATTATTATTATTATTATTATTATTATTATTATTATTATTATTATTATTATTATTATTATTATTATTATTTTATTTACCACTAATGGTGCCTACCTTTATTTGCAATGCAATGTGTTACTAAAAAGCAAATCAAATAACACTCCTCGCCATTCAGGCTCCCGAGCTCGAAATACATGATTTACAGTTCTCTGTGTTAGAGGAATGCACATTTATTATATTATTCTTTCAAATAACACGTTACACAAGTTACTTCACTTTCAATGTGTAATTTCATATCATCACTAACAATCATCTTGTTCCGATAGGAAAATAACCCCCTTCTGCAAAAAAAAAAAAAAAAAAAAACTGACCGTAGCGAAAGGGCGTGAACCTTCTTTAGGCGATTAATCGGGTCCAATATTTCAATAAGTTTCTGCACACAAATATTTCAGTAAAAGAGGAAAATTTATTCAAACTTTCTGAATACCTATTTATGGGCGAAATTTGGTTCCCTTGGAACTTTTTAAGAGTTTGAAGGGCCACCATTTTGAACATTTTCATCTGATTATTCTGGTTAACGAACTCATCAAGATATTTCAACAATTAATGTTAGTGCCAAGTTTCGTCTCAATCCGCTGAAAATTAGGGTGGTTATGGCATTCACAAATAGCGTTATATATATATACACAAATAGATAGATAAATAGACACACAGAGGGAGAGAGAAAAAGTGTTTTTCTCCCTTCTCGCACCTGTGGTGCGTCAGAGCTAAACCGGGCCCCTTTGCAAAACGTATTGACCAACCTAACCTAAACACAAACCTCTTACTTGCTAACGTAGAAACGTGGTCGGGAGGTGTAAGGCATGTAGAAATTGTATTTTTAATAACCATGAGTATGGTCCACTTCCATGTTTTTCTTTTTACTTTTTGCAGCTACATCGGAACGTTCAATTTTTATTCTTCACTAATTGCAAATGGCGTTTACATTCAAAATATGAGGAATTTTGGTGGCATTTGTTCGGATATTCTTCTCTTTGGAAATGAAGAAAAGAATAAAAGCAATACGCAAAGACAAAAAGTATTATCAGTACGAAACATTACCAATAATAATTGCTACGAAAAACTAAATACGACCTCTTTTACCATCTCTCATGAGTTGTATGTATTATTAACAAAAATTTTTAAAATGTCCTTTCCCGAGGATTCGAACTTGCGTCCTTTGCATTTGTAAGCCAGCACCTTAACCACTACACCAAGATCATGGCATGGGGATCGTTTAGTTGTCGGCGTATTTGTTGTATTTGTGTTTTATGTTCCCACTTCGACAATTTTTACTCTTTTTTTGTAAGTTTAACAGCTGTTTCTGGCTTTCTCTTTCAGTGTCGTCCTTTATTTACGCAATGCACTATTCGTATTCACAGCTTGTGCCCCTCTGCAATGTCTTATTCAGATTAAGCTTTTCTTTTTGCCCCTCAGTAAACATTTGATTGATTTAATTCTCATACTCTCCACGGATGGAGCGCAGGAATGCCAGACTCGAAAAATAGGTGTACATTTACTTTCCTGACAGATCATACCAAATTTCACAAAATTAAATCCCCACGTTAAGCGGGTTTGCATATCCAGGCTCCTAACTATGAAAACATTTACGCTCACTCCAACTTCAATCATTTCACGAATTCAACCTTATTACGTATGTTATTAGGACATACTATCGATTGTGATTTATTCTAAAAACACTTTTATACATTGCAAAAGCTGTAACGTCCAAATATTTACTGAGAACTCATAGTCGTATCGGAATAAACAAAAGCGTATGGAACAGTAAACTGCTTTCACAAAAGACAAAAGAACATGTGCTAAGACATACAAAACGGTCGAGTGGTTTGGGTCGATACACTATCAATCACATGTTTATGTGTTCAAACCCGGTAGCAAGTTGTTTCTTCTTTAAGTGTCTTCCTATTTTCATCCGGAGGCTGAAAATATTTCTTTGAGTAACTCATTTAAAACTTCTTTTGTTTCAAATTCGATTAGAACGGAACATTGTATGAATTGCGAATCTTAAATCCATAGCTAAAAAAAAAAAAAAAAAAAAAATGAAGTATACTCACTACTCCATTATCCTCTGATTTGTAACGAAAAACTATTTATAAACAGTGGTGACTTCAGAAAATTATCCTCGGGGGGAATTTCAATATGCGGGTGGAGGGCAAACATTGGTAGTCCACATTGAGCACGATCGAATATATGGTCCTGAAGGCGGAAATTTCTTAGCTCGAAAGGGGTCTCAAATTCTCCGTCAAATCACGTCCTGAAAGTATCATTGCTTAAAAGCTTTTCGTAGCAAATATAATATTACACTTGTTTCTCGTTTTACATTTAGAATTGGTAAAATCATAACTTACAGAGGATTATAATAAAAGCATAAAAATTACAATACCAATCATGTATAAATTATCCTGTAAGTTACCAACTTTGGGTCAGATTAAAACTCAAATATTTGTTTTCGGATTGCACTTAGAAGTAAGTCCTCTCTATATAATCCTGATTGGAAAGCCATGTATAACTCTAATTAATTAATCATTTTTTTTATTTTACTATTTTTACTATTCAATATTATATACACTTCATTTCCAAAATCAAAATCTCGAAAATGTATATTGTACGAGTGCAGATTCGGAAATAAATGATTATTTATCATATATATTGGTCTCTATTCGAAAATCTATTTAATTGAATCCGACAAGAACACAGACAGAAACATTGAGAACAGGTGAAAAAAAGAGAGAAAAAAGGTGCTGTAGCCGGTGGAGACTCGAACTTAGTTCGAATGGTGCTTTAGAAGCCGAACGCCTTAGACCACTCGGCTATGGTAACAACTAGTGATTGTAGCAAAGGCTTCGAGTAGTAGTTCCTATTACAGAATAACGCTTTCTATTGCCTAAAATTTAAACTTAATTTACTTTGATATAATATATCTATTAATTTGTTTCATGAACACGTTTTCGTTACTTTGATGAATGATGTATGTTGTTGATATAGATTCTATTACACGTTCTTTCGTAAATATTATAGAAAGTATTAGGGTTATTTATGATCTTTCATGGAAATTGACTGGCGCATGCGCAGTACACAGACAGTTCAATTGGAAGGTGAGGAAGGAAACGCTAACACACTGTTAGAATGTTTCATCGCTGTGAAGTATAAAGAACAGCTAAAATGAATTTTACGCTTGTCATTGCGTAAAGAATCACCAGGTTAATGTTTGTCCAAGTTCTCACTGATCAACTGGACTCATGAAAAATAATTAATATTGTCATTACTGCACAATATGAAGAATAAAGAACGTATATTACACCACATTGTTCTCGAATTTCAACTTAGCTAAGGAAGGGACAATAAACAAAATGTGATTTATTCGTTCGAATTGAGATAATTCAATGAAACTAGAAATTACACAATCAAAAGGAAAAACATCGTTAAAAAGACAATAATACTTTTATCCGAGATGTGAAATAAAGTTATTAATTAACTGAAATGAAAGTAATATTGGGCATAGTGTGCGAATTGAAAAATTTTCCCAGGGGGGGATGAATTTCACCCATATGCGCACCCAGTCCCCCATATATATATATATATATATATATATATATATATATATATATATATATATATATATATATATATATATATATATATATACTAACAAGTACAAAACAGTTGAGATGTGAGATCTTTCATAGATTTTCACTCAAGTAATATTTAGGTTAGCTACGCAAAGTAAGAATTGTTCCCTTTTTCTATCTTATCTTTATGTCTATTTAAAAATACTCCAGAGGGGGAAAAGTTATCCCTGCCAGGGATAAAATTTTTCTTCTCCAGGGTGGGAAAGATTTTTGTGAGGGGGGAAATCCCTGGCATCCTCCCCCCCCGCCAATTCGCACCCTGATTGGGCATGATATAGAGTAAGAAAAAAAGTAAATATATTCTTAGAAACGTTCAAAGTAAATTCACAAATACTTTTTGAAGATATACTACTCTTTCTTAATGTTTTAACGAACTAATAAGTAAACAAGCAAAGGAAAAGAATGAAGAACGAAAGTATTGTTCTTGAAAAAATATAATAAATAAATGAAACTTAAATAAATGTTTACACAAAAAAATAACACGTTAGTACTTCGTGTAATCACCTCCAGAGTCAATAACTTCTTGAAGCCTGGAGGGGATACTAGATACAAGTCTCGATCAATACGACGGTGTGTCACGAAAATGTTGCCACAGTTCCATAACATGATTTTGAAGAAACGTTTGGTCTCTGTCTTCACGTCTCTCTTCCCATTCTTGCACCATGTAGGCCCAGAGATGTTCAATTGGATTCAAATCTGTGGATAGATGGGGCCACTCAATACAAATTAACTCTGGATGTTCACTTAGCCACTCTCGTGGTTGCCGGGAAGTGTGAACAGCACTGTTGTCATGCATAAATATATATTCTTCCTGTTCGGGGAAGTTTCTTTCTAAGGACGGTAACAACGTATTTTCGAGGATATTAATGTAAACGCTGCTGTTCATTCTCTCAGGCACCGCAACCAAATCTCCAGGACCAGCAGCCGTCATGTATCCCCAAAAGTGTGCTGATTGTAACGTTCCTCTTTGAGCGTTACATTTTCTCAAAGAGAATATTTGCGGAAATGTTCAATCAGCTCTCAGCTAATATTATTTCTTTTATTTTCTCAATTCTCGACTCTCATGAAGGATTCAAGATGGTCGACAATTGGACTAGTGCGTGTAGATGTAGTATGCTACTTTCCTTTGTACGTCTATGGTTTGCGTTGAGCGGCTTTTGAGAGTAGCTCGGATCGTTTTGAAATAATTTAAATTTTTGTGTTTCATGTAAAACGGAAGGATTATTATGAATCTGCATATATAAATGCCCGTTTATATAATTTTTATTCTCCTTTAGTTATATTTGTTTTATTATAAAATCTGTTATTTCCATTCTACGCTCTGATGCGTAGTATGGAATGACCAATCCGGAAGTGAGAGGGCTGCGGAGAGCCCCCTCTGGTTCACCTTTTTCTTTGTACTACGAACTGCGAACATGGCCGTGGTGAGGTGAAAAGCACGATTGTCCATATTTTCGGATATTAATTTACAGTGAATTATGCAGTGAGTGGCCGTTCTTTAATATAAATATTTAAAGAAGCGGTTTAGTCGAACGTTATGCTAGGCCAGCGGGTATAAACAAGAATCACAAGAGAACTTACTCAAATATTCGACCTGTGCGTTTTGGAATATGGCTGGGATTGGTTAGATATTTCCTAACTGTTAATGTGATGAAAGCTGAAGTTCAGAAATCCCTTTTGTGCTGTCTCTGAGACCGAACTCGATTGATGTATGGCTTCCTTCTCTTGACGTTGTAAATTTCCGTCCACCCTTACTACGTTTTCTTGGCAAGGGACTTCGTCCTATATTACTTGTTGTCAGCTCAGCCTGCCTCTCCGGAATTTAATGTGTCTAACTGTGGTCGCTGTTGTGAGGATGAACATTGCAGCAGCTTTGCAGTGATTGTTTGTCTACCTGGTGGAGATAGCAGTGGAACGTATGCTTTGCTGTTAACCAAGGAGGGGTCGTCGTGTGATCAATCCACGCCGAGGTTATGGCTGTACACATGGTGAGATGTTGGAGGAGTCGTCAGGACCAGTCGCCACCCTGGAGTGCTGTTTCACAGTGTTTCCTCAGTGTCCCCATTCGTAAAGTGAAACCACGGTCGGGTGAGCTTTGGTAACTGTCTACTAGGTAAATATGTCTATTTCTTTTTATTCCGTCTTGTGAAGAAACTGGTATCATCCGGGAAGTTGCGGAAGAAATTGTCCACCGTTTATAGTTGTCCAAATTGTCTTAAATATAACGTCTAACGTCATATTAATGTCTTCGTGTGTTCATTATCTTACTACAGATTACTTATGAACAAACAATAATATACGTTTAATAATTCTCAGTTTTCGTGGTGTATACATATATATATATATATTATTCGAGTCAGTTTATAATGTCCATAATATTGTCCGAAATGAGTTTTGTCCGGAATATGTCCGAGTAAACGAGAGTGAGTCTCTATCCAGTAAGTTGAATCATACGCCAGCGGGGTAGTCTGATATCAAAGCCGTTTCTCTCTTGCTCTGAAAAAAATCATCTCTTAGAGTTGTCTAGATGTATAATATATTACTCGCTGCCATCTAGCACATGTATGTTAGCAACAGGTATTCCGTATTGTTTATTCTCTCAGGTATTCTATTTGACAAATTAAGGATTGATTAGCGATGGCTAGTTTACGTCTGTCTAGCAGCGGGCATTCCGTATTGTTCATCGATAACTATATACATAAGTATATCTATATAATTTACAATCTAAGCATTAAGTCGCCGCACCCCAAGTTTGCATTCTCGAGTTGTCCTGTTACATTTGATTGTGATGTTGCTCACTAGATCAGTGAGGCACATTAAGACGGTGGGTGTACGATACCACTCGTACTTCAATGCGGGAGTGTCAGAAGTCGAGTCTAATTTCATTGGCTGGTTTTGTGTTCCCCATAATGTGCTACAGAGTTTAATGTTATTACCGCCGCTGCTAATAGTAAATGTCGAGGGAAATGCCCTCTTAGCAGTTGGATGCGGGTGAAGTGGAGAAGTTATGTACTAAAAGGGGGAAGGTTAATCGACGCAGCCGTAGGTCTCTCTCTCTGCAAGGAGATGGTTACGAGTGGTAATGTAAATTGGTAAATTTCCTTTGGTGAAGTAGCCTACCAAGGACTTTGTGCTATTGTCTAGAAATGTAAACAACTCTCTTACTGTTAGTACAGTGTGGCTTAATTTATATTGTTATTTACCTTTGAGTTGTGTTGGCGTTAAAAGGTTTGAGAAACTTAAACGGAATACAAAGATTTTTTTTCCTGAATCTAGCTATCCACGATCATAAATGTCAATGAGAGTCTTTTGTTATACGTTTATTACAAGGAAAGTTAAATAAACAGAGATGCAAGATATATGGTGTTATCTTAAATGATTTTTTTTCTTTTCCTCGTCTTTTCCTTAGCATCGACAACGCAAGTAGTGTACAAGAATCTGGAGTAAGTAGCGTTGTGTTTACTGGTCTATAAATTATAGTGTAAGAAGGAATAACGGCGACCCAATGTTTTTTTTCCTTTTCTTTTCCTTCGTTTCCTTAATGTCAGCTACGGATACAAAAATTCAAGGTAATATAAGACGCAAGGTAGCGCTTTTCAGGTTCGGTTCCCATAGCCAGGATTTTAAGGGAAATCTTGTCACGCCTCAAGTTTGGCTACCCAGCCATGGAATCGAACTAGCGTAACCAGCGCTTTTCAAGTTTGGCGAACCCAGCTGTAGGATTATTTTATTGTTTAAAATGCTACACTATTTTTGTCGTGTCATGCGGGAAGAAACGAGTGATACGGACTGTCGCGTTGGTGTTGATGAGATATACTGGATAGAGCTCACATATGTTTATGTTTATTAGACTTATAAGTCAGTAAGTAAGAATGTCGGCTGAGTCGAGGAATCTTCCTCCTAATGGAGATGATATTATTTGTGTTTGTTGTAGTGAACCTCTTGCTGCCGCGGAACAAATTGATTCTGATAAGAAACGTGCTATATCTTGTGACAGGTGTCACGAATGGTCACATTTTGTTTGTGTTAAGTTAAAAGATACTTCTAGTGTTTTTGAAGCTGTTAGCTCAGATTCTTTTGTTTGGGTTTGTCCTAAATGCGACGTGCATGTTTCTCCTGAAGTGTTGGAGCGTGAGAACGAATCACCTCCCAAGCATTTTTCTTCGCCTAAGTCCCCGCAAGGTAGCGAAAAAGGGACAGAGCACGTTAGTGAACTTGCTGAAATGTTCGCTCTTGTATTGAGTAAGATAGAAGAAAGTAATGCTAATACTAATAGAAAGATAGAAGAAAGTAATGCTAATACTAATAGAAAGATAGAAGAAAGTAATGCTAATATTAATAGCAAAATAGAAAGTAAGATATCAGAAAGTAATGAAAAAGCTGAAGCTAATAATGCTAGAATTCAGAAGTGCATTGTTGAAAATGTACATAACCTTTCCACTACAATTAATAAAATTGATGAAAGAATAGGTAGTGTAGAAAACCTTTGTAGTTCTCTCACTGTTAATCAAAAAGATTTGCAAGCGCAGTTAGATACTGTGAAAACGGAAGTTGATAATAATAAGTTGTGTATTGACTCCGTGGAATCTCGTGTTGATTCTATAGAAAAGGAAACAGAATCTCATTATAAAGCATTAAAGGTTGTTTTTGATAGAATAAAAAAACTTGAAAATGAAAATGAGGAAGTGAAAATTGAACTAGAAGGGTGTAATAATAGTCAATCTAAGCTTTTCTCTGAAGTGTTAACCCTAACTAATAAAGTGGATAAATTGCAGAAACCTAAATTTATGTCAGTTGAGTGTGGGAGCCTGAGTAAAGAAGGTGTTCCCTGTAAACGTCCTTGTACTAGTGAAAATTCTGTAGTGTCGTTTTCTGAGTCAAGGGATAATTTGCCTGTTAATACTATTGTTAGTACGTCTGCTGAATGTAATGTGTCTATTACTAGTTCTGTTAGTTATTTAAGTAAACCTGTGTTTGTGCAATCAGAACCAGATATTAAATACGAGTTTCCAGCTAGTCCTAGCGAAACCAAAGTAATTGCTAGTGAATTAAATGTTTTTCCAAATGTTAATTCTTCTGTTTATTACAGCAATAATGTAAGTAATAGTACTCGTACTACTGACACTGTCACATGGTCAATGTCGAGAGGGATCACTTCTTATGTTGGGAATAGCCCACCAGTGTTTAATACTAGTTATTTAAAGCCTAGTTATGATTCTAGTACTTTTCACACTACTATTGTGCCGAATAATCCGGTACCGCGAAACAGTGTTGCCACCTTTAGTGGTATAGCACCGCATTCATTGCCTTTTGCGATTAAGCAGAAAGATTTACAATCTTTTCCTTCGTATTCTGGGGATATCAAACCTGGAGCCCCAAGGAAGTTTTTGAGGGATCTTGAGAAATGTTTAAGTATGTATTCACTTACTGATGGAGATAAACTACGGGTCGTAGAACATTGTATGGTGCGAGCCGCGTTTGCTTGGTATAGTTCAGTAGCTCCTGAAATTAAAACTTATCAAGATTTTGTGCGTCTTTTTAAGAATCAGTATTGTTCGCCTCAGATAGAGCGTGCACAGAAGAAGTCGTTGCAATCTTTGCGCTATGATAAGACGAAATTTGCTTCATTGTTAGATTACGTTTGGTTTGTAGTTGAAAGTTACTACAATATATGCGAAACCCCGAGTACTTCGGAACTTGTGGAATTAATTTTGAATTGTTTACCGCCTAGGGACATGCGTTTGTTTTCCGTTCAGCAGTATAATAGTGTTGATGAATTAATGAGTAAAGTAGCGTTATTATCTGGGATTGAGGATACTTCTATGCATGAAGTTAGGCCTCCGACAAAGAAAGTATTCGCTAAGCAAGCTAAAATCATTAATCGTAATTCAGAACATGTTGACAGTAGCTGTCAAACTGAATTTTTAAGCTATGCTCAGACTGAAAATAGGAATAACAATAACAGTAACAATAATGGTAATAATTATCAGTATAATAATCGATATCGAGGAAATGGTAGAAACCGTTATCGTGGAAGAAATCGAGGACGTAACGGAAGATATCAGAATAATGATAGGAGACGAGATGAAGTATCTTCCAATCCAAGGGAAGATCAACCTTCATCTACTTCGGAAAACTAAGGTTGCAGTCTTTTCCGAACACGGGGGGAAACGACTGCTGTATTTCTCCGGTCCCCGTAGATAATGATTCAGAAACTAATGTCAAAACTTATAATGTCTTGGTGGAGTCATTATCTGGAGATGTAAATAATAACGAGAGTAATAATGTCATATCATTTAACGTAAACTTTGTAGTTGAGGAGGATGAAGAAAAAGAAAAGCCCGACTATTATTTTTCTTCTTCCCCCGTTGTCAAAGGAACCATTGGCGGAGTCCAATTAACCTGTACTATTGACTGTGGATCAGATTTATGCCTTTTGGACTGGAATATTTGGAAGCAGTTAAAATTAAAATTTTCATCTGCTAAATTGCGACCATATACTGGTTTGTCGTTAGGTGCCTTTGCTGGTACAGAGAAGTTTTCGGTTCAAGGTGTCCAGATATTTAGTTTAAATATTCAGGGTCATTTATTTGATATTCCGTTGTTTGTCATAAAATATCTTCGAACAGATCTTATTTTGGGTTGTCCATTTTTAGACAAATTCAAAGCTGTTATCGACAGGGAGAGGAAAGAAATCCGATTGCGTGATAATGCTGGTAGTCATGTCGTAATTCCGACTAATCAACCTAGTATTCTTATAGTAGCTTTGTCTTCGAACAAGGTTGAGATCGGGAGGACTGAATGGCCGTCCGATGAGCAGGAATCGCTTCCTTCCGAACTTTTGTGTTCTGATGTCAACATTTTAGAGGTTCCTCCTTCAGTAGAAAATCCAGTTACCTTTTCTGTGCCAGATGTGCATATAGTTCCTGAATCTAACCTTTCAGATACTGAAATTCAGAATTATATCTCATCTCGAGAAGATTTAGATACTAACGTTAAGCAACGTTTATATAATTTGTTACTCCGATATCGTAATATTTTCTGCGAGTATCCTCGTAGGATACGAACGCCCTTGTACAAGATAGAATTAACTGACGAAGAACCTGTCGTAGGACCGTGTTATTCTGTGCCAAAATCCATGGAAATGGAATTTGAGGCAGAATTACAAAAATGGATTGAATTAGGCATAGCCCGTGAACAGACCTCACCGTACCGGAACCCCATGCATTGTGTTCGCAAGGCGTCTGGTGCTGTTAGACCTGTAATTGATTTTCGCCTACTGAACCACCGTGTCCGAGCTCCTAAGGCTCAGGTGGAACCAATAGGTGATATATTGAACCGTGTAGCGAAAGCGCAATACTTTTCGAAGTTTGACTGTTCGTCAGGATACTATGGCGTAGGTCTTCATCCTTCGTCATACCCCTGTACGAGTTTTGTTTATAAAGGGCGACAATACGTAATGATGGTCTTACCTCAAGGAATCAAGAGTGCGCCCGCTATTTTCCAGAGCGTCATGCATAGTTACTTCGATCAAAGTACTAAAGATTTTGTCACTTTGTTTCTGGACGATATTTTAATATCTAGCATTTCTCTAGACGAACACTTCGCCCATCTGGAGCGTGTGTTTGAAATTTTTGAACGTGGGAATTTCTCCCTGAATTTCCGGAAGTGTCGTTTCCTTCTAACGGAAGTGAACTTCTTGGGACATATCATTAGCGGTCAGACTGTTAAAGTTGACCCACGTCATAATGAGCCAATCCGTTGCTATCCCATCCCGAAAACCAAGAAAAAGATGCGTCAGTTTCTAGGATTATTGGGATGGCGACAGCGGTTCATTCCCAATTATTCGACTCTTACTTCTCCGTTGTATGATCTTATTAAGAAGGATGTTAAGTACAAACTCACTCCTGAAGTTTGGGATCTCTTTTATAAATTGCGGGAAATCGTCAGTAATCCGCCTGCGTTGGGACAACCAGATTTCAATTTGCCATTTCACATCCATTCGGATGCTTGTTCTGAGAATTTGGCTGGTTTTCTGGCACAGTACCCTGATGGGTCTGATCATCCAAATGTCATCGCCTACGCTAGTCGTAGAGTTAAACCTCACGAACTTTCATTGTCTTCTTTTCAGTTGGAATTGCTCTCTGTTTTATTTTTGTGTGAACGTTTTTCACAATATATTCTTGGAAAAACTGCGTATATCCATACGGATAATGCTGCCGTCACTCATTCTTTTTCTATGAAGAACTTAGATACTAGGACGACTCGTATGCTTCTTAAATTACAAAGGTTTGACCTTGTCTTCGAGCATTGTCCAGGGAGTCTAAATTTTGTCGCGGATACATTGAGTAGAAATCCGCCGGAAGTGCCTTCGAAGTTAGAAGAGTATCATGTTAATTTCTTGTCTGTTCAAGATTCGTCTCTTTTCAACCTGGAGAAAGTCAGGGAAAAGCAGAAGTATGACGACTTCTGTATTAAGTTAAGGTCTTTATTGGATAGTTCCTCGGAACATGTCACTTGTTATCAAGGTTTGTTATATTTCAAGCATAGGAATTCGAACCAATGGCTTTTGGTTATTCCTCAAGAGTTAGTAAAAGAAATAATTGGAATAGTCCATTCACGTGGTCATTTTGGAGCTAGGAAATGTATGTCTTTATGTCGTTCTTTATTTTATTGAAAGAAACAAAGACTGTCGATTCGACAGTATATTAGAGATTGTCTTGATTGTGCTGAGACAAAGTTCGCCAATCAGGTAATACTTAAAGAAGAAATTCATATAGAAGCTAGTCGACCTCACGACCGCCTAGCGGTAGATCTCGTTGGGAGGCTCCCAGTTAGTAATGGTTATTATTATATTTTATCTATTATTGATGTTTATTCTAGGTTTGTTTGTTTCTTTCCTTTAAAGACTGCTCATGTTAAAGGTATAATTTCAGTGTTGGAAAAGAATTATTTTTATCTGTTCCCTTATCCTAATGCCGTTGTCTCGGATAAAGGTTCACAGTTTATTTCGCGCCTCTGGCAGGACTATTGTAAGGAGCATAATATGAAATCCGTATTAACGTCTAGTTATTCCCCGTCTTCGAATGGTTTGGCAGAAAGGAGCCATAAAGAACTCAACCGAATTATTCGTTTAGAGTGTCATAGTAATCATTCTAAGTGGAGTACTGTACTGAAGCGATGTCAGGAACTCCTAAATTATTCATTATGTAGTAGTATTGATTCTACGCCTGCAGAGCTATTTTTATCTTATTCTGCTATTGAAGCATTTAAAAGTAATTTTCCTTGGCCTGGTGTTCTAGAGAAGACACCTACCCAAGATCGTCATATTACATTGTATCCTAAAGTTACTAATAAAACTAAGAAATCTTTAAAACGAACAGGAAGGGAGGTTAAGTTAGAAGAAGGAGACCTAGTAATGGTTAAACTTCACCATCTTTCCTCTTCAATTAAAGGAGAATTTGCTAAATATATGAAATGTTTCTCGGGCCCTTTCTTGGCTAGAAGGGTTCTGAAAAACTCAGTGATTTTGCATACCCTCACTGGGGAAAGTGTGGGAACGCAGAATTTTCATAATTTGAAGAAATTCAACTGTTCCAAAGAACGAAGAGATGAACTTCTTCGAAATTATCCATATAAATAACTTCTAACTAATAATATATAGGGTAAAAAAAAGAGAGAGTTTTTTTTTCTTGTCCTCTGGGTGGATGTAACGTTCCTCTTTGAGCGTTACATTTTCTCAAAGGGAATATTTGCGGAAATGTTCAATCAGCTCTCAGCTAATATTATTTCTTTTATTTTCTCAATTCTCGACTCTCATGAAGGATTCAAGATGGTCGACAATTGGACTAGTGCGTGTAGATGTAGTATGCTACTTTCCTTTGTACGTCTATGGTTTGCGTTGAGCGGCTTTTGAGAGTAGCTCGGATCGTTTTGAAATAATTTAAATTTTTGTGTTTCATGTAAAACGGAAGGATTATTATGAATCTGCATATATAAATGCCCGTTTATATAATTTTTATTCTCCTTTAGTTATATTTGTTTTATTATAAAATCTGTTATTTCCATTCTACGCTCTGATGCGTAGTATGGAATGACCAATCCGGAAGTGAGAGGGCTGCGGAGAGCCCCCTCTGGTTCACCTTTTTCTTTGTACTACGAACTGCGAACATGGCCGTGGTGAGGTGAAAAGCACGATTGTCCATATTTTCGGATATTAATTTACAGTGAATTATGCAGTGAGTGGCCGTTCTTTAATATAAATATTTAAAGAAGCGGTTTAGTCGAACGTTATGCTAGGCCAGCGGGTATAAACAAGAATCACAAGAGAACTTACTCAAATATTCGACCTGTGCGTTTTGGAATATGGCTGGGATTGGTTAGATATTTCCTAACTGTTAATGTGATGAAAGCTGAAGTTCAGAAATCCCTTTTGTGCTGTCTCTGAGACCGAACTCGATTGATGTATGGCTTCCTTCTCTTGACGTTGTAAATTTCCGTCCACCCTTACTACGTTTTCTTGGCAAGGGACTTCGTCCTATATTACTTGTTGTCAGCTCAGCCTGCCTCTCCGGAATTTAATGTGTCTAACTGTGGTCGCTGTTGTGAGGATGAACATTGCAGCAGCTTTGCAGTGATTGTTTGTCTACCTGGTGGAGATAGCAGTGGAACGTATGCTTTGCTGTTAACCAAGGAGGGGTCGTCGTGTGATCAATCCACGCCGAGGTTATGGCTGTACACATGGTGAGATGTTGGAGGAGTCGTCAGGACCAGTCGCCACCCTGGAGTGCTGTTTCACAGTGTTTCCTCAGTGTCCCCATTCGTAAAGTGAAACCACGGTCGGGTGAGCTTTGGTAACTGTCTACTAGGTAAATATGTCTATTTCTTTTTATTCCGTCTTGTGAAGAAACTGGTATCATCCGGGAAGTTGCGGAAGAAATTGTCCACCGTTTATAGTTGTCCAAATTGTCTTAAATATAACGTCTAACGTCATATTAATGTCTTCGTGTGTTCATTATCTTACTACAGATTACTTATGAACAAACAATAATATACGTTTAATAATTCTCAGTTTTCGTGGTGTATACATATATATATATATATTATTCGAGTCAGTTTATAATGTCCATAATATTGTCCGAAATGAGTTTTGTCCGGAATATGTCCGAGTAAACGAGAGTGAGTCTCTATCCAGTAAGTTGAATCATACGCCAGCGGGGTAGTCTGATATCAAAGCCGTTTCTCTCTTGCTCTGAAAAAAATCATCTCTTAGAGTTGTCTAGATGTATAATATATTACTCGCTGCCATCTAGCACATGTATGTTAGCAACAGGTATTCCGTATTGTTTATTCTCTCAGGTATTCTATTTGATAAATTAAGGATTGATTAGCGATGGCTAGTTTACGTCTGTCTAGCAGCGGGCATTCCGTATTGTTCATCGATAACTATATACATAAGTATATCTATATAATTTACAATCTAAGCATTAAGTCGCCGCACCCCAAGTTTGCATTCTCGAGTTGTCCTGTTACATTTGATTGTGATGTTGCTCACTAGATCAGTGAGGCACATTAAGACGGTGGGTGTACGATACCACTCGTACTTCAATGCGGGAGTGTCAGAAGTCGAGTCTAATTTCATTGGCTGGTTTTGTGTTCCCCATAATGTGCTACAGAGTTTAATGTTATTACCGCCGCTGCTAATAGTAAATGTCGAGGGAAATGCCCTCTTAGCAGTTGGATGCGGGTGAAGTGGAGAAGTTATGTACTAAAAGGGGGAAGGTTAATCGACGCAGCCGTAGGTCTCTCTCTCTGCAAGGAGATGGTTACGAGTGGTAATGTAAATTGGTAAATTTCCTTTGGTGAAGTAGCCTACCAAGGACTTTGTGCTATTGTCTAGAAATGTAAACAACTCTCTTACTGTTAGTACAGTGTGGCTTAATTTATATTGTTATTTACCTTTGAGTTGTGTTGGCGTTAAAAGGTTTGAGAAACTTAAACGGAATACAAAGATTTTTTTTCCTGAATCTAGCTATCCACGATCATAAATGTCAATGAGAGTCTTTTGTTATACGTTTATTACAAGGAAAGTTAAATAAACAGAGATGCAAGATATATGGTGTTATCTTAAATGATTTTTTTTCTTTTCCTCGTCTTTTCCTTAGCATCGACAACGCAAGTAGTGTACAAGAATCTGGAGTAAGTAGCGTTGTGTTTACTGGTCTATAAATTATAGTGTAAGAAGGAATAACGGCGACCCAATGTTTTTTTTTCTTTTCTTTTCCTTCGTTTCCTTAATGTCAGCTACGGATACAAAAATTCAAGGTAATATAAGACGCAAGGTAGCGCTTTTCAGGTTCGGTTCCCATAGCCAGGATTTTAAGGGAAATCTTGTCACGCCTCAAGTTTGGCTACCCAGCCATGGAATCGAACTAGCGTAACCAGCGCTTTTCATGATATTCGTCCTGAACAAGAAGTTCTGATAATATTTTGTTCAGCATACCTGGTTCCGCGCGGTCTATACAATATAACTCTGCCTTGTTGGTTAGACTTGAAAACCTTCTCGTCGGTCCAGATGACTAAGTCCCAATATGACTGAGGTTGAGTTATGTTATTCTGTGCCCATTCCATTCGTCTGGCCTTGTGAGTTTCAGTCAGGAGAGTCTTCCTAGCGGGTCTTGAACAGTGTAGACCAGCCCCCAATAATCTTCTTCTTATTGTTTCATGAGAACAATTATATTCTCTGGCTTTGTCCAAGAGGATTGACGTGTGGCGTAGAGGTCTGTTCATTACTTCTGTAACTAAAGCTTGATCTTGAGCTGCAGTTGCCACTTTTGGCCTTCCACTTCTTGACCGAGACCTGAACCATTCACCACCACCTTCTTCTTGTCGCTGAATCCATTTCTTGACCGTTTTCTTGTCACATCCCAGATCTCTAGCAATCTGAGGCACAGTTTGTTCCATTTTTGCTCGGCCTATGATTTCTCCTCTCAGAGCAACAGACAGTTCTCCACAACCTTTAGAGCGAGGCATTTTCAGAACCTGTTAGAAATTTGCGTTCTGGCGTGTATGACAAATGTCGGTAAAGTGCATCTTTCTGTTTCTACTGCGCATGCACCAGTCAGTTTTCATGAAAGATCATAAATAATCCTGACAATAGTTGTAATATTTATGAACGAATACGTAATAGAACCTATATTAACAACATCATTCGTCAAAGTAAAGGATACCGTAAACATAAAACAATTTCAACAGACTATTACATCAGGCCAAAATAGGCTTAAACTTCAGAGAATACAAAATAAATTTCATACTGTAACAAAAGATTGAACACGAAACACGCTTACTATATTTTCAACTTGTGACATTAGCCGAGTGGACTAAGGCTTTCGGCTAGAGATTCTGAGGCACCATTCAAGAGTAGCTCGAATTCCACCACAGTACAATTTGGTTTTACCTCTTCTTGACGTTTCTGTTTGTCATCCTGGCGGATTCTATTAATTATAATTTCGTAATACGCTAAAATATACGTAATATTTGGAATTCTTAACCTCCCATTTTTACATTTTTCAAGCTCAGTTGAGAAGAAAGAGGGAAAATGAAAGTACAAACATTTACAATAATTACTTAGCATTTACTGTCATTGTAATTGTGGATATTTTATTTATGAAAATGTATAATGAACTAAAAATATATTTAGTAGGTCACATGTCTCCATTTTTCGATTCTAACTTGAAAGTTACAGTTTAGGCGGTGACATATCAAAGGCCCAGGGAGTTGTAACCCCTTCCATGGAAACTTTTATATTCTACTGAAATAAAAAGTGTTCCAGTTTATAATCTTGGAAAAGCAACAATCACTGTGTGTGGAGGACGATTTATTTATACTACGATTTATCACTTCCAAATGTGTAGAAGATGTGACTGTATATTGTGCATAATCATTCAAGAAATATAACACAACGAAGGGACTTCGTAAACCCTTCACGCCCCCCCAGGAGGAGAAAGTGCGTCCCGCCGTCCCTCGGTTGGGAACTACTGCTTGTGAGGGAAACATTCTAACAGTGTGTTAGCGTTTACTTCCTCGCCTTCCAATTGAACTGTCTGTGTACTGCGCATGCGCCAGTCAATTTCCATGAAAGATCATAAATAACCCTGATACTTTCTATAATATTTACGAAAGAACGTGTAATAGAATCTGTATCAACAACATACATCATTCGTCAAAGTAACGAAAACGTGTTCATGAAACAATTTAATAGATATATTATATCAAAGTAAATTAGGTTTAAATTTTAGGCAATAGAAAACGTTATTCTGTAATAAGAACTACTACTCGAAGCCTTTGCTACAGTCACTAGTTGTTACCAGAGCCGAGTGGTCGGGATTCGAGTGCTAGCCGTCTTACTGCGCGGACGTGTGGAAAGTGCTCTGCGAGTATATTACTATAGTGTTTTGTTTGTTTAGCGAGCTATTTGCTAAACGTTTAGTTTCTGTTGGTGTTTTGGTTTATTAGTGCAACATGAATACAATACGTAAAAATACCGTCAAATTTGAGTTTGATAAGAGTTTACGCCATTTACGACCGACGCCACTTGAGGTTCATACTTGGCTTGCCGAGAAAGTAAAGCTCACCTTGGACCAAGTTGAAGCCATTCAATTGCACAACGAACATTATTGTCTATATGTTAAGTTCAGTGCCCCTAGTACTTATGATAATTTTTTGCGTACAACACCTGAGAAGTTGATTTTTACTCACTCCACTGGAGCAGAAAGTTTCGTCCATATTTCCAGTGCAAGTGAAGATGTCACACGAGTGCGGGTTTTAGAGTTGCCCATTGAACTTAGTCTCGAAGTGATTCAAGCAACATTAAGTCCTTATGGAACTATTTCTAAAGTAATAAATGAACAATGGTCTGATAAATTACAATTTCCAGTGTCTAATGGAGTGCGTGTTGTGTATATGACTCTAAAAAAGCATATTCCGTCTAAAGTGACATTTCAAGGTCATCGTGCTACAGTCATGTATCCTGGTCAGCCCCCTACTTGCTTCTACTGTGGCAACAGTTCCCACGTATATAGTAATTGTAATAAACGCCAACCTCGTAATTTACCTGCCCGACATTCGTCTGGTACTTTACAGATGACTGAGTTGTTCGTAGGACCACTACCCCAAACTCCTCAGTATTCAAGCTCTACTGCGACCCGTCCCTCCCCTGGCGCATCAGAAGCTGTGGAGATGACCGATCTTGAACCAGGTGTTCCTAACATACAAGATGTGCAACTTTTCCCCTCTTTACGAACATCGGATTCACAAGCATTATCCCCAGTTATTACTAGTGGTATAACCTCATGTTCCGATATTCATACAAGTGCCTCTCCTCCAGAAGTTCCGGAGAGTTCCCAGCATAATTATGTGCCTCCCCTCTCTGTTACTTCATCAAGTCTACCCCTCAATAGTGGTGATGTGTCTGCTACCTCAAGCGCTTTACTACCCGAAAACTCTCCAAGTGAAAAGTGTGCTGATAAGCTATTGTTGCCTAACGTTGAAGACACCGGTGGTCGGAACAAAAAACGCAAAGTGTCAACACCCAAACAACCGTCACGTGATCCACGTGTACTTACTCCAGACAGTGTTAAGCATACTTCAGAAGCACCAAGTGAAGGTCAGTTACCTCCCAAGGTTACTTCTGCAGTTCCCACTCAACCATAGTGTTTACGTTTTTGGTGCTTTGTTTTTGTATTGATACGAGCGACTTACCTGTCTCTCGTTCCCCAAGATGTTGTTTACATATTGGAGTTTGTGCATTCTTATAGTTTTTTTTACTCAGTATCTTATGTTTCCCTTCCATTTTGCAACACTTAATTTTAACAAATCTACCAGCGTTCTTAAATTTACTGCTTTACAGGACTTTTTATGTTGTCATTCCATTGATGTTTGCTTCTTACAGGAAGTTGGTACTGCATCCTTTGTGAATATTCAAGGTTACAATGTTTATAATAATTTCACTTACAACGCTACCGGTACAGCTATTCTTGTTCGTCAGGGTATAAAGTTTGACAATATTTTTTATCATCCATCTGGTCGCTTAATTAGTGGTATGATAGGAGATGTCAAAATTTTGAACTTGTATTCACCTTCGGGGCATAATCAAAGGGCTGCCCGCAACGAATTTTTCGACACAGTGGTTGCTCCGGAATGTGCCGGAAATTATGCTGGTCTTATCATTGGGGGTGATTTTAACTGTGTCATACATCAATCACAGCAACTTCCGGGCTACAATTATTGTGCTACTCTACATAGGTTGGTAACAGGCCTTGGGTTAAAAGACTGTTGGCTTACGTTACATCCGGATTCTCCAGGTTTTACTTTTTTTACGCACACAAGCTCGTCCAGAATAGATTGTTTTTTTGTTTCTCAACCTTTGCTTCGCGGGCTACTTGATATGCAAATTTCGCCCACATGTGCTTCTGATCATTTTGTCCCACATTTAAGTATTATGTTAAATGTTAATAAAATACCGAGAGGCAGAGGTCTCTGGTATCTCAATACATCTATCCTAGTGGATCAACTATATGTGCAAGAGTTTACCGATACCTGGCATCGCCTCGTTCAGCGGCGTTCTCCTCGTAAAACTATTGTTGACTATTGGGAATACAATGTTAAACGCACGATTCGTTATATGTCTATCTCCTATTGCAAAGACAAGGTGCAGGGTTTTAATCAAATGTACAATTTTTATTATGGTGTCCTCCACAATTTATATACTCTGGCTCTTCAAGGGGACAAACGAATAGCATCCATTAAAGAGGTGAAGGCAAAACTATTACAAATCCATCGTCGTCAACGAGCGGGAATTCATATTCGGAGTAAAACTCTATCCATGGATTCCGATGAGTGTGTGTCTGTATATCAAGTATTGCGCGAGCGTCAGCGCTCTAGGTCTCAACTTATTGAAAATATCACTGATGTACATGGAGAATCCGTCACTAAGTTTTCTGATATACAAGCTATCATCCTTCGACACTACCAACAATTATTCAATATGCAGGATGTCGTCACAGCACCTCCCATTGACTACTTTGCCCATCTGCCGCATAGATTAACAGTGGAACAACGACAAGCGCTCACTCAACCATTTTCTCAGGAGGAAGTGAAGCAAGCCGTCCTCACAGCCCAGAATTCTAAAACGCCTGGCGTAGATGGACTAGGTATAGAGTTATACAAGACATTTTTTCATTTAATGGGACCCATGCTTACTGAATGGGTGAATTATGTACTGCAAGTAGGCATTTTGGGAGAATCCTCTCGGACTGCTGTCATTGTGTTAATTCCGAAGAAGACTCATCCTCGTACAGTGGCGGACTATAGACCTATATCTTTACTCACCTGCGATTATAAAATAATTAGTCGATGTATTAGTGCCCGATTACAAACTGTTCTTGCCCAACTTGTTGGGCCTCTTCAACATGGTGGTCTACCACATAAACGTGCTCAAGATATTCTTGCTGCTATACGTGACGTCATCACCTACCATCAAGATATTGACCAATGTGCTGCGGCCTTAGTTGCCTTGGACTATTCCAATGCTTTTGATCGAGTGAACCATACATACTTATTTTCTTGTCTTCAAGCCTATGGATTTGGCGATGATTTCTGTAATTGGATTAAGCTGTTATATTGTAATTGGACAATCAAACTCAAAATTAATGGATATCTCAGTTCTGCCTTCCGCATTAGTAATTGTATCCAACAGGGTGGTCCCTTAAGCAGTCAACTTTTTATTCTTAGTTTAGGGCCATTTCTATATAATGTCCAACATGCCCTTCATGGTGTCACTATATGTAATACTTCTGTGCGAGTTTACTCATTTATGGACGATGTAACATGTTTCACGACTGGTCACTCTGACTTCGCCGTTTTACTACAGCACATACGGCTCTACGAATCAGTATCCGGAGCCACGCTTAACCCTAATAAAACGTACGTTATGCCTCTGGGTAAGTCAACCACTATTACTACTACTTCCATTGGTCAGTTACAACAGTCAGTTAAAATCTTGGGAGTGACTTTCAGTTCCAGTGTGGTGGACATTATTACTAATAATGTTGGCCTTGCAGTGAATCGGCTAACTTATGTTCTTGACCAACATCGATTTAGGAACCTTAGCCTTTTATCTCGCTTAGAATGTGTGCGTTTGTATGGATTATCTCAATTATATTACATTGCCCAAGTCCTGCCTTTTTCTAACTGTCATCTTGCAAAAATTAAGAAAATTGTGGGTAATTTTTTGTGGAAACCTATGATTTTTCGTGTTTCCTACCAAATCTTGTGCAACGATTTCCAACAAGGTGGATTAAATTTGAAAGATGTCGAATTGCAGACCCAAGCCCTATTTCTCCAACGATGTTTACGTTTACTCCACGAGCATCCTGATCATCCTACCACTCAGCTTCTCATGTACTTATTACACCGTGTTCCATTAGAAGCACCTTTCTATCTTGGACACCTCCCGCCTCAATATACATATCTGAAACCGCTTCTAATGGAACACGGTTTTGTATGAGATTTGTTATCGATTGTTAAATCATGATTTAGACGAAGTGCCCACTGTTAAAAGACTGTATTCGGTACTTCGACAACCTTGTACTCTTGTTCCTACCATTGTTACTAAGCATCCCCATCATAATTGGCAACGTATCTGGCGTGTTCTACATGCTCCTTATTTACCTTATCGTGCAAGATCCGTCTGGTTTATTGTGGTGCATAAAATTGTTGATACTGTATCCCGACGACATTCACTTGGATTTAGTGACTCTGACCTTTGTGCTTCTTGCAATGTAAAGGACACTATTGCACATCGTCTTACCGAATGTGGTGACGCAACAGTGGTGTGGCCTCAGTTCTGTCGCTATATGGCCCACATGTGCCGCACTACTCCCACGGCTATTACAATAGACTTTATACTTTTTCCCGACTTTACTTTTTTTCCGAGAACAAAATATCAAGCTGTTAATTGGTTGATTGGCAACACTGTTTT
The DNA here is from genome assembly GCF_964235325.1 of Thermobia domestica. NCBI lineage: Eukaryota > Metazoa > Arthropoda > Insecta > Zygentoma > Lepismatidae > Thermobia > Thermobia domestica. The sequence goes on along the minus strand of NC_137462.1, from coordinate 202,440,761 downwards.
ATACTTGTTCGTAGAATCTCAGAAACTTGTTCATACTACCTATATTATGTTTTTATATGCTCAGCTAAACCAAATTCCTTTTGCTATGCGCAATAGGTTGTTTGCAAATTTTTTTAGTGTTCTATCTGCATAATGTACCTTTTCTTGTATCTGCCCATTTGTATCACCTTCCTTAGTTTGTTTATTGACTTGTACTGACATTAAGTTGCAATAATAATAATAAAAAAAAAAAAAAAAAAAAAAAAAAAAGTGGTCTAAGGCGTTCGGCTTCTAAAGCACCATTCGAACTAAGTTCGAGTCTCCGCCGGGTACAGCACGTTTTTTTCTCTCTTTTTTTCACCTGTTCTCAATGTTTCTGTCTGTGTTCTTGTCGGATTCAATTAAATAGAATTTCGAATAGAGACCAATATATATGATAAATAATCATTTATTTCCGAATCTGCACTCGTACAATATACATTTTCGAGATTTTGATTTTGGAAATGAAGTGTATATAATATTGAATAGTAAAAATAGTAAAATAAAAAAAATGATTAATTAATTAGAGTTATACATGGCTTTCCAATCAGGATTATATAGAGAGGACTTACTTCTAAGTGCAATCCGAAAACAAATATTTGAGTTTTAATCTGACCCAAAGTTGGTAACTTACGGGATTATTTATACATGATTGGTATTGTAATTTTTATGCTTTTATTATAATTCTCTGTAAGTTATGATTTTACCAATTCTAAATGTAAAACGAGAAACAAGTGTAATATTATATTTGCTACGAAAAGCTTTTAAGCAATGATACTTTCAGGACGTGATTTGACGGAGAATTTGAGACCCCTTTCGAGCTAAGAAATTTCCGCCTTCAGGACCATATATTCGATCGTGCTCAATGTGGACTACCAATGTTTGCCCTCCACCCGCATATTGAAATTCCCCCCGAGGATAATTTTCTGAAGTCACCACTGTTTATAAATAGTTTTTCGTTACAAATCAGAGGATAATGGAGTAGTGAGTATACTTCATTTTTTTTTAGCTATGGATTTAAGATTCGCAATTCATACAATGTTCCGTTCTAATCGAATTTGAAACAAAAGAAGTTTTCAATGAGTTACTCAAAGAAATATTTTCAGCCTCCGGATGAAAATAGGAAGACACTTAAAAAAGAAACAACTTGCTACCGGGTTTGAACACATAAACATGTGATTAATAGTGTATCGACCCAAACCACTCGACCGTTTTGTATGCCTTAGCACATGTTCTTTTGTCTTTTGTGAAAGCAGTTTACTGTTCCATACTCGCTTTTGTTTATTCCAATACGACTATGAGTTCTCAGTAAATATTTGGACGTTACAGCTCTTGCAATGTATAAAAGTGTTTTTAGAATAAATCACAATCGATATTATGTCCTAATAACATACGTAAAACAGGTTGAATTCGTGAAATGATTGAGGTTGGAGTGAGCGTAAATGTTTTCATAGTTAGGAGCCTGGATATGCAAACCCGCTTAACGTGGGGATTTAATTTTGTGAAAATGAAATGAAATTTCGAGTTTTACGTCCCACGGTTATGCCGGTTAGGCTAAAGGAGACGGTGATAATGAGTAATGAATGAAATGGTGGAATGAAGAAAGTGGGAGGAAACGGGAGAACCCCGAGAAAACCCACGCACACGGTGTTTGTCCACCACAAAGTTCACTTGGCGGGAGCAGGGTTTGAACCCGAGACCCCTAGCACCAGAGGTGAACGCTCTACCACTGAGCCACCGCGGCCCCCTTTAATTTTGTGAAATTTGGTACACTAATGTTTAGGAACGTATCTGAAAATTGGTCTACATTAGTCTTCTTTACATGTTTGTTTCTGCAAGCAGTTATTTGCCTCTTCAATGCAAAACAGCACTCGGTCCGCCTTAACGACACATTAGTAAAGTGCTTAACTTTAGATCAAGCTTAATATTCGAGCAAATGCAGAATTATACAGAGAATTACCTGGTTTTTTCGACTTTAGGTATAGATTAACTCTATTTGTGTTCTAATTTTCCAATCGGGACATTCTGAAACTCTGGCGGTCTATTCTGATTGCAAATTATGCTCCACTCCGCCAAACTAAAGCTGTAGTGATATCTTTTTCATACAGGGTGTCCCGGGAGCAAATGGCAATACCAGGGGTGTAGCCAAGGGGGGCCCACCGGGGCCGGGCCCCCCCAAATGGTTTCCTGGCCCCCCCCAAATGACCAGCTTTTAAAACATCATAGTAAAATTATCTCGCTTCTTTCATTTAAAAGTAACAAAGTTCATTGACAATTAATAATTTAAGGTAAAATAGTAAGGAGAAAGGAAAGGGGGGCAAGAGTACGAAAATTTTAATTAAACTTATATATTTTTTTAAAAAATAGTTACAAAGGAAAACTTTTACATGGAACACAAAACTTGAACTCTCCTTTACGAAATGTGAACTCAACTTTTATATACCTCTGCCCTTGGAGGAGCTATAATTCGTAAAATGAAAACATTCCAATTCGTACTCTTGCCCCTATATGTGGGGCAAGAGTACGAAATCAAAGGGGCAAGAGTACGCACCCAAAAGAGCATTAACAATTATCACAGATGAAGGTGCCTAATCCTTTATATGATGTGCATTGTTCATGCCACCATTCATGGCATCTTGCGCACTTGATCCAGTCTTCTATTGGTGGATCACTGTAGATGATACTGCATAATGGACACTCTTACACTACTTCCTCACTGACCTGAGGAATTGTAGCTACAACTTCGGTTGTAGCTTTCTTGGTGCAAGATTATGTTTGTCTTTGCTCTTTAGCCGTTTCGGAACTAAGTTCTGCTTGAAAGGAGAGGATGTCAGAATCTCTGATTGACATCGAGAAGATAAGATTTTTTGGTTGAGTCGGAGGAGGACTGACAACCATCAAAGGGGTGCATGATGTGGACGGTCCACATGGGCCCCTGCTTACCTCCAGTGAAGATCCAGCTTTACTGGTTGGAGGTTTGGTAACCGATGAACGAGCAGCCGGCAGAGAAGTGTTTAATGTGGACAATCTGCATGAGCTCCTGCTTGCTTCTAGTGAGAATCCAGCGTTACTGGTTGAAGGTTAGGTAACAGATGAATGAGAACGAGCAACCAACAGAAGAGTATTTGAAGTTGACAGTCCGCATGAGCTCTTGCTTGCTTCTAGTGAGGATCTAGCGTTACTGGTTAAAGATTTGGTAACAGATGGAGGAGAACGAGCAACTGGCAAAGGAGTGTTTGATCTGGATGCGTCGCATGGGTCCCTTTTTAATTCCAGTGAATCATCCGATGAACGATTTTGGGCTCTGTTCAGGTCTGATGCTTGATTTGTTGCTTCAGAAATACTTTCGTCTTCAGACCTGGCTTCTACATTTAAGTCTACCACATCCACAATAGAAGGAAGAAAATCTTCTTCAGTGAACACATCTGGATTCAGTAGGACAACTCCAGATTCTTGAAGGCTGGATACCAATGGTTGTAGCTTTGTAGTAAGCCTCAGTAAACAAACTCGCAACTTGGAATTAGGCGGGATGGATGATGATTCCTCATCCATTTATCACACACTGTTGAATACCAGGATTTCAGCGGGTCGAAAAAGGAGCGATCTAATGGTTTCAAATTATGGCTGGGATTTGGTCGTAAACTCAACATCACTATCCTATTTTGCCTGCAGAAATCAATTCCTTCGATTGAAATGTGAGAGGTCTGATTGTCAACAAGTAACAATACCTTTTTCGTAACCGAATTTGATCGCACATGTTGGTGTAAATAATATAACCATTCTACGAAAATTTGTGAGGTGATGAACCAGAATTAGATATTCCCACAGAACCCGGCAGCGAGCCATCGAATAATTCTTATTTCATTTGTTTTGTGGGAAATATCTGGGGAATAAAGGCACCAGATGCACTCACCAGAAAACAGCTGTTAACTCCAAAATCACTAGATACAGTTTTATTCACAACTGATTTTTAGTCGACTTTTGGAACTTTATGAGGAACCGTATTTATGCCAGTTTCGTACATGTAGATATACCGTGGAGGAGAGCCGTTTTGTCTTACAAGATCTTTTAAACAATTAAAGCATTCAACTTGTGGTTTGCTAAAACCACGAGCTCTCCCCAGACCAGTCTTTGAAGGCTGTCGCAAAGCAATTGTTAAATGTCTACGACGGAAAGACTCTGTCCAATTTCTTCCTGCCATTCGATTCACATGGCTAAAGGATATGGGGCAACTAGTTACGTTCAGCAAAATTGTATGCTATTCTTCTTAGATCTTTTAAAGTTAATTCATAGAAGAATTGATCCAGTAATGTGATATATTCCACTAACTCGTTCTCCATTTCTTCGGTAAATAGGCCTACTGGCTTTATTGTGCCTTAAGACGTTGCAGATTCTCATTTTTAAAAAAGAAAAATCCTTAATTCTCCTTATATCAGTAATGGGAATGCATAGGATACAAAAAAAAAATCAGATAATATTTAGACCCTTTATAAAAATATATTTCCAGCTTATTCCATCAGTTACAGAATGCTTGTCACCTACGAGGGTAACTTGAAAACTTCTCGACTTATTCTTGATGAAGCTACATATTGTCAAAGGTTAGGTTGGGTTAGCTTCATATATCTTTATAGGATCCCATACCAATCATTGGACTGATATCTCCTTATGCACAATCGTTTTAACGTATGATTACTAAAGGACTGACTACTACAGGAAACACACGGTAGTCGAACTTTTTAGTATGGCACTAATCACGCGTCAGAACGACTCTGCATAAGGCCCATTGAAATTAATTACTGAAGACTACTGACATTTAAGATAAAAGAGGAAAAAGCGTAGTATTTCTGAAACCTGAATAAAATAAGCAAGCGTAACGTTATTCAATAACTGCAGATTTAAGTATCTCACACATTTATCTGTTTCGAAAACTCAAACACCACCTTAGATACTGTTATGTAAGGAGTGGTATTTAGAATAACAATTTATCCCTCGTACATAAGAAAATATCAGGATTCTTCAGAATTCTTAACGTTAGAGTCTACATATGGGAACCAGTATTCGTAAAGTTTGCCGTCACTCTCTATTACAACGGAATCTACATTCTTTTTTGATTGTTAGATCTAAATCAAATTGGATTCTTTTTCATAGAACAGAAGGGGCAAGAGTACGCACGCGTACCCTTGCCCCGTAGGTATCTGCGTACCCTTGCCCCCTCAGTACACAATTGACTTTCCCGTGATGTTGTACAGCCAACTGTTGGAAGAAAGGCAATTTACTCCATCCTGTCAAACAATGGATATGTTAGAAACTAACGCTTTACAGTACATTGAATCGTTATAAAATTGTATAAGTTATTCATTAACTACTTATGTCCCAATATTATATCAAACTATTAGAAAAACATAAATAATTACCTAGACAGCTTGTAGTTTGCCGCAGCACACTCAAACTTGTTTAGGTTCTAGACGCCACTAACATCAAACTCCACGTGACGCATTATTGCCATACGCGAATATATTCACTTGATTTTAGGGAATCGTATCCTTGACCCCCACGTACTCTTGCCCCCCTCTACTCTATTGTTTTTTTCCATACCGATCGAAAAATAATATAGTATCTCTTCCTTATACCAATCGAAAAATAGGATACTTTTTTTTTTCGTGACAGCAGATTACACAATTTACTGCGATTTATATTTGACAGTTTGAAGACAAACGTTTTAACAAGGTACTACAAAAAAAAAAAAAGCCATAAAACAAAGGTATTAAACTGATTTGTAAGTACAGTATATTTTTATATGATTTAACAAGTGTTTTAAAAGACATAGAGGATGGAAAATTTGGCAAGAAACAATGCTTTTATTCAATTTGGATTTCATTCGCTCTCTCTTTTATTTCTATTCAGTGTAATAAAATAATTATGTTTTTTTTAGTCACGAATAATAAATATTTTTGTCAGGAAACTGTAAAGAAATTAAGTGAAATTTCAAAGAAAATCAATCTCGTGTAGATAGGTTCTGTATACAAGGAACTAAATTTAAATATAAAGGTAACCAAGAAAAGTTTTGTTGCTTTTTCGCCCACCACCTTCGAACACTGATATGTCACCTAACCTGGAAGATCAAAAATAGTCCCCATCAGCATCGACGACCTTCTGAAAACGTTCTGGAAGGCTATGGAATCCATCGCGGTAGAACTTGGTGGGCCGTGAAACGAAGAAAGTATCAGGTGCATTTGGGACTTTTACTAGGGATTGGCGTCCTCTAAGGCGATTGTTCAAAGAATGAAACAGGTGATAATCGGACGGTGCAATACCCGGGGAATATAGTGGTTGCAATATTGTTTCCCATCCAAGGCGGAAAATGGTGTCCTAAGTCATCTTAGCCACGTGGGACTTAGCGTTGTCCCGTAAACGAGGACGCATTTGCAATTCAGAAGCGATGGCTCCAGATTTTTGAGTTTTTGTTGAGCACAGCTAAACTGCTGACACTACACAGTTGCATTGATACTCTGACCAGCTGGTAGCAGTTCCCGATGCACGATGCACCAAACACACAGAAGGACCTTATTCTGGTACAGTGCTGGTTTCGGCTGTTTTTAAATCGGTTCATGAGATGCTAACCAATGAAGACGGCGCCGTGGAGCTTCGTATAGGACACATTTTTTATCACATGTCAACGACTCCGAAATCACAGAAATGGCTCCGATACAGTAAATAAACACAGGCGACTGCCGCGTTGGCTTCTGGCCCGGAGTCAAAATATGTGAGACCCATTGACCCAACTTGTAGTGCTTCACAAGTTGATGGATGTGCTGCCGAATGGTTTCTCCACACACTGAATTGTAGTCTCAGTTCCTCTTTGTACATGTGTTGGTCTTCTGGCACGTGGTGTTTTCGGGTGTTTCGTCATCGTCCTTAAACTTGTTAAACCATCGCTGCAATGTCCGCGTCGTCAGGACACCCTCACCAAAGGCCTAGCATATCGTCTGTCCCGCTACAGCGGCGTTTGACCTCCATTTGAACTCGTTCAGCATACATACTCTTATGACGCTCTGTGGATGCCCCATGTTCCCTCTTTCTTTACGCAAGTTCACGGTGTGTCTGAATTGCCACAACCAGGTAGTATGTTGGATATACCCACACCAACAACTGACGTTCGCCTTATCTCCACTCGCATTCAACTCACGGTATGAGGTCCAATTGAACACAGACCTCCACGAAAAGGGACAGAAATTTCTTGGTTACCTTTATAGTTATGCACAAAAGTATAGCGTTTGGTCCCGGGCAGTAGTTCTTGATTAAGCATAATAAAAACTATCTTGAATATAATTTATGGATAATAATAATAATAATAATAATAATAATAATAATAATAATAATAATAATAATAATAATAATAATAATATAAAGTAGAGTTTTTAGTTTTCCAGAAGAAAACCAAAATTTTCCTTTCTTTCAGACCTCAAAAACACTAGCAGCAACACTTTTTTTTGGCTTTGTACATTGTAGCTGGCCCCCCCTCGAAAACGACGGGCCCCCCCTACACAAACCTGCTGGCTACACCCCTGGGCAATACTTTGGAAAGTGGTAGTACGGGTAAATCTAAACAAAGAAGTTCATATTATATGGGTCCGATTTTGAACAATAAGTAAGATATTAACAGAAATAAACATTCCGCTACCAACATCAATGCACTCCATGTTTTGGAAGTAAATAATCTATTGAAGTACGTTGGAGCTATGTAGCTGCTCGAAGGTGTTCCCTGACAATTACTGAATACTAGTTTCGAGGTTCTTACCTGTTGATTGTCGACCGAAATGTTTCATAGTGAGTTCTCAAGTTTTCCAACAGGAGGCAGCACACGTAACACAGTTACTCATCAAGCGTCACACCTCCACTGTTCTGAGAGTATGTACCTGGAACACAAGTTTTCCGAGGCGTTTCAGGTAAAATAACACCGACATACATGAAAAAAATATGCGGACATAGTGTTTGTGTATGAGTTTGTAATAGAAGCGCTCATGTAGTTGCTGAAGAATACAGGCGGAGGTTTCCGCTATTTACGACACCAACTAAGGCAGTGATTAATAGTATGTTTTGTGCATTGAGAGAGCGCGTAAAAGTTTCCAGTGCTAAAGTGACTTGCGAACGTAAAACCAGGCAATCTGTGGAAGAACAGGCGGAAATAATTTTTCTGGTGCAACGAAGTCCTACCACGAGTACCAGACGAATGTCAACACGTCTCAGTGCTACACGTATCCGTGTGTGTCAAACATTTTATGCGGACAATTTGGATCCATTTCCCTACCAACCTGTGCAGCATTTACATCCAGCTGGTTACGCTTTCCACCTTCACTTTTGTCATTGGTTACTACACAATGCAAATATACTCTGTTGAGCTCAGGAAAACCTTAATGTAACCCTTTCACAGAGTACAAAGAAAGATTTTCTATAGAGATGTTATGTGGCATGACTGTCGACATCCTTCTTGTCTCCCTTATTGTTCGTAAACGCCTGAATATATCTTCATCTGTTACAAAATGATTTGACGGATAAGCTATACGATGTTCCTTTGCACACAAGGGGGAACCTCATCTTGCAGTATGATGGAGCACCAGCTCATGCCAGTGGGTTGATCTCTAAGCACCTGAATGTCACCCAACCTAATCAATGGATTAGTTGTGGTAGTCTGGTTACTTGCCTAGCTCATTCTCCTGACCTCACCACTTTTATTCATATTTATGGGGGTGGATGAAACAGGAGGTTTACCGAGATAAAATGAATACAAGAGATGAATTATAAGTTCGCATTTTGAATGCTGCTGAGCTATATAAGAAAAGTATATAAAGCGGTGTTTAATAATAATAAGTTTGATATGTTTTTGTAAAACTGGATTGGTAAAACTAAAGAATATTTAAGTTCGTAACTGTATAAGCCTATAGAAAGTGTGAAACTTTACTTACGTTCAAAAGAATGTTCTTTATCCCCATGTTGCAGTACCTTCGACTTCTCTTCTCTTTATCAATACAAAAAAGAGAAAGCCTTTCTCTCTGGCTCCTAATACCAGGTATGCCATGTGCAGACCAATTACTGAAAAAAAAAAGACTTATCTGCCATCTAAGGCTCACAAGAGTGTCACAGTAAAATAAGGGTCGTCCGGTCTATCCCTTATCAAATATAGAACAGAATTGCGGAATTAAGATACCACCGAATTATGGCACTTTATTCTACATCAGTGTCTCTCAATCTGTGGTCCGCGGACCCTAGGGTGTCGCGAAAGATTTAAAGATGGTCTACATAACATATTTTCATTAAACTTCACCTATCACGTTCTTCACATCTGTAATATTTGTAATGTATATACATCACTTAGATTTCAACTAGTTAAGAAGAATAGAATACAAAGAACAACAGAAATAACAAAATTACCCAGCAAAACTGAAAGATGTGTGCAAATCACATCTCAACACCAAGAAGTTAAGCTATTAATACACAAGTAATAGCTGGTTCATCGTATTTATTCGGATTAATAAACTAGACTAACTACACGGTGTATTTGCTCTCCAACATGAAAACCATTCTTGACAAGACATTAAATATTGTCAATTTTATTAGGGACCCGTACTCTTAAGAGCTTGTCATTTCTTACTTTTTGCGATGAAGTTTTAAGTTACCGGTAACTAGAGATACAACGGCCCAAAAAAGGACTTTTAAAAAATCCACGCTTTTTCTGCGACTATTTTGCCTGGAAAAGTCTGGTCGAGAGTTCGGTGGAGAGATAATAGTACGTTCTATTGTGGTTTTCGCATTAAAACACGAAAAAGCATTTAATCAATACATTTTAAAGATAAAATCTTAAAAAAAGAAAAATATAATAAATCTAAGGATCAAAGGAAACCGGCCATTCGATAGAATAGAAAATGTCCAAATCGCTGAACGCACTCTTACTTCCAATGAATTGTTTGTAGAGCTATTAGGTTTACGTTTAACAACAAAAAACGTTTAATAGTGTTAGCCATGAGTTCGAACAATAGATACTAAAACTGATAGACCTAAACTACCCTCACGAGCTCCTCCGTGGCTAAGCGGTTAGCATACGCGCCTTTGGCGTGGGAGACCCGGGTTCGATTCCCGGCGGGAGCTCATGTGGTTCGGATTCCACGTTAATCAGTAGGTCCACGTCTCATATAGCCTCGCTGCTGAAAGGGACGCTAAACTAAAATCAACTCAACTCAACTAAACTACCCTCACAAACTCTAAAAGTTAGAAATAATAAACAAAAATAACTAACTGTTCTGAAAACGTGGTAGATTTCGAGGAACCATTTAAAATTTATGAATTATTACTGTAACCAGGGGTAAAAGTGGGTCTGAAAAGGTAGGGGGACGGTAGGTAGCGGCATGACGTCACGCCGTCTAGTGTTGCCACGAGACGAGACGAGACGAGACTTCAGGATGTCTCGTCTCATCTCGTGCAAAGAATGTCTCGTCTCGTGTCTCGTCTCGAGAAAATGTGCTCGTCCCGTCTCGTGTCTCGTCTCGAGAGGTTCTGTCCCGTCTCGTCTCGTCTCGTCTCGTTTGTCTCGTTTTGTCTCGTAAAAAGTATAGCAGCATACCATGGGAACGAAAGTAAAATGTAGCAGGCTGCACCATGCTAATCAAGATACAACTAAGTTACAAGTCTTACCCAGAACACACAAGACAAGAAATGTCACGGTAGCTACACCGTGAAGCCTGGTGTATGTGATAGTCGGTTCGATTTCGGTTAGTGCCATGTGAGCTTTGTGGTGGACAAACATCGAATGTGTGTGGGGACCGCGGTGGCTCAGTGGTAGAGCGTTCACCTCTGGGGCTTGGGGTCTCGGGTTCGATCCCAGCCCCCGCCAAGTGAACTTTGTGGTGGACAAACACAGTGTGCGTGGATTTTCTCGGGGTTCTTCCGTTTCCTCCCACTTTCTTAATTCCACCATTTCATTCATTACTCATCATCACCGTCTCCTTTAGCCTAACCGGCATAAGCGTGGGACGTAAAACTAAAAGATTTCATTTCATTTCCTTTCATTTTTCGAATGTGTGTGTTTTCTCGTACCACTTTCTTCATTCCACTAATTTTCCCATCATCCATTCGGCCAAAGTTGCCTAAAGGTCTTAAAAATAAATTCAAATAAGCTCACAAGGCAAGGACAAAGAGTTTACAAGATAATATATCTCTGCTGTTAGTTGTCTGAGGCTTCTCGACCCTGCCTTCTTTTTTTTTTTTTTTTTTTTTTTTTTCATTCTGAAACATTGAAATGTGTTTCACCAGTTTCAATACACGTATATTCAGTAAATTGCTCATAGGTACGTCGAAGATGAAGACACTAATGCCAAATAATGTTTACACGGCAAGCCTAGTTCGATGTACAGGTGTCACCATCCCCGACGCTATCATATACTATCAGCCCACTTGCTTTATAGTGTCTATATATATATATATATATATATATATATATATATATATATATATATATATATATATATATATATGTATGTATGTACGTATGTATGTATATATATATATATATATATATAGAGAGAGAGAGAGAGAGAGAGAGAGAGAGATGGAAAGATATATAGATAAATAGAGAGATAGACATGTGTGTACAATTTGATTTCATATATTCCAGCCTTTAGGTTTCACAGTGTTAACCCATACCAATCCAAAAACTACTTTTCATTTTAGCATGTTTAGATTTGTTGCAATTATTTTTTTTTTTTTTTTAGAAAAAGCTCGGACCCAAATAATTTTATTGAGTAATGGAAAGTATTTGATTGAAATTTTATATTTACTGCACAGTAAACTCTACTTGAAGTGCCATAGTAATGGGAGCTGAACGACACATCGGACGAAAGAATGCTTGGGGCCAGTCTTCACCTCCATGGTTCAAATCTGTTCCCATAACCGCGGTGTGTGTGCTACTATGTGGTGGTTCCCTCGTTTGTGTAACAAACTCAATGACACTACACCCAGATTAGCTAGTGGTCTAAAAAAAAGTTGATTTTTGGGTGGCCATTTTGGATTAAAGTTTCTTATATTGTCGTGATCTATTCGCAATCATACAACGTATATCTTCATACCAAGCCGAGCGGTCTGCGGCGATAGACCATCGGCTTGAATGCCCGGGGTTGAGTCCCGGAAGGGTCATGTGTATGGATTTTAACAGCATTTGTTTTTTCGTATTGTGTCAGGGGGCGAAATTGTACGGGATAAAAGGATTTCAGTCTGAAAAAATTGGAGAGAATATCCTCCCCAGGATACTTTCATGGGAGTAAGGAATTAGTAAAAATATAGGATATACATTTTATAGCAGGTTTAAAAATATGGTTTGGGTATCCTATTTCTTTTCTTTAATTATGTTCTTCAATGTTCGAATTTTGATCATTCTCATGATATTTTCTGCTTTCAACGGAGTTCCATGAATATTATACCAAATGTTCTTTACACTCTGTAAGAAACCATTTCTGAAGATAATTCAGGTTCTATTGAATATTATTCACTAGGAAAGGGTAGTATTCCCCTCCTCTCAACATGGAAGCAGAGGGCAATTTCACACTCTGGTCAGATCAAATATTTCCGCGTAACAAAACGAAGGTTCCCTGTAAAACCTCTTCACCTAAAGTGTTATTGTTAGTATCATAAATTTGCTGAAAGCAAACAATTTGAAGGGTTCGTCGATAATATTTTTGCTTTCTTTGTCCTTCGCCCGCCTTCCAAACTAAGAGGTGAATTTTACAACATGACTGCTGTATAATAAGCGAGCGATTGGTAAAATGGTAAAAGTGTGTTTTTATGTGTACGTGTGTGTGTGTGTGTGTGTGAGAGAGAGAGAGAGAGAGAGAGAGAGAGAGAGAGAAGACAAAATTTTAGTTGCAAGATGACATACTTCATTTGCCGTTTTCGGTTCATATAGCAAAAAGAATACCGCCACCAGAGAATAAAGACAAGTGTAGTCTATTCTGTTCTCTTCCGCCATCTCAGCCAGAACTTTCAACTACAGACTGTAATGAGTGTAGACCTTACCCAGTTTTCAAATTGAATAGATGGTGGTAGTTCGGTTTCTTGACCTTGTAAAAATCTTCCCTGTCTTTGATTTTGTTTGTCATCATTCCAGCCAGAAATGAAAAAAAGAGGATTCCTCAGTTTACAGCAAGGGGAATTGGGGACAAGACATTAAGGATGATATTCCTTGAGGCTCATGTATCACGATTGTTTCATTCAATAGACAGAGGACACCTTTCTATGAAGGCTTTTCAACATGTTTTCTCACAAAGGGGATTTTCCTTTTGCAATCTATATGGCCACTGGCAATTTCAATCTTGGCCATTCTCGCCAGCGTTTTCATTTTCGAGACACGAGACGAGACGAGACATTTCAGAAGACGTCCCGTCTCGTCTCGTGTCTCGTCTCGTTTACGAGACGAGACGAGACGAGACACGAGAAATGTCTCGTCTCGTGGCAACACTAACGCCGTCCCCCCGCCTATCTTTGCCCATTATATATTTTTGGGAACTGGGGGGACGCCGTACATATTTTTGGAGGTGGGGGACGGTTCCCCCGCTCTTTTTACCCCTGACTATAACTATTGAGGCCGCTTATATTAGAGAGAGGAAACGTTTAAATTTCTCATTTCAAAAATATTTGACACTATACAACAGTAAAGATAGAAGGAATTCAGTGAATAACGATGTTAAACTAATATCATATCCAAGAATAGCCGTTTATAGTTTTGATTTTGTAAACTGAACTCTCAAAAGTTCAGGATAAATTCGTTCCCGAGCATAGAACAACATGCAATAAAGATAAGATTTTTCTTTAAAAAAAAAAAAAAAAAAAAAAACTTTACACTGTAATAAATGCCAGAATTTCAGAGGCCTAGAACAAATGATAACGGGAGAGGCACCGTGGCGAATGTAGAAGGTAAAAACTGGGGGAAGGGGACTTAGATCGCAGCCTATGAAAGGTATATCATGAGTTTAGTGTAAATTTTCAAAAAAATAAATAATAGCTTAAATTAGTTTTGTTACTCAGAAAACTGGGGGGCCTAGCCCCCCCTGCCCCGGGCTAGATCCGCCACTGGAGAGGTATTGAATTCCTCTGCAACAATTAGTTGAACTCAAAAATGAATGACTCAAAACTTTGAAAATCTGCACGGAACAATTGTTGTGTACGCTCATTATCTTCAAATAGGCTAAGAGCGAAGAACATAAATCAATATTCATAGAAGATATTTGTAAATTTCTCGTACTATTAATTTACATTAAAAAAGATAGGGTGAAAGCAGCGCCATCTGTTATCACAGAAACATTTTTGTGACTACACTATCATTTTAAAAAGTTTTGTATCCGTTTCTCGATTTATGGAGCTCGTTTCTTGCCTCTAGATTACATTTAGCCAACCACTAAAACATACAGGGTGGTCCGGAAGTGGAGTAGCCCCCTTTACTTCCAACAGTATAGCGTTAGTTTTACCTTGAAGTCTTAATAGTTTTAAGAGTCATAAACATCGGTATGATCACCATTCATGTCGTAGCACAGCTGAATTCTGCGCCAGGTTCTCGCATATGTTTTGCGGAGATACTCCGAAGTCACGAGGGTGAAGGCGTGTTCCACAGTTGCTCGTAATTCCTGCGTTGTATGATATCGAGTGTTTCAATACTTGTTGCTTTATGAAACCCCAGAGGACATTATCTGGTGTCGGCAGATCAGGACTTCTTGAAGGCCAGAGAAAGGGAGCTGATGAAGATGGACAACATCTTCATCTCAACCTCAGTTGATTACTCTAACTTCACTGCAAATAACTGTTACCAAGCAGAAAACAGCACAAAACAAATGAACGTGGATAGCAATGTTGCCAGACAATGCCAACCAATGTTACTGAACAAATGTGGGTAAAAGCTAAAACCGTCAGAAAACACCAAATTACGGGTACGCCAACTTTTGGACTACTCTGTATATCAAGATGTACAGCTTCTAGGAACTTGATAAGTGATAAGATGGTTAGGCAACCAAAACGATATTTGGGATGTGATGGTTGCATAACGTACTCCGGTTGGAAAAATGTCATGCTAATTTGGAAACAATGAAGACATCTAACCTGAACTGGATATGACTCACAAGGCTGTGAGCCAAGATATTGGCTGTGTAAACACACTTTCTTAATAGTAGAATCCACTACAGAGAAAAGAAAGCGGTACTTCAACAAGAAAGTATTAAGCCAAACAAAACCGAAATTTTTCTTTTTTTTTCAAAACATTAGACTTTTCTTATCGAAAAAATAGAACATCCATCCGAAAAAGGCCGGACTTTTTGCACCTCTATGAAGAACACTTGTTCCCGCTGAGGGCTGGCTGTCTCGGGGTAAGCGACGTGGTTATTTAAGTTTTGTGACGAAGTAATTTCGTTCCTCATTAAATTCTAAATTTGTACAGTATTAACCACAATTTAAACGACTTCACATGCTTTCATGTTTCTTCCTTATTTGGCAGACATCTTTAACAACTTGAATACTCTTAACCCGTGCTTTCAAGGTACAACTGTCATTGCGTTTTCTGTACAAGGCAAAATACAGACAACAATCAAAATTAAATTTGTGGAACAACCGTTTGGAGAAAGGAACACGATTCCTTTTCGCACGGTACATTATTGCAGTAAACAATACGTTGCTAATGGTGTTGCTAAAGAATGATTGAACATTTGAGGTCATTAGTGTCTTAACTACGTCTGTATTTTCAGATTTGTCCTGAAAAAATGTTTGGATGAATATTTCCTTTCTAGACTTGGAATATGAATTCCCTTGTGTCGCAGTCCAAGGCTGTTCATCTAAAAATTACCAAAAGGACTGTAAGACATCTGCTGCCATTTGTCACTACGTATCTGTGCGAGACATTTTCTTCTCGTACACATGTAAAACCTAAGTTCGTCAACCTTTTTAGGTTTGAGGGCTGCTTTTCATTTCAGAAAGCGTTCAGTAGCAAGCTAAAGGGAATCATGAAACAAATGACAGTTATAGATACACAGTTCGACACAGACCATCGTGGGTTAAACATTACAATTCGAAATAATTGGGAATCACGTACAAGCTTATTTTTCGAGAATCATTTTTATGCTAACCGTACTAATATATAAATGCAATTCAAAAGATTATGTCACTTATAATTATCACCACTTTTCTAAAAGTGAGATCTAATTGGAGCTGTAATTTTTCTTGCATTAAGTTACAAACTTCCAAGTAAACAATGTCGTATTGAGTTGTTTTTCAGTATTTTTTAAAAAAGGTCTCAAATTGGAGGGACCGCTCCCTGCAAAAATTAACTTTTAAATGGCAGACTTCCATTTTATTATTATTATTATTATTATTATTATTATTATTATTATTATTATTATTATTATTATTATTATTATTATTATTATTATTTATTTATTTATTTATTTATTTATTTATTTATTTACACCCACGACAACAAATAAGAAAATAGGCCTAATTGGGAAAATTTGGTAAGTAGTAAATGGTAAGTAGCAAACTAATGAACACTTTTCACCTGCCCGTGAACAAGCCTTGAAACCTTGAATTGAGGGTGAGGGCAGAAAATTCTCCAGCATCCCACACTAGACTAATTTTGATATTGCCTAAGCAATAGTTTTCATAGCCCTCACTTTCTTTTAAGTGACTACGAGTTATTCAAAAAAAAAAAAAAAAAAAAATTCCAATATGGAATTCACAAATACAACAGTATTTATTATATGTAGCTATCAAATTTCAGTTTATTTTTCTGCATTACATAGGCCTGGATCTATCTACTCTTGTAGTCAGTTCAAAGTGTACTATGGAGATATGCATCTGTAAAGGTTACAATCACTTTAAAAGTACTTTATTTTTTATATTTATTTATTGTTCAACAGTGCAATTGACAAAATAAATAATGATTAAACGAAGGACACATAATTGTTTTTATTTGCACTTAGTATAATTGATTTTATATGGGAACACAAATGTTGGTCTTACTGTGTACTATTGTTTACTCACAAAAACATTTATATCAATAACTAAACATTTATAAACTAATGTGTGTAATGTCCTTTGACTTGCCACTATACACAATACAAACAGCTTTCCTATTGTAATAGGATCTAAATCAAATAAGAGAATATACATCAAACTTATATAGATCCACAGTATTAGAATAAATCTTGGATGTAATCTAGGTGCAATTTAAATAAAACATAATACCATAGTGTTCTAGATTTACGACGAAAATAAAGCCCACTATGTTTGTATAAAAATCAGGTACAAATTATTTTCACTTCTTGAAAATTATTTTAAATATACACGAGTTCCGAAAGATTTCTATTTAATTGCCTGATGCTAAAAAAAAAAATATTTTTTAATATTATAGAAAAATATTTCTTCAGAATTAAAAGAGACGCAGGTAATAATACTGCTCATCGATAGCATTTAAAGGTTATTTCTTGAAATAGGTAATTTGGCCGCCACAACCGTAAGACAAGGATTATTTCCAGTGTTATGGAATACCACTTTCCCGTCAACTTTATATTTATTGTATTGTACCTCGTGTATTGGTTTTAGTCCGGCTTTGAGACAGGCTTTATAGGAAGCAATTCCTGTACAGTCAGCCTTGGCTCCTTGAAATCGCTTTTCAGTGGCCAAATCTAAACTTTTCGAAACGAGCGTTTTAGCAATCCCACGTCCCGTGTACGATGGATCAATAGAAACAAGACCGATTTCAACCAACTCCTCGACACCTAATCGTTTAAATATATCGAGTTCGAGATGAATAGTTGTTAACAGTGTAACAACCTGTCGCATCATTGGATCCTCAATGGAGTCCATTTGTTTTGCTGATTCCTCGAGATATTGGCGCGTAAAGGCACGATTAAGACAAGCACCGATGACTTTGTTGGTCGTAGCATCGGTAGCCATCATACAAAGCCCACTTTCTAACTGCGAACGAGCATAGTCACGGAAATCTTTTTCTCTTTGTCCTGTGGTGCAGGGAGGGAAACTCCAAGACAATACTTCATCCCTTAAGAAAACTGGTGTTACGTGATTGAGAACGTCCTCAAAGCGATCTTTGGAAACCTGTTGAATTTCCACTCCACTGACGTTTGGTTGTGGCATGTTGGAATAACCTTTTGTGTCAACGGTGCTTGGAGATAGCTGAGATTCGAAGATCACCAGGTTCTTCCAGAAGTTGACGTTATTTCTCTTAATTGGCAACTTATCAGCGCAGACTCTTCTTAAAGTTGAAAACTGAAAAGATACAAAGGCGATCAAATGTTAATAATAACAGTCGCTTTAATCATCAATTTCATTTTTTAATCATTAGCATATAAGTGAAACAAGTGTACGTATACAAGTAGCAGTCAAAAAGTTCCCGGAATGTTATTCTAGCTTTGATATTTGTGATGCAACCACAATGAATTCTGTATAATACAGTCCTTATGTTGCCTAATTATGAATTTGGCAAGTACTAAAACGTCGTAACAGGCAATGTACGAATAACGTAGTTGAACGAAGGAATGTGTGTGGTAATCAGTTGGTGCAATTTCACAGATCGAGCAACGCGAAAACATCAAGTTCATCTGCTAATTGGAGGAAATCTGCTACAGAGACTTTCTCCATGGAGAAACGCGGGCAAAAAGCAGGAGGGCCACCGTCAACGGTGGCAGGCCGTCAGTATGAAGTCGGCATCTCCTCGCGGCGGATCATACACGACTAGGTCCATCTATTTGCCGGCTCGGATCAGAGGCGGCAGGTAGCCGTGACTCCGACGCTTGCCCGACCCTGTTCTGACCCTTTGCCGACTCTATGTCGGCAAAGACGTGACGTCGCGGCAGGGCTGGGTACAGATCCGACTCGCTGCCGAAGAGAATGAGCTCTTTGTGCCGCGGTCGTTTTCGCAACGACTTAGCCGCTAGGCCGGCTATTTCCTCATGTGCAAGACATAGTCGGATCGACCGCTAACCGCGGCGGTTTGCCGCCAAAAATTTGGCGGCCCGACGCAGCGATATCGTCACGAAATTGCACAAATGCCGCAATTTAACCTCCATGGTGGTAATAAAGCGGCATCTGCCGTTTCCTGAACCGCTAGTGCCGCCATTAATTCCCCAACTTGACCACTTCGTAATCGCCAGGATTGTCCTCCACTGCCGCTCTTAATCCTCTACTCTCAATGTTAGCTACAACGTATTGGTATTTCAGCTCTGAAACCTCTATACCAATACATGGTTGAAATACAAAATAACTACCAATTCAGCGTGGTACTTCTATGTTAACATAACACCATTTTTTTAATGCTAGCGAGGAAGCCAACAACCGCTTAGACAGGTATGCTCTCTTTTAGAAATGGGATATTAAAGCTAACACCAAATATTTTTTTTACAGTCTACCCGTTTAAAGGGTTGCGCCCTTTCTTCGGAGAAGTGGTGCATTGATATTGTGGAGGCTATAACAATTATGGTTGGTCTAAGGGTTTTCTCTTTATTCATTAGTTTAAAGACATGAACATATATACATTAGAAATAAACTTAAACTGGTGATATACATAAATAAAATAATAATAGAAAATATGCAGGGAGGCGATGAGTAATATGAAATAAGAAAATAACAAAATTAGTGCAGTGCATTAGGTTCAGTGCGTGAATATAACAACAAATATGAAAAACATTAGAAGGAATAACAATTCATAGCAAAAACATAGCAGGAATAATATAACTCATAGGAATAATATTGAAATTATGATGAAATGAGGATGAATTGTGCTGGACGCCACAACACGAGGTTCTGTTAGTGAACAGATGCGGTTATCTTCTGTTCCTGGGGCTATTCAGGAACTGATGCAGACAGGAGAGGCCCATGTTAGTAGGTATTTACTGTGCATATGATGGATATATGGAAGATGACAGATGACGTGGAAGATATATAGCAAATACTTCTGGGTCGCAGTCGGCAGGATCTATTTGCAAGTGGTACAATGTAAGATAGTGCTGTAGCGGAGAATCGACGTATCGTGGCGGTGCATCATTGTCTCGGTCATAGCGTATTACGTCCTGAAGCATGGGGTGTTGTAAGTCAAAACGTTGCGTAATATAACGGATGCGAAGCTGTTCTAGATGGGTAAGCAATGGTGGAAAATCTATGAGGTCATAGAAGAGCCTAGTTGGACTTGGTAATTTAATTCGATAGGCCAATCTGAAAGCATGTCGCTCCATTATAGATAATTTTGTTTATGTCGGGGGCAGCGGCCCAAGCTGTATGGCCGTAAGTTAAAGTAGTCCTCATAAAAGCTTTGTAAGTATGGAGGACAGTAGGTGGTCGTAAACCCCAGCTGGTTCCAACTAAGCGTTTAAGGAGATTTAGTCTGTTCTTGGCTTGAGTAATAATTTTCTGAAGATGCGGTGTCCAAGTGAGCTTTGTGTCAAATATCACCCCAAGGTAGGTAAGAGAAGATGAAAGAGGAACTGGCGTGTTGTCCACATGAATGTTTAATAGATTTGGATTGCGAAGCACTCTGAATCGTCTACCAGGTGGTAGAAATACAATAGATTGTGTTTTCGCAGAGTTAATACTGAGTCTCCATACGTCACACCAGTGGACAAATGTGTCGATGGCTGGCTGCATTAGTCTGTTGATACGTTGGATAGTACGAGCCGTTGTTAGAAATGCTGTGTCGTCAGCGAATTGATAGACTTGGACATGAGAAGTGACTCTGAGATCAGGAAGGTAAAGTAAGTACAGCAATGGAGACAAAGAAGAACCTTGAGGTACGCCAGAGTGTAAGAAAATTGGGTGTGATAGAGCGTTGTTGATAGAGATGTATGCAATACGTCCGGTTAAGAAGGCATGGATTAAGCGTATATAAGATATGGGTAGCAGATAATTATGTAATTTGTATATCAAGCCAGGATGCCAGACTTTATCAAATGCCTTTTCCAAATCAAATGTAACTAAACAAGAAGGAAATCCCTTATTGTATTGGTTATAAATGGCAGTGGTAAGTCGCAATAATTGATCTAGTGTGCTGAAACGCGGTCGGAAACCAGCTTGATGGATTGGCAGAAGATTGTATGTAAGGAGGTGTTCGTGAAGCCGTCGAACGAGTATACGTTCGAATACTTTGCAAAGACAGCTTGTTAAATGGATTGGGTGATACGACTGGACATCAGATGGTGGTTTCTTTGGCTTAGGAAATAAAAGAACTTTGGAGTATTTCCAATCGAGCGGAAAGAAGCCAGTTCGAAGAATGAACGTATAAATATGACTGAGAATCAGAATGAAAGAAGGCGATGGATGTTTGATGAGAGTATATGTAATGGAGTCGAATCCAGGCGCCGTATTGCGTTTAGTTGCTAAAATAGTTCTGATGTCATCTGGGTCTATAGCCTGAGTTAGTGGATTATTAGGCTCCAGAACATGCTGGTCAGATGGTTGTAAATGAGCAGATGTCGGATCAGCGTGACGGTTGATCGAAGATTGAAGGCGTTGCGGTGTGTGCCATCCAGAAAGCGGAGTGAAGATATCTTGAAAAAATGCAGCAAAAAGATTCGCCTTTTCGATGTCAGTATTAAGAGCATGATTGTTGTGAATAAGAGGATAGGACGTGCGAGACGTTTTGCCAGTGAGTTGATGGAATTTACGCCAGTATTTGCTGGGATGAGTTTCCTTGCTAAGGGTGTTACACGTGTGAATCCACTGTCTTTTCTTATAGGCTATAATATAGTTGCGTGTTATTCGGAGATAATGACGATGTAAACGAAGTACCTTCAAGTTGCCGCTTGTTCGATATTCTCGATAAGCTCGACGTGAAGCAGAAATTAATGTAAGATACCTTGGCGGCAAGTTAGGTTTGTTCGGATGGACATGAGTAGATGGAATGGAATGATCCGCTGCACCTTTAACTGCGTCAGTAAGTGCCGTGATGACATGATCAAGACTATGTTGCGAGGTAGGTACAGTGAGTGCGGTAATGGTATCATCGATGGTAGATCGATATTGATCCCAATTAGCCCTATGATAGAGATAAATCTTTCTAGCTGGTAAGGGAGTTGTTGACTTTGCTGTACATTGTAGTTCCAGCTTAATAGGAACATGATCACTGCCGATTGAGTCCAGTACAGTAATGTTGATAAGAGGAGATAAAGAAGACGAGGTTATTACTACGTCAGGAGTCGTGTTACTAGCTGGTCTCGTAGGCTGTGGCAAATTGTGAAATTCCCCAGTAGTGGAAGTATGTATAAAATCAAGGAAGAGCTGCTTGTCGCGTTGTGTTCGACTATGGAAATTTAAGTCAGCCATGATAATATAATGCCTAGATTGTGTATCAATGAAACGAAAGAAATCGTAATTGATAATCTTTCCGGGGCGAACATAGATTGTAGCAAATGTGGTTGTGCGATCGCGAAAGTAGATAGTTGCTATATTGTATTCGGGCAGATTGAAATCGTGAGGTATTGCAGCAGTGGTATACGACTGCTAATGCCGAGAGCTGTACCCCCATATAGTCGTGGTCCGGATGGAGCATCATAGCGTAGTATATTAAATTTTGGTATGTAACACTGTAGGTAAGGAGCCAGGTAAGTTTCGTTGAACGCAAAAGCTGAGATATGTTCTTCCTGTAATAACTGCGTAAACAGCACTTGATGTGTCAACAGAGAACGAATGTTCATAAATAATAAATTGTAAGCCATAATGAAATAACAGAAAATATAGCAAATGAAAGCTGCCATATTAAACATAGACTTCGACAAGTTGGATTTGAAAATGAACTGTTGGTCCAGAATAGGTGGCATTGAGTTGAAGATTAAATACTATTTTAGCTGCATGAATGATTTGGTTGAGAATGTGAGTGCGAAGAAACGGGTGGATGTTCTGTAAACTAATAGTAAGAAAGCGGAGCAGATCTTCAACCATAACAGGATGGAGTAAAGAATTAGCAGGTGGAGTTGGACGATCAGCAGACCTTATGGGTGCAACAAGTTCTGGTTTGGATGGCTCAGGTGGTGGCTTAGCCTTACATCTGTAGCTATAAGTCGGATGTTTCTCAGGACATGTACTGCACTGTGGCGGTGCTTTTTGATTGGGGCAATCCTTGGTAGGATGCTGCAATGAACAATAGCCACATTTAATATAGTTAGTACATTCGGATGTGGGATGTGCATTATAGAGTTGGCATCTCTCGCATCGTAACGGTAGAGGAGGTGGTGTACGAGAGGGTTCGACCTTATAACGTCGTCTATAAATGTAAGCTCCTTTAGACAACAATTGGTCGATCAACTGTGGCTGATCTGTGAGTACCCGCACAAGGTATGTTGCACCGTTATTGTTTTTTA
Organism: Thermobia domestica; assembly: GCF_964235325.1. NCBI lineage: Eukaryota > Metazoa > Arthropoda > Insecta > Zygentoma > Lepismatidae > Thermobia > Thermobia domestica. The sequence continues at coordinate 202,417,359 of NC_137462.1, read as the reverse complement.
TTCTGATGCATCGTTTTACGGGGAATCCTTCCTGATGTAATTCCTCACATATTTCCTCATCGGTGAGGTCTGGTTCCACTCCTCGTATAACGACTGATAGCATTGGTGATCGTCGAGGAGGAGGAGGAGTTTTGCGTGAGCTGGGAGTTAGTGCTGTTAATTTAGCCTTTGGACCAAAGATTTCAAAAGTGGCCTTGTTACGCACATGCGATACAAAATTGGAGTTCGTTGATTTTAAGATTATGCCTCTGCGAGTTTTGACGATTTCGCGTATTTCTGGACGAGGCACATATTTAACTAACTGTTGAAAAACTGCGCGAACAGTGTCATACTTCTGATCATATTCGGTTAAGAGAAAATTATATATAGGCTCTGGGTGGCGCTGTATGTAGGTGTTTTCGACTGAACTTGATGCCCAATCCATGTTATGGATGTTACTCTGATCAACTATAGGTGTTACACGTTGTTTCTTAGGATCCATAGATTGTTCACCATCTGAGAGAGACCGAGAGCGAATGCGTTGTCCTCTTGTAATAGACTCAGCGTAACTAAGTGAAACAGAGGTGTTGAGTCCTGATTTTGGTGTTCCCGTAACAATACGAGGCTGAGTTTTTTGACGACCGTTTGGGCCTATATTAAGTGGAGTTTGTTGACCGAGATGCGATGGTTCGGTAGCGTTGCTGAGATCCGTCATGATGAGAAACAAGCCTAGGGCCGAAGCCCAAATGAAGATGGAACGAAAAGAAAGATGATTAATGATGATGTTCAAAAAGCAAGCTTGTCTTCCGAAAGTGAGAACTTTCGTCAATCCCCTAAGTGCGTAAGTGCTTTGCTCACAAGTACGTTTTGCAATACTTGGTCCTCGCTGGCACAGTAACTAACACAAGAGAGGCTAGGCTTCTTGGTTAAAGTATGCCACCAAAGTTTTTTTAGTGAAGTGCTAGCCATAGGCTAGCTCCCTTTTAGAGGGCTACACCCTCTCTTAGGTGGGAGAAGTGAAAGGATTATGGTAAAGAGTAAGGTATGGATGGGCTAAGAGTAGTTTATTAATTTATTTATTTGTTTATTACTAGAACTAGGACATTATGATCTTTTCGATCATAATCATACTTGAATGGTAGGTGTAGTTTTAATAACATAAGAGCTGTAACATAATAACAAGTATAATTGAACACAACATAAATGTAAATATGGTAATTATAGAATATATATAAGTGAGAAAACAAAGCAAAACATGAGAACAATAGAAGTGCGAAAGTTAAGATAAGATAGATTATATAAATAGATGAAAAGAAAACATTACATATATATGATTGTTATTAATAGGAAAATAAATAAGGAAATAATCAGTGTATTATAAGCAAAGAACATTAATGATCATAACGAAGGATTAGGTATAGCATGCACGATAGTATGATATAGTAATGGGCGCGAATGATGTGGCGAGGTGCATACACAGGACAACACGTGGGTGATATTAGTTTGACAAATGAGCTTATCTTCAGCCTAGGGGCGGCTCTAGGCAATGATGAAAACGAATGAGGCCCATGTTAGTAAATAATGATAATCACTGTGTTGGAAATGATGGGTGAATGAGAGGAAGATGTTCATGAATGACGTAATCGGTGATGATAAGTAAAGCGGGATCTAGTGGTGGTAGAGTATAATGATATAATGTGAAGAGAAGCGAAAGTGGAGGATGATAGTAACGATGAGGTGTTGGATGAAGTGCTCAGTAACGCATTGTATCCTGAAGTAAAGGATGAGAGTTTGGAAGCGCTTGGTGATATATGTGAGCCGCAGTTTTTCAATGTAGTACTGTAAGATTGGAAAGGTAAGTAGATTATACAGATCTTGTGTGGGACTAGGTAGCTTAACACGGAATGCTGTACGGAAAGCATGGCGTTCTAGGATGAAAAACTTATTGTAGAATTTTGTCGGGGCAGCTAACCAAGCAGTAAATCCGCATGTGAGGACTGGTCGTAAGAATACTTTGTACGTATTTAGTATTGTATGTGGTTTAAGGCCCCAAGTGGTACCAGTCAAGCGTTTCAATAGATTAAGTCTATTATAGGCTTTAGTAGTAACAGTTTTTAGATGTTGCAACCAGGTAAGATGACGGTCGTATGTAATTCCAAGATATGTAACAGTATTACTGAGTTGAATAGGCACCCCATCAACGTGTAGAGAGAGTTTACGTGGATTTCTACGGAATTTGGAAGTTCGTCTGGGTGGTAAGAAAACTATCGCTTGAGTTCTAGCTGCGTTTATAGTAAGCCTCCATGAAGTACACCAGGTGTAGAAGTGATCGATAGCAGTCTGTAAGAAAGTGCTGATCTGCTGAATAGTTGTTCCAAGTGCTAGCAGGGCTGTGTCGTCCGCGTACTGGAAGAGATGGACTTTATCTGGTAATCGGGGCATATCAGCTACGTATAGAAGATATAATAAAGGGGATAAAGCCGACCCTTGCGGTACTCCAGAGAAGAGAAAGATAGGATGTGATAAACTGTCTCGTACTGGGATATAGGTGATACGATTGGTAATGAAGTTGTATATGAGGCGAAAATATGAGATAGGGAGCTGGAATTTGAGAATTTTGTATATAAGCCCAAGATGCCAGACCTTATCGAATGCTTTCTCCAAGTCAAATAACACTAAGCAGGAAGGTTGAGCTGAATTATAATGTTGTGCAATGAGCGTTGTGAGTCGGAGTAGCTGATCATTGATAGAGAAGCCTGGTCGAAAGCCGGCTTGTGTGACGGGAAGTAAGTTATGATCGGCGATGAATAGATGTAATTTTTTAACCAGAATACGCTCTAAGATCTTACTGAAGGTGGAAGTAAGTTGGATAGGTCTATAGGATGTAATATTCTGCGGAGGTTTGTGTGGTTTAGGAAACATAAGCGTCTTAGATGTTTTCCAAGCTAAAGGAAAAAAAGCCAGTGCGCAGTATGAATGTGTAAACATTCGCAAGAAGAAGGAGTAGCGAGAGAGGGCATTCTTTGATATGGCGATATGTTACGTTATCGAGAACAGGTGCAGTTTTGTTTATTATTAAGAACTTGAGTGATTTCGTTAACAGTGATGGGAGCAGAAACAGCAGCATTAGTAGGTAAGATATGAGTAATATTTGGTTGAAGTTGCGGCGATGAGGTATTAAGCCTGTCTGCAGCATGAGGTGCGTTGTCAGATGACGGTGTGAAAATTTCTTTTAAGTAATTTTCAAATGCATTCGCTTTATCACGATCGGTAGAAATAGGTGTGTCGCCTAATATAATAGGGTAGGGCGTAGTAGTGAATTTCCCACACAATGCGTTAAAGCGAGTCCAGAATTTTGTAGGATGAGATGTTTCGGAAAGATTGTTACATGTCTTCACCCAGGAGCGAAGTTTATATGCTTTGACGTAGTTGTGAACTGTACGTTGAAGTTGTTTGTGATGTCGGAGTGCTTCTGGATTGCGAGTGCGAAGATATTCTCGAAAGAACTGGCGTGAACGTGTGATCATAGTGATGTATTGAGGCGGAAGCTTGGGTTGATAGGGAACGGATTGTGTGGTTGGAATGTATAAGTTGCTGGCTTCCTGGATTGCAGAGGTAATGGTGTCTACAGTCTGATATAAATCGTCGCCTGTGGTGGGGTCGGTTAGATCTCTGGTGAGGTCTGAAATATGTGTGCGATATTGATCCCATTTAGCTCTATCATAACGCAAGCTAACTCGCAATGGTAATGAAGAACTAGTTGCAGCTAAATATGGTTTATAGACTAGCTTGATGGGTGCATGATCGCTGCCCAGTAGATCAAGGATTTCGACATTGCAGTGTGAGACAAGGTTTGCTGAGGCGATGACTATGTCAGGCTTGGTGTTTGAGATGGGGCGTGTAGCTCGCGGAAGATCAAGAATAATTCCAGTAGTGTCAGTCGTTATAAAGTTAACAAAATTGGCCCTGTCGACATCGCTGCGGCTACGCATATTGAAGTCAGCCATAATAATATATCTATTGAAAGTGTTGGAGATATATTGTACGAACTGCTCAGGTAATGGATGGTTTGGTCTGATATATATATAGTTGCCAGTGTGATTATGATATTTTTGAAATAAACAGTGGCTATGAGGTATTCGGGAACAGCTGTTGCAGTATAGTGATGCTGGCGAAAAGGGATGTGGGGAGAAATCCCTATGGCCACTCCCCCATTGGCTCGAAGTGTAGGTAGAGGATTTTCAGAATGAAGCATGGTATATCGTGGTAAACGACAAGAGCGAGAGCTGGTAAGAAATGTTTCATTAACCAGGAAGACTGTTACATGCTCCTCGAGAAGAAGCTGTTCAAATAAAATTTTGTTCTTTGGTAGTGACCGGATGTTGAGAAAGAGAAAAGTTAAAGCCATGATATTAATCGATAGTAATAGCATGTGATTTATGGAAATGGACAGTATTGCCTGAATATGTTGCAGTAAAATTGACATGGAAAGTTGCCTTTGCTGCTATAATGATTTGTTGTAGAATATGAGGCCTAATGAAAGGATGGATATTTTGCAGAGCTAGTGTTAGAAACGTTAGTAGCTGGTCCAATGAAACAGGAGCATCAATTGGATGTGGAGTGGTTTGAACTGGCGTCGGTGGTCGCAAAGGAACGACGAGTTCAGGATGGTTCTGAATAGGGTCCGGCTTTGCCTTACACTTATAACTATAGGCCGGATGCTGCCCATTACAAGTGGCGCATTTTGGTGGCAATTGCAAGTTGTTACAAGTCCGGGTGTTGTGCGGACCAGCACAGTAGCCACATTTACTTGTGTTTTTACAGTCTGATGTCTGATGAGCATTGTAAACCTGGCATCTCTCACAGCGGATAGGCATAGGAACTGGTGTTCGTGATGGCTCTACTCGGTGTTTATGATTATAAATGTAGGCTCCTGATGCCAATAGCTCATCGATGGTGTCTTGGTGGTTTGTAAGAACACGAACCATATAGGTAGGGCCTTGGTCGTTTCGAATTCGTAGTATTTTTGTAATAGTATGGCCTTCGAGCTTGAGCTCCTCTTGGACCTCTTCATCTGTATAAGAAGGGTCAACCCCCCGAATCACAACAGACAACAAAGGGGATCGTTTCGGTGGTGGAGGCTGCTTACGTGTAGAAGAGTTCAGTGATTGAATCTTCGCATTGGGACCAAACGTGTCAATAGGCACTTTGTTTTTTATTGTAGCGAGCAGAGTTGTGTCCGGAGTTTTTAAGATGATACCATTTCTCGTATGGACGATTTCTGATATAGCTGCCCGAGGGAGGTACTTGCGGAGTTGTATGGCGACAAACTTCGCATTACTGAATTTTACATCGAAATTAGTTAGTAACATTGAGTGAACGGAAGGTGAAGTAGACCCGTCAGAATGATGCGAAGATGTAGCTATGTCCATTGGAACTTGGCTTACATCTGGATTTGAAGAGAGATGTTGTTTCTTTATAGGCGGAGATTGTTGAAGCCGTTCGGCATAACTGTGTGTCTGTTCTGATGCATGTGGTGATCTGCTGCGAACAGGGCCAGAAGAAAGAACTGAAGTGGAAGAGGCAACTGAGGCTTGAGAACCTCGCTGCTGCTGAGATTTACTAAGAGTGGGGGTGACGTGGCTTGCATCCCTGCGGGTCCTGACCTTCGTGTTGTTCGCGGTTGGTCCAGCTAAAACTTGCGGTAATCTGTATGCTTGCCTTTCATCGGTTTGCCTGATCCTAGCCGTGGGTCCGCCATCGAAAAATCCGCCCTGGGCTGATGCCCAAATGAAAGAATATGTTACGCTTGTAGATGTGTAGTGAATGATGTGATGATACAAGGCGTAATGATGGTAATGATAGGTGCACCCTCCAGCACTGAAAAGCGCTGTCAATCCCAGTGAGAGCATATGCGTGCTGGTCTCGATTGTGCGTGTTCTACACAATGTCCTCGAAGGCACGTTAACACTTCCCAGCTAGGCTAGGTTTTATACAAAAGACAGCTTATGACGTTTGGTATGTCTAGCTGATGAGAGAGTATCCCAATGTCCACCAAAGACATCACCTTCCAAGCATATCAAAAGTAACTCAGGGGCGCCCACAGAGGGGGGCTATGACGCAAAGTGCGTCATTGAAATATTGGGGGGAGGGTTAAAATCTATATAAATATGTTTGAGGGGGTGTAAAAATTAATCGAAAAGAAGATTTTTTTCATGGAAGATCACCTACGGATAGACAATTGGGGGGGGTGCGTCATGGACTTAAGGGGGGGTGAGCACCACTGAGTAACTTGTAATTATCAGTGAGAATTTTACTTTTGAAGTTTATTGTCTGCAATAAGCAAAGCTTTAGGCAGTATATTTGACATTTTTAAAGTAACAAATAACGCAACAATCTGCTATAATCAGTTACGAAAATAGCTTTGTAAATCTACGAAATGTCTGACAATAGTTACACGAGTACAGTGCTGCCACCTGTTGGTCATATTCTAGCTCAGTGGACGTTACCGAGTTCTCACAGTCATTCAGTGGTCATTCGTCGAAAAGTCTCTATAACACCGCCAGGCGGAAAAACGAGAACTACCATCTAACTGTACGACGATGGCAGCCGATTCACTTCCGCTTCGGTGGATTTTCGCTTCGAACCGTCAATTTTCCGCGACTTCGGCGGCTATCCGCCAAAAGGCGACAGCGGACCGATGATAGTTGAGCGGTACCTTGCACATGGGGTTCTCTACCATAAACCACCCTTCGAAACGCCATACTGCCTACTGCTACATCGCCGTTTTGTTAATCGTAAATCAACCGTTGGAATGTGGTCTTTCCGACCCGAAATCCACCTGCGGCCGGTCGACTTTTCGCCGTCTTTCCAACTGCTATGCCGCAGCCTGGCCGGCTGTTTTCCACTCATTATTTGTTCCCAGCAAAGTGTGAGTCAAAAGTCAGAGCCCATAGGCCAACTCGGTTATTGTTGCAGATATGAAAACAAGGTAAGATATGTAAGGATACTGTCTACATTTCAATACATTTGTGTCAATAGAATCCGTTTGTTGGGGATGATGTAAATTACTTTCTATACTGATTCTTAGCAGTACACTGTCAGACCACCTCTAGGTCCACTCCTTTCTTTGCGCCAACAGCCCACTTCCGACACAACGCCTTTGACTGACTATAAATTCACACATGCTATTAATAAAATTGCCTCAATACAGCAGGTGATTTTTCCTCATAGTTTCAAATTTCACATCATTTTCAGAGATTATACAGTCATTTCTATTTTTTGTCGTAGGGGATGGCCCGCTTCCAACTGCCGACGTTTTACCGCTGACAGCGGCATTTGGTCATGCGTTGCGCCTTTTCCGCCTCTACTTCAGAAAATCTATGTGATCATTGGACAGGCTACAATTCATATTTTAAAGCAATAATCAAGATTCAACTTCCGTTTCTTTTCTTTTAGTCAACAAGTTTTCATTTTCGCGTCTTGCTTTAGCCGGTGCCCGGCATGGCTACTTTTGTAGCATATTTTCCCTGCAGTTGCGGGTGGCCCTTTCGCTGCGGAGGCGGACATCGGCGGCAATTCCCCATGGGGTTGATAGCCTTGAAAACAGTTTAGCTCCATCGGATGTTTGGCTCTTCCCAAACCTAAAAATAGACCTTTTCCGTTTAGACCAACACGACGCCTGAACTTCGGAAGATACCAAAAGAGGTCCACTAATCACAGGAGGGTGGAACAAGTGTGTGTGTGTGTGTGTGTGTTCCGCTTGTGCCAACTTTGAAGGCAATTTAGTAAATGAGTACTTACATTGTGGTAATAAAGAGCTACAAGAAAATTCCCGGACCTTTTTGACAGCCCCTTGTACATATATTGCAAAGAGATTAACAAAGTGATACACGTAAGAGTAAATCCTTATGCATAGTTTTTGAGAAAACTGAAGAAAAATTCTTTTTGCAAATGTAAAATGGTGGTTTATACTCTCATAACGTTTTCCACCATGACATTAACAGGAAGCCAGTAAAGAGTAAAATTAGTAAAACACAGCCCAAAATTTATCGTTAACTCTTAAATATTAATTTTTATTTAATTATAATAGTGTCCAAAGATGAAGTATTTATCAATTATGGAGCACATGAAGCTGAACAAAATGACATGCTTCAGAATGAATTTTCACACAATTTCAGGGTAGTTTTTCTAGAAAATACAGAAAAATATTCTTATGGAACTAAATGGTATGTCGATCATCATTCATAATAACAATTAAAATTTCTATTCTACTGGAACGTTAGTTTATTTATTTAGATACTGTATATGTAAAAAAAGATTTTATCTACTCTTATTTGTCTTGTCCTAACAATGACAAACATGCTACTTGTATTTTCCTAACAATGATAAATATCATACTTGTCTTTTCCTAACATTGACAAACAAGCTACTTGTTTTCTCCTAACAATGACAAACATGCTACTTGTCTTCTCCTAACGATGACAAACATGCTACTTGTTTTCTCCTATCAATGACAAATATGCTACTTGTCTTCTCCTGACAATGACAAACAAGCTATTTGTCTTCTCGTAACGATGACAAACAAACTAATTGTCTTCTCCTTACAGTGACAAACATGCTACTTGTCTTCTAACAATGACAAACAAGCTACTTTCTTCTCCTAACCATGACAAACATGCTATTTGTCTTCTCCTAACGATGACAAACAAACTACTTGTCTTCTCCTAACAATGACAAACATGCTACTTGTCTTCTAACAATGACAAACAAACTACTTGTCTTCTCCTAACAATGATAAACATCTTACTTGTCTTCTAACAATGACAAACATCATACTTGTCTTCTCCTACCAATGATAAATATCATACTTGTCTTCTCCTAACGATGACAAACATGCTACTTGTCTTCTCCTGACAATGACAAACAAGCTATTTGTCTTCTCCTAACGATGACAAACAAACTACTTGTCTTCTCCTTACAGTGACAAACGTGCTACTTGTCTTCTAACAATGACAAACAAGCTACTTTCTTCTCCTAACAATGACAAACATGCTATTTGTCTTCTCCTAACGATGACAAACAAGCTATTTGTCTTCTCCTAACGATGACAAACAAACTACTTGTCTTCTCCTTACAGTGACAAACATGCTACTTGTCTTCTAACAATGACAAACAAGCTACTTTCTTCTCCTAACAATGACAAACATGCTATTTGTTTTCTCCCAACGATGACACACAAACTACTTGTCTTCTTCTAACAGTGACAAACATGCTACTTGTCTTCTAACAATGACAAACAAGCTACTTCTCTTCTCCTAACAATGATAAACATCTTACTTGTCTTCTAACAATGACAAACATCCTACTTGTCTTCTCCTACCAATGATAAATATCATACTTGTCTTCTCCTAATGATGACAAACATGCTACTTGTCTTCTCCTATCAATGACAAACATGCTACTTGTCTTCTAACAATGACAAACAAGCTATTTGTCTTCTCCTAACGATGACAAACAAACTACTTGTCTTCTCCTTACAGTGACAAACATGCTACTTGTCTTCTAACAGTAACAAAGAAGCTACTTTCTTCTCCTAACAATGACAAACATGCTATTTGTCTTCTCCTAACGATGACAAACAAACTACTTGTCTTCTTCTAACAGTGACAAACATGCTACTTGTCTTCTAACAATAACGAACAAGCTACTTCTCTTCTCCTAACAATGACAAACATGCTACTTGCCTTCTCCTATCAATGACAAACATCCTACTTGTCTTCTCCTAACAATGACAAACAAGCTATTTGTCTTCTCCTAACGATGACAAACAAACTACTTGTCTTCTCCTTACAGTGACAAACATGCTACTTGTCTTCTAACAATGACAAACAAGCTACTTTCTTCTCCTAACAATGACAAACATGCTAGTTGTCTTCTCCTAACGATGGCAAACAAACTACTTGTCTTCTCCTAACAATGACAAACATGCTACTTGTCTTCTAACAATGACAAACAAACTACTTGTCTTCTCCTAACAATGATAAACATCTTACTTATCTTCTAACAATGACAAACATCCTACTTGTCTTCTCCTACCAATGATAAATATCATACTTGTCTTCTCCTAATGATGACAAACATGCTACTTGTCTTCTCCTATCAATGACAAACATGCTACTTGTCTTCTAACAATGACAAACAAGCTATTTGTCTTCTCCTAACGATGACAAACAAACTACTTGTCTTCTCCTTACAGTGACAAACATGCTACTTGTCTTCTAACAGTGACAAAGAAGCTACTTTCTTCTCCTAACAATGACAAACATGCTATTTGTCTTCTCCTAACGATGACAAACAAACTACTTGTCTTCTTCTAACAGTGACAAACATGCTACTTGTCTTCTAACAATAACGAACAAGCTACTTCTCTTCTCCTAACAATGACAAACATGCTACTTGCCTTCTCCTATCAATGACAAACATCCTACTTGTCTTCTCCTAACAATGACAAACAAGCTATTTGTCTTCTCCTAACGATGACAAACAAACTACTTGTCTTCTCCTTACAGTGACAAACATGCTACTTGTCTTCTAACAATGACAAACAAGCTACTTTCTTCTCCTAACAATGACAAACATGCTACTTGTCTTCTCCTAACGATGACAAACAAACTACTTGTCTTCTCCTTACAGTGACAAACATGCTACTTGCCTTCTAACAATGACAAACAAGCTACTTTCTTCTCCTAACAATGACAAACATGCTACTTGTCTTCTCCTAACGATGACAAACAAACTACTTGTCTTCTCCTAACAATGACAAACATGCTACTTGTCTTCTAACAATGACAAACAAACTACTTGTCTTCTCCTAACAATGATAAACATCTTACTTATCTTCTAACAATGACAAACATCCTACTTGTCTTCTCCTACCAATGATAAATATCATACTTGTCTTCTCCTAACGATGACAAACATGCTACTTGTCTTCTCCTAACGATGATAAAAAAAATACTTGTCTTCTCCTTACAGTGACAAACATGCTACTTGTCTTCTAACAGTGACAAACAAGCTACTTTCTTCTCCTAACAATGACAAACATGCTATTTGTCTTCTCCTAACGATGACAAACAAACTACTTGTCTTCTTCTAACAGTGACAAACATGCTACTTGTCTTCTAACAATGACAAAAAAGCTACTTCTCTTCTCCTAACAATGACAAACATGCTACTTGTCTTCTCCTATCAATGACAAACATCCTACTGGTCTTCTCCTAACAATGACAAACAAGCTATTTGTCTTCTCCTAACGATGACAAACAAACTACTTGAATTCTCCTAACAGTGACAAACATGCTACTTGTCTTCTAACAATGACAAACAAGCTACTTATCTTCTCCTAACAATGACAAACATGCTATTTGTCTTCTCCTAACGATGACAAGCAAACTACTTGTCTTCTCCTAACAATGACAAACATGCTATTTGTCTTCTCCTAACGATGACATACAAACTATTTGTCTTCTCCTAACAGTGACAAACATACTACTTGTTTTCTAACAATGACAAACAAGCTATTTGTCTTCTCCTAACGATGACAAACAAACTACTTGAATTCTCCTAACAGTGACAAACATGCTACTTGTCTTCTAACAATGACAAACAAGCTACTTATCTTCTCCTAACAATGACAAACATGCTATTTGTCTTCTCCTAACGATGACAAGCAAACTACTTGTCTTCTCCTAACAATGACAAACATGCTATTTGTCTTCTCCTAACGATGACATACAAACTATTTGTCTTCTCCTAACAGTGACAAACATACTACTTGTTTTCTAACAATGACAAACAAGCTACTTCTCTTCTCCTAACAATGACAAACATGCTACTTGTCTTCTCCTATCAATGACAAACATCCCAGTTGTCTTCTTCTAACAGTGACCAACAAGCTATTTGTCTGCTCCTAACGATGACAAACAAACTACTTGTCTTCTCCTAAAAGTGACAAACATGCTACTTGTCTTGTAACAATGAGAAACAAGCTACTTCTCTTCTCCTAACAATGACAAACATGCTACTTGTCTTCTCCTAACGATGACAAACATGGTACTTGTCTTCTCCTAACGATGACGAACATGCTACTTGCAACTGGATATTGCAACAGGGAATTATTTTATTTTGTATTTTCCATCTGCATTGCGAAACATCCCTGCATTAGAACGAAGATATGTCACGTTCTCAGACGTTAATAGTAATTAAATCACATTTAACACGGTGAGATATCTTCATTCCACTGTACCATTTTAAGTAAGAAGTTACTATTGAAACAAATTGCTGTTTTTTTGCGTCGCATCAAGCTTACTGAGGCTAAAGATTACCTGGTGTAGAAGTGTATCATTTGGTCATTTATAAGAAACGAGGAAAAAGGGGTGAAAAGAATTTTCAAAGCCTCATAAGTTAATATAAGAAATAGTGAAATACTTATTAATGGATAATCCTTACATTCTACTTTATTCTTACAATTATTTATTCACTGTTCAAAGTATCCAGCAATCATTCAGCCGGTTCGCCCGAACCGTTTGATAAAATTTCCCATATTAAGTTATTTCCGGAACCGGTTGTTAAAATTGGCTCTGCACCTCTAGATACTATGATTACGAAAACGATAATACTAATGTCTAGTACTACTTCTGAGAATCTTATATATATGTCTTTTGCTTCCCAGCTTTCAAAACGATAATTAAATAACGCTACAGTTCAGACATGAAACTTCAATTTTCTACGACGTCTTATGAATGATGATTTAATACTTTGAATGTGCTGATGCAATTCATTTCTGTAATATCTATTTAGTTTGCTGTCAGAAATACTTAATATTTATTTTGCCACATGAACACAATTTTCCGAAAGAAAAAAAAAATGTTTTGCTAGACAGGCAATTTTTCAATTTTAATATACATTGGAGACATTACAACATAGAAAATGTTAATCTTGAAAAAAAAGATCGATTTTCATTATTTTCCATAAGGTTATTTTATTTTCTCAACTTTTTAAATATTATCAAATTGGTTGAGTTGACTAAACTATTAACCCTTTAGATAAGGCTAATAGTATGCCGATTTCAAAGTTTTCAGCTCAAGTTTTTTTTCAAAAGTTATTAGCGTTTTTGACCGTTTGTGTGCCGCTGTTATGTCAAATGACCACAAAAAAAGAGATATTGTATTTGAGTTAGTAGAACATTTTAAATCTAATAGGGAAATGGCATGGCTTCGGAAGAGAAATTTCTTGTTACGAAATTGTAACAATGTGTTAGCGTTGTTATTAGTGTCACTGCAATAAATAATAATACTATTAAATTTAGTATACTAATCAAAGAACCAGTTGTTAATTAATTGAAATGCGTCACCGTGTGTGTCATCTTTAGGATAAGGCAAACAATTTAAGACACAAATAAATAATCTATTTCAGCAGAATAAAGCATTGAAGTAGTATTGGTAACGAAGAGTCTATAATAACACTAGTAAACAAGTTCTTTTTTTACTACATAGCTGAAAATAGGAATCAAGTCAATTTTAGCTGCTATTGACGAATACAAACATAAAAAATGTTACGCCGCCCTTCATTTTATAGTAAATAACTGAAGTCCATTTCCTACTGGGATATTTCTTAATCAATAGCAGGTAGTTTTAAATAATCGTTTGTCTCTGCTATCAAATTTATCGCATTTATAATGAATTTAACCTTATTTTATTCGTCTTAATTCTTTAAAAATGCTGTCAACTAACTTTGAAGTAAGACGGCTAATTTAGCTGAAATTAAGCGAGATTTATGGAATTCACCAACGGAAGTTATAATAATAATAATAATAATAATAATAATAATAATAATAATAATAATAATAATAATTATTATTATTATTATTATTATAATTATTATTATTATTATTATTATTATTATTATTATTATTATTATTATTATTATCATTAGCATTATTATTGTGTTGACACCCCCAAAGTTACAAGCAAGAAGTACCCAGAGATTTTTAAATTTTCTTCTAAAATATTCTTTTCTATCAGTAATAACTATGGAAAGTTTCGTAAACATAGAATGAATTGTTCAGAAGAATATCTATCTATCTATCTATCTATCTATCTATCTATCTATCTATCTATCTATCTATCTATCTATCTATCTATCTATCTATCTATCTCTATATATATATATATAGGGCCGGATTTAGGGGTAAAGGTACACGTGCACCCCCTTTCGTTGTAAATATACAGTATCTAAAATGAGAAGCTGACAGTGAAAATAGCAACACTTTCCGAAACTAGGGGGAAAAGGACATTTTTGTCCTGCATTCCACTTGCGACCCTATGCATCAGTGTTGTCAGGGGCAAAGAATATTGTCACATGTCACTTTGAAGAGTCAGTATGATTGGTTATTTTGGTAGTTACTGCTGCACCCCCTCAGAAAATCCTAGATCCGGTCCTATACATATAAAGGAAGAAAAACTTTTTCGTTTCGAAATATTAGCTATATCCCAGTTGGAGACACTACTTTCTGATCATACGAAAATATGACGAAGGTAAAGCGGTATCTTCAAGACGTTAACGTCGTAGACAAACTCACTGAAAGCATTTACATATTGCCTTTCCTTCTTTATAAGACATCTTGAAATACACGATATTAGTAAATGCATCTACCTCTACCTCAAGAGGCTATTTCGACAAAAGGTATGTAGTAAGTTCTTTCTTCTCTATCTTATGGCAAGTGATCGTGTAGACACGTACGTAAGAAAAATATGTTCAGTTGATATACCGCTACTCAAACTGCACATAACATGATAAGGAGTAAACGACATTAGCGATTGTTATCGCTTTGTTGTTTTATGAACCTGGCCAATGAAAATTGCCTAAGAGTGTTTTATTGTGAAAACTTTGTATTTTAAGATCTTGTTTTCCTTTCAGAAGTAATTTCAAGTGCCAAGATTTGTTTACTCTGCAATGAAGACTGGTATTTCGGTCTAGCAGAAACTGGAGAACATTTAAAAAGGAGAAAAGAACTAATATCAAGCACTCTAATGTTCCGTTCGGTATAAAACTAATACTGCATGGAAATGAATCTTTAGTCTCATGTCAAAAGTAGAAGAATTCTCTCCAGCAGAACACATAAATTCATAACTAGGAACATCTACATCCTTTGACCCGAACTATAGCACAGAATTATATATATGGAAAACTATAATAAGGGTTAAATTTACCATAAAATATAGTTGAAACAACTATATATACAGGTAAAATCAACTTACCGAATACCTTATATGTGTAAATTCAACCATTTCATTCAATCCTAATGTAGTTTAAAAATATGGTTGAATTTACTATATGGTAAAAACAACCTATATACGGTAAAAACGATAATATTGAGTTGAAAGTTGCCTTACGCAATCAACCATGTATGGATTGAATTTACTATCTTTATATTAAAAACATTTATATTGTAGTTGAAAAATAGTCCAAATGCCAAAATCGAGTACCTTATTTTTATTTAAAAAAAATGCAACATAAACTTTATTTAACAGTGTTATATTGATATATATATATATATATATATATATATATATATATATATATATATATATATATATATATATATTCTTAAATAATTATCAAATATATAACGTACATAGTTTTTATACTGCAAAAGTTTTTTTTTTTTTAAAAAATACTCCAGTTATTCAATTTCGGCTTTTAAAGATTACAAACGAAAATAGGAAAACAAGATCTACACAATATTGTTTCTATACCGGACAATTTAGTAAGAGATATTCACTTCACTAAGCATCAAGTGAAGGTCTTTGGTAGAAAGTATACGATTCCTTTCCGCACTGACTTACAAAAACGTTTTAAAAGTGTCCAATCCCTAAAACAAAATTATAATTTAGAATCTATGAATAAACTAAAACTTCAGTTAAAAGTTCAACTTTTTTGGAGCTAAAGACACTATTTTATGTAGGAGATTTCGCGGTGCAAGTCTATCTATCTATGTAGGCCTATATAGGTATTATTATTAAGACTATTAAAATTTGAGCGAGGGAAGTTTAAAAACGCTGTTTTCCCATTTCGAATGTATTGTTACAATATACATAAAGAAAGAATACATTTTTGTAAATAATGAGCTTTGATAAACGTTAAACTAACATAAAACCAAAAATGATCGTTTATGGGTGTCATTTTGTGAACTGAAAATATATTAGGTTCTAATAGAATGACTGAAGGTGGCAATACAATATTTTCCGAATGGAGAATAGGATGTAAGGGAAAGTCTATACCAAAACAAGCATGAGTTTGTACCTGTTTTGGTTTATGCTACTTCTTTCTTGTTTGGTACTTTGAAATCTTTAAGTTTTACGTCCCACGGTTACGCCGATTAGGCTAAAGGAGACGGTGATTATGAGAAATGAATGAAATGGTGGAATGAAGAAAGTGGGAGGAAACGGGAGAACCTAATAACGGGAGAACCCCGAGAAAACCCACGAGCACGGTGTTTGTCCACCACAAAGTCCACACGGCGCGAGCTGGGATCGAACCAGGGACCCCAAGCACCGGAGGTGAACGCTCTACCACTGAGACACCGCGCCCCCTGTTTATTACTTTGAATTTAGACAACCTATATATAAACACTCAATGAAAGATTAATAACCTTCACGAACTTAAAAGGTAGTTAGTTAGTTGATAAGTTGGATTGCATAACTTACTTTCGTTGACCACCAATGAAATGCCAATTCGAAAATCAATAAAGATGCCTTGATTGAACATGGGATTTAGAGGTAGTGAATGTTGGTACTTTTTTTTTTTTTTTTTTATTGTAGGATTCATCACAGGAAAACGAGGCAATACTTGGGTAATCATCATCAGAGAAAGGTCAACCTTATGAGTAAGACAATGATAAAAAGTCAAAAAAGAATCCCTTTCTTCTCAAACAACCGGCTTTTATATGAAAAAAGCCTCCATCCCTTGAAGGCTTGATATATATCCTACGACATTCTCTCACCAGAAAATCATGTTATTTGCATCAATTTGTGGTACCTAACCATAACACAAAACATTTTTATTCCATGACAAACGATTTTCCGACAAAAAATATATCAATATAATTATTATAAATGTGACTAATATTCCATTTCGAGCATTTTCCACGTACAATATATAAAACACATTAAGTATTAATCTGTATATCCAAATAATAAGAAGGTTATTTCCCTTATGATTAAAAATGATACAGGATGGAATACTGATAATTAAGCTGAAGTATAAAAATAAGTAGTAATTAGGATTAAGGACATCAAGTATACAACAACTGAGTTACTTTATCAGCTGTCATTCATGTACTGGGAATATCAAAAATCCGGGGGGAAAGACCAATCTTATGAATATAAAGATATGAAAAAATGAAAGGAGAAATGTTGTTAGAAATAGATGATTTTCGGCCCAAAACGGTTTCATTTTTACAATCGCATCAGCCATTCGAGTTGTACACTGGTGAACCGCACTATATTAAATGAAAAAGCAACGTTACCACTTTAGCAGGTTGTTATTTGTCCCTCTATTCATATCAACAATCTAACACTGGGTTTAATCTGCTCTAGGCTCATTCAGACAACAATGTAGACGTTCACCGCGTCATCATTGCGTGCCCTTACGTTCCGTTCGAATAGTCTGCTTAACTGGAAATGTTACTTTATCACTTACTCACCACTTTTTAAATGGTAACATAGACTTTTTTTTTAAGCAGTGTGGATCACAAACGACTGGTGTACTTAGAAAAATGTTACCATTTAAATTGGAAACCACGTATTTGCAACAAATCTCCTCCCTTTTTCATGTTTCGTATCTGTACTTATAACAGAGTTGGTCTATGACCCCGAATTTTGATACACCCGGTATACAAAAATCACATCCACGATTCTAGGCGAAATGCGAATTCGCAGTTAATCTAATTCTAATTCCTCCTAACAATCTTACAAAGGAGAAAACATCCCTACATAGGACTAATGGCCTCCCAAAAGTAACTAGGTGATTTTAAAACATCATAACTTTTGAAATAATTAATATTTTTCACTTTTGTTTCAAATTTGAAAACTAGGAACTTTCGGTTAAGATTTGAAGAGATTGAAGACATGGAGAGATTCAACATTAATCAAAGAGTCCCAGTTGCGGAACTTTATTCTGAGCACCAACAATCAATTACGTTTTAATATAACAAACGAGCCTTCAAAGATGACTATATGCAATCTGATTAGATGTTTTTGAAAACAAGGGTCTGTAAATGACTTGTTTCGAACAGGGAGATTATATTCTTCAAATCACATCAGATTATGAACAAGAATTTGTGAGGCTGAAAATGGCAGTGAGAATTTTTAATAAATAATCAAAACTCCTTAGATTGTGGTATCTTTCTGTGTTGATCCTTTGTGTAGAATAAATTTCTTTTGGTTATTGTTTTTTTTTTTTTTTTTAAATCACCTAGTTAGCTCTAGTACACCTTTTAGATGATTTGACACAATTTCAAGCCAGTATTTTTTTTTTTTTTTTTTAATTTTAACAAGTCTGTTCTTCTTTCACAAGTTTGTAATGTAACAGTGTGTTCTTGACAAAGAATCATTGCGGTACGTGTTGCAAAAGGATTTTTTTTTTTAACAGATATTTATGCTTTTACACATATTCATTTTGAGGCACGATTTAGTCTTTCGTTTTGGCAAATAACACTCTGTTACAAACGTTCTATTTCTGCGACGAAATTCATTAATTCTAAAGGAATTTACAGTGATAAATTCAAATTTGAAATAGTAATTTTGCTGTAAGGTATAATTTTCCAGTAATTTGAATAAATGGATAATATAGCAAATATAGTGAATTTGTGTAAATATTTGACAACGTTACTTGTGAACTTCTGACGTTTTCAGATTTTACTATTCAGATAGTATAGGATATTAAATTGAAATTCACAGTGAGTAAGCAATCGATGCTTTCTACAAACATTAGATTGTTTTATTATGATTCTTCGTAGTTTACAGTATTCACTCCAAAGTATTTACAGTGAGTGTAAATGTATATTCGTAGTTTTGTATGAATTCTCTTTTCCGTGTTTATATAGATATTCACTATGTAAGTAAGTACCGTCAGGATAATAGTTTTA